>NW_016107424.1:2476660-2554856 GCF_001604975.1 Cebus imitator | reverse complement strand
TTTCTTTCTTTCTTTCTTTCTTTCTTTCTTTCTTTCCTCTTTCTTTCTTTCCTTCCTTCCTTCCTTGTTTATTCTTTTTCTTTTTCCCACTAAACTTAAGAGGCTTTTTTTCATATGTAAAAAGGGCACAGTAATGCTTGCCTTTTCCCCTTTCAACACTATCAGACTCAGATGAGACATATAAAGTGGAAGCATCTTAAAATTCTGAAGTGCTACCCAAATGTAAACTATTATTATCACATTCTCAATCTTATTCAAAACCATGTGCTTTTGAATTGTCCTATATAGATTCATTATAGGACACAAATTTGGAAAACATTTTAGAGATTATTTAGTGCAAACTTTACAGATGCAAAAACTATGATCCTAAGAGATGAAGTGACTTGACTGAGGTCACATTGTTGGCCAATGACAGTCAGATCTTGAAGACCATTGGTTAAGTTTCAGTGGTTTCCAAATGGAGAAATGCTATGCGTGTGGCTTAAGACTCACTGGGAAAGGTGTTAAAAATACAAAGTTTCAAGATTCAGATTTTGATTTAATAAATCTGAAAAGAGGCCAGTAAATCTGTATTTTTAAAGTAAATCAATTGCCATCATAACTTGCTGGTGGCTCAAAAGGAAGTTAAATTATTTTAGCTACTCTGAAAAGTAAGAATAAAGAGAGTGTTCTTAATTTTTTTTTCCTTTAAAAGACAACTCCTTGTATTTCTGAGACAAGCAGCAGGCCAGCCCTCTACCCATCTTTCACTAAACAGCTTAATGATAGCACATATTTAGCCAATGACAGATTATGTGTGAATCTGTAATTAGGCAGCTAATCTTTTTTTAAAAAATATATTTCCAAGTATTAATATGTACATTTTCAAGAGTCTAAATGGTAGGTAACTTCTCTGAATGTATTTGAGTCTCTTAGCTTTTCTTTCCCTAAGGGCACTTCATTTTTAAATTTTATTTATTTATTTAGAGACGGAGTCTTGCTCTGTCACCCAGGCTGGAGTGCACTGGTGCAATCTCGGCTCACTGCAACCTCCACCTCCTGAGTTCAAGCAATTCTCATGTCTCAGTCTCCTGAGTAGCTGGGACTACAGGCAAGTGCTACCACACTTGAAAGGGCACTTTAGCTACAACAGTAATAGAGCAGATAATAAAAATACATGTAATTTTTTGGGAAAATAACATTGTAGTGACTAAGAAGGATAAAAGAGAAAAAAATTATATTCAAAGTATACACATATGTAGGATGTACATCCTCTATGTTAATCACTCATACCTGATACCTAATTTATACAGTTAGTAGTTAGAACATCTCCAGGGGCTAAGCCTTAAGGTTGTGAATGAATGAGCCTGTCCCAGGGGATAATGGGATCCAGACCCTCCCACTTGCCTCAGGCAGTTGGAGAGAACAAAGAGAGATGATTAAGAAAATCAGAAAGACTTTCTCTAGAAGTAAAGTCTGTGCTTTGAAGGATAGGTTCCCTTCTACTGAGAGGAAGTCTGATGAGTAGAAATGTCTTCACCTTAGTGGAGTAAAATACCTTCACCTTGGGGAGATGTAGTGACTGGGTGACTACAGACTTGTAGAGACAGTACTCATGTTAGCATTGTATCCTCCCAGTTTTTTATAAAACCTCAGAGACAATTGTACCTTTACTTCTTTTATATGTTTGTTTGAGAGTAGGACTCATTTTGAAAACTCATAACTTAGGAGTTTTCTTCCACAAGAAAGTCCTGATAAAAAGGAGAGGGATGCTACTTCCCTCATTGCAACAACCTTGAGTTTTCTCTGTCCAAGTTGGCAGCCACCAGTTAACATTTTACCAGCATCCTGCCAATTCCTTTTTAAAAAATGTTATTATCAAAATGATATTGTTAAAATGATCATACTACTCAATCTACAGATTTAACACAATCTCTATTGAAATACCAATGACATTCTCTGCAGAAATAGAGAAATAAAACCTAAAATTGGTATAAACCACAAAAGAGGCTGAAAAGTTGAAGCAATCTGAGAAAAAAGAATAAAGCTGGAGGCATCTCAGTACCTGGTTTCAAAATATACTTAAAGCTACTGTAACCAAAACGGACAAACATGACTATATTAAACTGAATAGCTTCTGCACAGCAAAGGAAACAATAAAAAATGAAGAGACAACCTGTTAAATGGGAGAAAATATTTGCAGAGTATTCAGCCTACAAGAGATGAATATTCAGAATATAGGAGACTCAACTCAATAGCAAAAGAAATAAATAATAACCTTTAATAAGTAGGCAAAAATCTGAATAGACATTTCTCAAAAGAAGACATACAAATAGCAATAGGCATGTAAAAACATGCTCAACATCGCTAATCATCAGAAAAATGCAAATCAAAACCAAAATGAAATATAATCTCACGCCAAATGAAATGACTATTGTGAAAAAGACAAAAAATAGGCCGGGCTCAATGGCTAACGCCTATAATTCCAGCACTTTGGGAAGCCAAGGCAGATGGATCACTTGAGATCACAAGTTGGAGAGAAGCCTAGCCAACACAGTGAAACCCTGTCTCTACTAAAAATACAAAAATTAGCTGGTTGTGGTGGCACGTACCTGTAATCCCAGCTACTCGGGAGGCTCAGGCAAGAGAATTGCTTGGACCCGGGAGGCAGAGGTTGTAGTGACCCAAGTTTGAGTGTGCCACGGCACTCCAGTCTGGATGAAAGCAAGACTCTATTTTAAAAAGAAAAAAATGACAAATGCTGGCAAGGATGCAGAGAAAAGGGAACTCTTATACACTGGTAGTAAGATTGTAAATTAGTACAGCCATTATGGAAAACAGTATGAAGATTTCTCAAAAAACTAAAAGTAGAATTACCTATGATCCAGCAATTCCACTTCTGGGAATTTATCCAAAGGAAAGGAAATCATTGTATTAGAAAGACACCTGCACCTCCATGCTCACTACAACACTATTCAATGTAGCTAAAATATGGAATCAACTTAAGTGCCCATCAATGAATAAATAAAGAAAATGTGGTGTGTATACACAATGGAATACTATTCAGTCATAAGTAAGAATGAAATCCTGTCATTTGTAGCAAGATGGTTGGACTGGAGGTCATTACATTAAGTGAAATAAGCCTGGAACAGAAAGGCAAATATCCCATGTCCTCACTCATATGTGAAATCTTATGGAGGTAGAAAGTTGAATGATAGTTACCAGGGACTGGAGTGGGGAGATGGGTGAAGAAAGGTTGGTTAGTAGGTACAAATACACAGAATAAATAAGTTCTAGTGTTTGCTAACATAGTAGGGTGACTATAGTTAATAATATATTGCATATTTCAAAAATAGCCAGAAAAGAAGATTTGAAACGTTCCTAACACAAAGAAATGATAACTGCCAAAGTGATGGAGATCCTAAACACCCTGATTTTATCATTACACATTCTATGCGTGTATCAAAATATCACATGTATGCCATAAATATGTACAAATATTATGTATCAATAAACAAAACCCTCTTAATTCAAGGATCCACTTCCTTACGAAGGCTCTGAGGAAAAGGAGATATTTCTTCCCTCATTGTAGCAATCTTGAGATTTTCTCCGTCCAAATTAGCAGCCAACATTTGTTTTACCAGCATTCTGCCAGCTCCCTTTTAAGAACTAGAGGCAGATTCTGAGGTTCCAGGTTTTGAGATTTGTGACCCCATGAAGAGGACTTGAATTTCAGATGACTGCCATGGTCTTTGCCATTTGATTCCAGAAGGGCTTGCTCTTAGAATCAGATTTCAGTGAAACTGAGCTCTTTAGTTTTTCTCTACCCTTATACTTGACCTGAGAAGTTTAGGAAAAGGAAAAACATATTTTCATCGGTGTTTAAAAACCCCGGGCCCCAGAAACCTGAGCCGTGACTTCTGGAGAAGTAGGGTAAGCTGTAGCAAGACCTTAGACACTGGGCCAGACTTATCTTAACCCAGACTACCATGGTTCAAATCCTGCATCTGCCATTTATGAGCTATGAAGACTTAGGCAAGTTACTCCCAGCCTGGGCTCTGTTTTCCTGGGACATAAATAGTACCTCTCTCTCACTATTGTTTTAGTAATGCAAGAGGTAATACTTGAAAAGTGGTGCATAGAACAGAGCCCAGCACATGGGAGGAACTAAGGTGAGGGAGGGCATTTACCACCTTGGCAAACACTTGTTTCCCTCATGGAGTTATTAGAGTCAGGGTGTTGATTTCATGAGGCCAATATAACTTAGGCAAGAGAAACTTCAGTGACAACCACTGTGAATGAAAGATAAACTGATGTCGTCAAATGTTTTTTGAGTGAGACCAAGAGACTTCTGCAGAATCTAAGAAATAAGAAACAAGACTACCCTCTCAACTGGATTTTCAGTGACTGGTGAGACAGGGACTGGAGAGAAAGGCATAATTCCACTTAAATTTATGAAGACATAAAAGAAAATTTATATTCTATGTATTTATAGGTGTGTGCATATGTTTATGCATTTTAGGTATACACATGTGTTAAAATACATTGAAGTACATATATTTTTGCTTATGTGTTTCTGCATGTGGATATATGCACGTGTCTTTCTCTATGAAAAAAACAATTCAAAGTCACTATAAACCTATTAGATAGCTCTCAATTTTGCCTCCTGTAACAACCAGTTAGTTGTCTTATTTCCCAACTGTTAGCACAGTGATGTGTGTGTTGTGTGTGCCATTAAATTTTGGAGTAAATGGCTGAGAAAGTGAAAATTGTAATAAAAATTTTAACATATAAACTGTGTATCATCTACATACATAAACTATGTATCATCTGCTACCTGTGCATCATTCCCCCACTCCCACCCCTATGTTTTTTATATATTCCTTTTTAAAGTTAATAATAATAATAACAATATCATAGCTGTGGTTCATAGAAAGAAAAGAACCAGATTCCTGATACAGTACAAGCTGAAACAGAGCAAAAAAAATTAAGCATAGGAAGGTAGGTGATGAGAACATTTCTCATCCTATCTACTGGGCAAGAAAGCCAAAGTGGAAAGCATTTAGATTTCTCTTTCCTAGGAAGCAGCAGCAAATTACTTAAAAAGCCCACTATCCTTCACACCAAGGCTGCATACCAGCTCACATCTACTTTGAAGACATATAAAACAAATGCTAATGAATGCTAGACTTCCTGTGAAGTAAGCACTTCCAGGTGAGAAAAGTGGGAACTTAAAGGAAGGTTAAGTGGTTTAAGGCCACCCAGATGACAACTGGCAGAAAAGGAATTCAATTCCAGGTCTCATAGACCACAAACCCTAAGATCCTTCTGCCTTCTCCTCTCCCCTCCCTTCCCCTCCCCTCCGCTCTCCTCTCCTCTTCTCCTTTCTCTCTTTTCTTTTCTTTGACAGGGTCTTGCTCCGTTCCCCAGGCTGGATTGTAGTGATATAATCATAGCTCACTGTAACCTAGAACTCCTGGGCTTAAGTGATCCTCCTGTCTTAGCCTGCCTAGTAGCTAGGACTACAGGCTTGTGCCATCATACACAGCTGATTTTTTAATGTTTTGTAGAGACAAGGTCTTGTGATGTTGCCCATGCTAGCCACCATCTTTTTCCATACTGTACTGTCCTTATAGAGGTACTGAACACCAGGATAAGAACTGAAAAACCTTGATGTCTTTATGGATGTTGAGAGGAAACAAATCAACAAGCAAAACACCGGAAAACTTTCTATTCTAGTTTAAAACAATTCTAGTTGTTTCAAAAGCCCATTAGTGTTATTTTGTATTAGAGAGGAGATCATTATATTTCTTTTTTTTCTGGGGGGGGGGGGACGGAGTTTCGCTCTCGTTACCCAGGCTGGAGTGCAATGGCGCGATCTCGGCTCACCGCAACCTCCGCCTCCTGGGTTCAGGCAATTCTCCTGCCTCAGCTTCCTGAGTATCTGGGATTACAGGCACGCGCCACCATGCCCAGCTAATTTTTTGTATTTTTAGTAGAGACGGGGTTTCACCGTGTTGACCAGGATGGTCTCGATCTCTTGACCTCGTGATCCACCCGCCTCGGCCTCCCAAAGTGCTGGGATTACAGGCTTGAGCCACCACACCCGGCGAGAGGAGATCATTATATTTCATCAGAGAATTCTTTCAAGGAAAGTTTTCCACATGACCTGGCCACTCTGACCGCAGTCGACTGCATCAGAGATAAGCTCCTAACCCAGGCTTCAGGCAATGAATGAGATGGTCTGCTTCCAAAGTATAGATGGCGATTGACTGATTCAGTCTCTCTGTCTTTCTCTCTATTTGGATTTTATTACAGTGTGCGTCAGTTAGTAGAAACACAGACATGAAGCCAGGTGTGGTGGCAGATGTCTATAATCCTAGTTGCTTAGGAGGATGAGGTGGGAGGATCAGTAGAGCTCAGGAATTGAAGACCAGCCTAAGCAACATACCTTATCTCTAAAAAAAATAAATAAATTGATCATTAAAAATTTTAAAACATGAAAAATGCAGACATGACAATAAACATAAGCCATGACTTATTAGAAATCACAGAACAGTCAAAAGCAATGAGTGAGCAGAATTCATAAAACAGAGGACTAAGAATTGAGTCAACAGTGGAAGGAGCAGGTGCAGAGGGATGGAGAGCACTGGTGGCGAGCAGGCTGGGACATTCCGGCCCGAAGCCAATGCGGCATTAAGGTAGACTGCTAAAGAAGGACAAGAAGCAATAATTGGGTCACTGCTATTCTGGTCTCTCCAGTGAGGCCTGGGTGTATGCTGGTGGTTTCCTGCCTTCTGCATTTCTCCTGCAGCCTTACAACCAACTCCATGAACTAAGTGAGATAACCTGAGTGCACCTCTGTTCTTTGCACCTTGATCAAGCTTAATACATTTGCTTACAATTTTATTTAAAAAGCTTAAAAGGTCTAATTGACAATTTACTGTCACTCATGAGGTACATCTAAAGACAACTGCTCGAGAGCTGCTTCTATCTTTAGATAATTCTCTGGCAAAAGTGGATTTCAAAACCAAAAAATTTAAAACTACATTAACATAGACAAAAAGGGCTTTAATTGGGTAACTATCAGATTCCACTATCTAAATGAATTTTCCACTCTATTAAAATAACAATGATTTAAACTTCAAAGCAAACTCAGCCTCGTTGTTTACCCTGTCACTCTAAGTACTTCTGTAAGATATCTAGATCTTTTGTCAGACATTTGTTACTGAGCTTAATTTGTCTTCGTTCCTTTTTAAAGTCTTGATTCACAAAGCACAGGAATGCTTTGAATTTGTTTTCCAATGCAATTCTATTTTATACCTGCGTAAAGAAATGTCTAATTCTGAATGTGCATGAATAGATGGAACACACAAGTGAAAGTGAAGATGTTAGGAAGAGGTTGGAGGAAATTGAAATACCAAAAGCTCTAAGGGAATTGTGGAATATTTATGAAAATATGTGGTGCGTTTTGAAATGCAGGTGTCTCTGGAACTGGAAATGTAACCATAGGAAGGAAAATTGTCTTTAATAAATCTACTTAATTAAAAGCTATTGTACAGAAAAAATATAAATCCTCCTCTAATATTAAAAACAGTAGCAAAAGGTGAGAAAAGTATGGATTCAATCAGATTGCAGCAAAGAATTGTTATTGAGTTCCTGGTTACACTTTTTTTAAAGCTAAAGAAGTAGCATTTTGGTAGACTGAACATAAATTGTTTGCTATTATGATACCCAATGAGGTGAAAACAATGGAGGCTTGTAGCACAAAAATATATCCAATTATTGATAGGGACAGAGAGTGTGTTAGAATCACTGTTAAATCACATGAACTTAATTTTTTTTCAGTTGCAAGGGATTTGAATGGGTGCTTCTCCTGCTCATAGGACTCAAAATCAGTGATGATAAATAAACCTGGTCTAGTCTTCCTCTCTGCATTCAAGCCTCCTTTGAGACCCAAACAGAATGCTTTAAAGTGAAAATGTATACGTGATTGCCTTTATGAAAAATATATACATTTCTCTTTTCTTCTCAGTCTTCAATTGTCATTAAACTTTAAAAGCACCAGGTCGTTCAGTTAAACCAGTGAACTATGCATAATTGTCATAACATGTCAATAGAATGAAGCGAACTAATTTCATAAATAGGTGAGCCGAATTAACCAGAGGCTAAGCCCTGCCTTGCATAGTAGATGATGCACAATATCTGACTAAAGACCTCTGTTCACTACTACAAGGGAATGGGGTGTTGGAGTGGCCTGTGGCTATGCACCACATTGGTACATACTACTTTTTCTTAGTTACACATTGCAGATGGCCCATGAACCTAGTTAAACACTAGGCAAACATAGTCACAGGCAAGGGACAACTATCAATGACCTCTTAAATGAGAATTACAACTCTTCTGCAGTAATCATTCAGGGTTCAACTTTTGAAGAGCTTTCAGTCTTGTTTAGGTAAACAGCTTTGTGACTGCTTATTTTATTAGTCTGATAATGGACCTCCATTGTTGATTGCAGGTGCCTGAACAGCAGGTGGGGACGTTAGAGACCTTATTCATGTGTGAGCCTGCTATTCTTCTGCCATGGATGCAGTGTTCTCTATGGTGTTCTGTGTATGTCATCAGTGCATGAATGCTGTGGGTCTTTGTGCAAACTGTGAAAGAGGAGCTCTTCATATAGAGGAGGATGGTAATGTATGATGTTCTCAATGCTTCTAGCAATATGTAAAGCCTTGCTCCTGATGGTGTGACCAGCATCATTGGTCCACACTATCAGAAGAATTATCTGGAATTCCAGGCATTATCTGGAAACTTGTTAGATATGTAGACTCTCGGGCCCCAGCTCAGACCCAGTGACCCAGATTTTGCATTTTAATACAATCTCCAGGTACATAGTACACACATTAAAGTTTAGATGCACAGCTCTTAAGTAATATATTTGTTCTTCACTATTATAAGGAATGACTAGTTTCCTTGATATATAGTAAGACTGCTCGCTCTCTCTCTCTCTCTTCTCTCTCTATATATATTTATATATAAAATAAAAATTTGAAGATTTGGGGCAAATGTCAGTCTAGAAGTGATTTTTTTTTCCCCAGAAACACGACAAACCGAAATTTCCTATCTTGTAGAATGTTTTTTCCTTCAAAGAAATTGGACCAAATTGCAGGGTATGTAGGGTAAGCTGGGTGGCTGACACCACCGATCCTGTGGACTTACAGGCACCTAATATAGAGGGTACATTGATCAAAGGATTTTCTTAAAGGCACAGATGAAGCCTATGGGGAAAATTTAGAAAGGTGAACTGAATTGGACCTGGGCAACGGATATGCCCTTTTTAACTATGTAGTCTTCCAGTGAAACAAAGAGATAGCTCAGTTGGTGGCTAGCCCTATTGAGAAAAAAATAAGTAAGAAAAAAGTAAGAACTGAGCAAAGCAACTTCATGCTGAATATGATTAACAGCAGTCTATATTTGCTACAGATTTGTTGGCCAAAAATTTCTTCCCTTCCACTGCTGTGCTGTGAGCCAGTTGGCTGCTGTTTTCTCCCCAGAGGTGGATGCACTACAGTGATGTGGTAATTCCCGCATGAAAACAGTCTTATGAGGTGATATGGGATTCACCAGACTGGGGTGTACTATGGAGTAAATTGATATTTTTAAAGGATTAGGAAAAATGAGATGATTAAAATACATGTACATGTTTTAGAGGGCAGATTTAACATGGACATAGATACACTGATCTTGCATAACGAAGACATAAATTTCCAAATAAAAATGATTCTTTACTAAGTATAAACACCATTTAAAACCATTTAAACAATCTGGATTATATACACTATCAGCGATATAGTTAATTATATGAATTAAATTAAATGAAAGAATGAGAGCATGCCCTAGACAAATTAAACAGCTTGTGAATTTTTACTGCATATTGATGTGTATGCTGAAGAATACGTGTTTCAACTACTATAGGAGACTAGAAGGAAAGAATTACTTATGCTGGCTTGAAGCTTCTTTTTGTGGTGTTTTTAAAATAAATCTTAGCTCATTGTAGAAAGTACACTGAATTTTCAGAAAAATTTGTGATTTATTATAAAATTGAAAAGAATTTTATACACAAGTAAAACAAAAATACAAGAATATATACTTTCACATCAAATTCACCAATTCACCATTTTTACAGGAAGTATTGATATGTATAAATAAAACAACATGAAAGTATTTATATGCACATGTAAAAAGACAACAAATTGATATACACATATTTTTCATTTAAAATCTTGGTAATGTTAAAATCTTAGGTTTCTTAATACTTCAGTCAAAAAGAAGTCAAGTTGGTAGCATTTATTTAGATAAGATATCTAAGTGGGAACTTTTTAAACCTCTTATTTATTCATTATTCAACAACTATTTATTGAGCACCTAATATGTGCTAAGCACCATTCAGTGAGCAACAACTATTGTCTTTGTGCAGTTACAGCACAATAATATATGCCTAATTGAGAATTATATAAACAGAATAATCAATACAAATACAGTGAAAAAGAAAAAAATCTTCACTAAGCACATTTAATAAAAAATGTAAAATATTGGATTTCCATGGGGGGATATTATATGATTTTATTCTGGTTTACGGTATTTAAAAAAAAATCAACTTTCAAAGATGGGGGTGGGAAATATTCAATTTAAATGAGAAACATGTGAATAAGATATTTTATTTGGCATAGCTGTTTTTCATGAATTAGCTATAAAAGGTCACATGAGATAATTACTAGATTACAGATAGTTGTACATATAAAAACACATATATGTATAAGTATGCATGTGTGTTTCATTTTATATAATAAATGCATTCTTGCAGAGTTTAATGTGTCAAAATCTGACAAATACAAATATTTAATATTTAAAAATTAAAACTCATTTTTAAAAGAAACACTAATATGTATTTTTTGAGAAACTTTTCCAAGTCTCTTTTTTCAAATTAAATAAATAATTGAAATTTTACAAATGTGGCTTTTGGGATGCAAACTGGTTTTAAAGTAGTACAGAAAAGCATGATTATCTGAACACATAGGAATCACACACATGCACAAAATCAACCCAGTGTTTGCAGGTTTGCAGCTAAGTCACACCAAATTGATCAGTTTATTTGAGGGGATGATGGAAGCTATTTTTAATTTATAAATTTTCTACTTAACAAAGTATGTTTATTATCTTAGGTTAAAGGTCTACAAACAACTAATGTATTTATACTGCATATTGAATATGTACTAAGTTTATGTGGCTCAACTACTAGAGAATAAAATAAAAAGATTTCTGAAATGTATTCTTTTTTTGGTGCACATTCTAAAATGAAACATTAAACAAGTTAAAAAGCAAAACTGCAAAGATTTGGAATAAAACTTGTTCATGTAAAGCTCAAAAAGTAAATTATATAAAATTATACAGCAAAAGAGAAATTGCAAATAGTGGGTAAGTCTAAATTTATGAAAACTTAATTATGGCTTGCCATTCTTTATGTTTATCATATTCTTTTTTGTACAAATACAATAATAAATAATTTTGTTAGAAGTAAGTAACATGGTAATTAAGGATTTTCCTCAACCTAGGCAAACAGGAGGACTTTTTCAAGGAATAGAAAATCACAGCTTGGGAGTCATTTAAACTTTAAGATCTATAAGGAGGAATTTTAAACATGCTAATTAAGTACTTGTTAACATTTTGTATAGGAATTCCTTTTTGTGAAAGGTGAATCACACATCTCTAAAGAAGGTAATAAGCACTCATCTGAAATTTGTATTGAAAGCCCTACTTTTTTTAAAGGATTGATTTAAAGGAAAACAAAAAGCATCCTTAGGCAGCATTACTGAAAAAAACAAAACAAAACAAAACAAAACAGAAAAAAACCCACTACCCTGTAAATTGAAAGAACTCAGTATTCAATTTGATGATGTAAGAAAATATCTCCTAAAGTGTGAAAAAAGAAAATTGTTAGTGAGGGTTTAAAAAATATTTTAAGACGTTATTTTGTATTTTATCTTTTAATTTAGTGGTTCTGTTCTGGTAGGTAGGTGCTTACATTTCTAAGCAATTTCTTCTTTTTTTCTTTTTATTTATTTATTTATTTATTTTGGGAAACTAGTTTTGAGGGTACAGAAACCTGATCTTTCCTGTGAATGTACAGATATGAGGACTTATTATTCATCCTGTCTCCTTGGGTTTTTAAAAATCAATTGTTTATTTCGTTTTGAACATTATCGTATGTATCTGCCACTCCAAGTCTAAGGTAACCAAATATTTTATGGGCCTGTACTGTCTTCAGGTAATTCACACTCTCCCACCACACGGTATCAACCAGTTCCTCTCTTTTCATTTAATGTTTTATTTTTCCAGATTTTGTAACTCAAGAATCATCTTATGCTTGAGTTGGCCCCTATAATTATTATTTACTCCAAATAAAGAAGTTAGGAGATAATATAAGGATAAACCCTACAGGAAAATATGTTCTACATTTTGTAGAACACAGGCCTTTCAAGGAGGCAGCAAGTAGGATTAAGGAATATATTGAATAATTCTTTCTACATCTACTCCAGTATGCAGGTTCTTCCATTGCTTTTATTAGAATTTGGAAAAAAAAAAAAAAAAACCCTCAAGTTGCAATATATTCTATCTGATGTAAAACCAAATCGAGAATTTTTAAGAAGTGTAACTAAAGAATGATCATTATTTTTCCAGAAGTATTACTAGCAAAAGGGAAGATCCTATAGGGTTTGTGGCTTCTTATAAAATATGCCTTGTTGTCAAAAATGTAGCATGACGGTATAAAATTCTGACTTGATTTCCTGCAACTTACTTTCCATTGATTTAGAAGTTCAAAGTTTCTATCATAATTTTACACCTACATTGGCACAATTCAACGACAGAAAAAAAATGTAGCATATTTCCATTTTATTTCTCCACCTGTTTTTTTACAACATAAAACTATCGCTGATTTACTTTTTCTATATCTTAAATGATTTTAGAAATAACACTATTTCATAAGAATTATTCCTGATTCAGACGTCATTTTGTTAACTTTAAATAAAGATGAATATATGCCTCCAGAATCCAAATTATTTGGTTTTGATTTGGGGGACAGAAGAGATAATACAGGTAACAGAATAATAAAATGTCAACATGATTTTATTCTTTTAAGAACAATAGTAAGCTTTGACATAATTTTCCTACACAAAGGAGTTATATTAGTATGATGTACATAAAATTTTACAGTTTAAGATATTCATGCTATTAAGATGAGTAGCGAGTAGGATAGCAAAATACAAATAACTATAATGCAGAAATTACTATAGAATGTACACCTTGATAAAATGAGAGATTCAAATTAAGAGCATCATAATATCAAATACCAAGACTTAACATTGCAATTCATTAATCTATTATAATTCATTAGACAAATGTCCCAAGGAGAGGGAGAATGTACAATGAGTGTTTTCTGGAAATGAATTGCTAAAAATTAGTAGAGTCTGAAAAGACTTCAGAATTGGAAGCTCCAGCTGGGTTTAAAAGGATGGGGGAAGGGATTTTACTCACTATTAAATATTTGAAACACCACTTCAAAAAATAAAACCCACAAATGTCTTATCAGTTCTTAACTGCATCAGGCGTTCTCAGACTCTATCTCACGCTTTTTTTCCTTTATAAAAATGAGATTTTAAAACACGTACTCAGGACATTTACATTGATTTAGGCTAGTTGGGGAGAACATGGTTCAGAGTAGGATTTCAAATAGTTCAACTAAATACAATAACATTTGCAGTCAGGGTACCGTCCCATAGTAATTTTAAAAGATTTCATTTTACTTATCATTGCAAGCCGTTATCTGATCATATTTGACCTACATATTAATATTTTCATTATTATTCAAGTCCTTTTTTGCTCTGTACAAATTGTCAGTCCTCTTCACTGAGATTATTTATTTACTCTGGAAATATCTGGAATTCTTTCACCCTATCTTTTCCTCCGGGACTACCCCCCACCCTGCCTCAAGTATTGATATTAATGTCTGGGGGAGGGGGACACATCTAACAAAAACCTGAGACAGAAAGCGGTCCCTCTTAATGGTATACTATGGGAGAAGTAGAAAAACAAAGGGAATAAAAGAAAATGATAATTGTTTTCTCTAAGGCTATTATCTAATGCGAAAGCAAATAGTCAGCCTGGAAATCAGCTAACAGAAGGGGATTAGAGAGGAGATCTGAGAGTGGCTTGATTTCTAGCAGAGCTGTCTCTCCAGCCAGTGATGAGACACAGGCAGGGCAGCCAGGAGCGCTCCAGATGGCCGGGGAAAGTGGTCGTTTTGGGTTACTGCAGGGCACTCGGGCCGCCTGAGAGCTGGCGGCCCGGGAAGGCATCATTAGGGAGCCAACCTCACGTCCAGCCTGCACCGGAGAGGGCGAGGCCGGGAGGGAGGCCGCCCGCCCGCGCGCCCGCCCGCCCGCCCGCGCGCCCTAGCGTGCCGGGCCTGCCCATTGTTAACATATACTTGACCTCCGTGACCCCCGCACGACACAGATGTCTCCCACCTCCACCTCCCCCCCAACCCCGTCGCGGGCCCTCCCCCCTGCACCTGGTAGCGGCCGCGCAGCCGCCTCCCTCCCGAGCGGCCGCGGCGCCCCTGGCGCGAGCGCGCGCCGGGGCCGGCCTGATGCGGGCGCTCTCGGCGCACAGCGCGCGGCGCTCCTGCTCCCCGGCGGACGCCCGGACGCCCTGCAGATAAATGCGTCGCCTTCCTCGAGAGTGAGCGAGGGCGGGCGAGGCAGACGCAGACGCCGCCTGTGACAGTGGCAATTCCCTGCGCCCCACATCACATTTGTCTGCCACAGCAGCAACAACAGAAAAGCGGAGGGAGGCAGGGAGGCGGGAGGAGGGGAGCAGAGCTCCGCAAGTCTTGGGCTCTGCGTGGAGGTTGCGTTTGGCTGGCGTCCCCGACCCCGGGCTTTTTGCACCGCAGCTCTCTCTGCGCAGCGCCGGGCGGCCGCAGTCGCTCAGCGGCGCGACTCCGCGGCCTCGTGGCGAGCGCGCGTGGGCGAGTGGCTGCGGACACTCTGGCCTCGCGAGGGAAGCCGCGCCGCGCCCTCGCCCAGTCGCCCCGCGGGCCAGCCGAGACAACGGGAAGTTTTATTTGCAACTCGGAGCCCGTGGCGGATGGTGGGACTCTCCGGCCCTGTGCAGTGTAAGTGTCCGCGGGAGGGCTTGGCCGGCGTGCGGGCGGCGGGGACGGGCCCCTGGCTGTTATTAATTACTGTTCAATGACCGTCATCTTCGTTTGGATTATTCGACCGAGAGGCTCCAGGCTGTACTTGTCGCTCAATTAGGGTAGGACTACGCACCAGGGCAGAGGAACATCGCGGGTGACTCCGGTCTGCGATGACACTGAACTTCGCGGGTCAGCCGAGGATGCAGTTTTTACTATTAGATTTCCCACACTGTCTTTTTAAAGTAATGTTTCTTCCCTCTCCATAGTCACGGTATGCGAGCAGGAAGATGACGAGTGGGTTTCTCTGCCGACAACACAACTGGTCGAGGTGCCCACGGTGAATTTGGCAGGTGGCCCTATGCCCGCATCGTGGGTTTTTTTCTTTTTCTTTCTTTTTTCTTCTTCTCTTTTTGTAAACTGGAAGCAAAGACTTGCTTTGATGGTGGAAAACTTAGCCCTAAGGAGTAGGAGAGGCGGGATCTTAACTTTGGAACCCGGCTGCAACTCGGGTGGGGGTTTTCTTAGAGGTACCCAGGCGCTCTGCGCCCGCCTGCGAACTTTCCCTGTTACTCCTGGCCGATTGGGGTGCTGAAGTGGGAAGCCCCTGGGTGAGCGGGCGGACGGCGGCTCCCGCCCGGGGCGGGTCCCGGGCTTCGCAGTCAGGGGCCAGATGGGCAGCGTCGTCCCCGCCCGACCTCCTCGCACTCGGGACCCGGCCGCCCCGGCCCTTCTGGGTGTTCCCGTCGCTGCCCCGACTCGGTGTCTGCTTCTCCTGAGCGTGGAGTACAACCTTGTGCCCTGTAGCTCCCGCCCGACGGGGTCCAGACCCGAAGTAGCGTCCGGGGAATTCCTTTCGTTTTCCAGGAACCCCTCTGGTGAAGCCCCCGGGCCAGTGGAGACGCGCTCCGGGGCCAGCCGCTCACTGCCCTCTTTGCGAATCTGAAAGGACCGGGTTGATTGGCGCGCCCAGACCTCTCTCCCTGGCGGACCTGGCGCTGACTGAGGTGCCTTGAGCGAATACGGCTAGGTCAGCACAAGGCGCTTAAATCCATTTTTATGAAACAGGCTATTTTTTAATTTTTTGTAAGGGCGGTCAACTCTTGGAAAAGTTTTGAGTACTATGATTCCGGGAAGTAGGATGTGAGCCACAACTGTTGCTAAAAATAGTCGCCTTCCCTCCCCCTCTACTCCAAAAGGCATTTTAGTTTGGGTGATTTGGCTGGGTGGCCGTGCAGCCCATGGCCTCCTCCTTCCTTGCAAAGCGTAGTGGAGAAATCCTTCAAGATTTGGCACCACAAATCCCACCGTGCCCCAGCCTGTCTGCTACTTCCTGGGGGAATCTGCAGAAGGTGGCTTTAAGGAATAGCTAGGATTCCCGTGGAGGAGGTCCCGCAGAACCGTGCCCGAGGCCAGAGCGAGGGAGTGAAGACCAGGAGAGCTGGAGAGGCCACTCCAGACAAACTTCATGTGCTTAATGTAACTCTGAGCCCCCTTGAATCTTTAACTTCGCTTTCCTTAATTAATCTGCCCAGGGCCTGTATGTAAATGGCTGTCCACAGCTGCTGCAAATTGATTTATCTCCTGATAAAGGTCTGGTTGCTGACCAAAGCATTCTTTATACCTTCTGTGTGAACTGAAATGTGTTTTACAGGGATTTTTTTCCCCCTCCTGGACTCCTTTTCAACATCTGTACCATTTTTAAGTGCACTCAGTGGCTTTTATTATCATTGCCCTCCTTTGCATAGAACAGGAGTGGAACTGGGTCTGTGCCCAGTGAGTCCACACTCCCTAGAATACAAATTGACCAGATTCTCTGTGATAAACGGTTTGTTAGTAGTGTTGGGGGCCTCCTTTTAGTTTATGGCAGCGTTTGCCTTGACCATGTGAGTATTCTGCTGTGCCCAGTTTCTCCTGTCACAGTTCTTTAGAAAAGGTTACCAAACACCATTGTTTCTTAAACCATCATAGTCCCAACCTGAGCATTCATGTCAGCTGTGATGTGTATATACAGAAACAAATTTATAATTCTGTGGATTTCCCCCTCGTTTATCCTTAAAGTCTAGTTTTTAATATCATTAGGATTTTCAGATAATAAAGATAGGGTTATTTGATTTCATTTTCTCTTTTTTCTCTTTACTGAGAGTCTGACAGTCTCACCCAATACTAATCAGGGAATCTTGGTTTGATCCGGGCTTTTTTTTTTGCAGCCAGGATGGATGCTGAGGAAGTTGAATTCCATTATTTCTTGTACTGTGTTCGGCATTTTATATTTTGTTGGTTTATTCTTTTAAAAGATAAAATTCCAACAAAACAGTTGACCAGTCAGTCTTATACTGGGTGCATAAAAACCGACTTTTTAAATACCGAAGATAACTTTTTATTAAATCGTTTTGTTTAGGTATTAGTAATTTTATTATAAACCATTTAGATAGCAGTGACTTTATTTGAAAAGCTAAATATTGCATGGGAGAATTTCAGTACTCAGTTTCTCCAGTGTCCTGTTTATACCTAATAAAAGCAGTGGGGAAAATTATTTTTTTCTTTAATGTTTGGACAACTAAAAGCAGACTAGAAATCTTTGAAATGATATTTTCCTTTGTAGACCTAGTCTCTGTGGTCCATTAATACCTGCTAATAATTTGTGTTAAAATGATCTTAAAAATCATTCTATGTCCAGCACAATACATTGCCCTCTTAAATTGCAAAGACAGTATTTTTGCAGCTGTGGGACTGCAGCTTTTTAATATTTGCACAATTTTCTTTTCCTGAGAGAAGTAAAATATTGCTCTTGATGTTAGTATTTGATGATGCGCTCTCCCATTGAGGTGTTAGTCTACATATTTGTAGATAAAAAGGGACTTCATAAATTGCAAAGAACTACACAAATGTAAGGTGCCATTATAATTTATTTTATTGTCACATAGAAGCTTAGCCAAAAAAAAAATCTCGCATTTCTTTAAACATTGAAAAAGGATCACGAGAAAGAAATGCTTCCAATAGGAATGCTGGTCAGTGGTTGTCAGTTTAGGACATTCTTCACTGTCAAATCCTGTTTCTCACTTCTTTGATATGAACATCAGCTGACAGGCACTGAATGCAAAGCCTTCTTCACTGAGGTTTTATGTAGGCAACATAGCCCTTCATAGCAAAGCAGTCTGAAAAATTGGCACCTGCAGGATTTGCATGTGAAAAAAACTGAGTCAGTTGCATTTTGCTGGAGTCTATTACTGTAAGTTATGTAAGTTCAGTGAGAAAGGCTATTTATTTGTTGCTGTTTGGGCATTTAAAGGTTCTTTGTTTTATGGACACCTTATTCATCATATAGTGATCCACAGACTTTATTGATAGCAGAAGCAGGGAGAAGTGAGCTCTGGCTTTATGGAAGTTATTTATTATGGAATGGAGGTGCTTTTAACCATGTGCTTGCAGAGTGCACTTACATTCATAATTTTTAAAATGTGCCTTAAAAGAAGGAATTCATTCCACTTTGAGAGTCACCTATCAGAAGTTAAATGCATAAAACTAAGTTAACATACATATCCTTTGAAAATAATCAAGAATTTTGATTTCTATATGTTAATAACAACTTAAAATCTATATGAAAAGAATTTAAACCCTTTTTCTAAATTTGGGAAAAATGTTGTTTCCCCCAAATTGTTAAATTATGTTTGTCACCTGGATGCCTTTTAAAAATCCTATTTATGTAAAATAACTAACAAATATTCAGTCAACTAAAACACCTCTGTGAACCTGAGTATTATCTGTCAGTGGGAACATTTTATCCAGAATAAGCTATTTATTATTATCTAGAGACACCTTCCAACTTCATTTTTTTTCCACAGCCATTAATATAAGAGTTCCTAAATAATGTTTAAAGAACAGTGAACATTTTATTAAAGCAAACATTAGTTCAGTTTAATGGAGGTAATTGTAAGTGATGAGACAGAGCAGGTTATCTCTGTGTTGTTTAAACAGAAGGAGCTACTTTGCACCATTTCCAGTAGCCATCTGTAGAAGAGAAGGGTTTGCACCTGTCTGTCCAGACTAATTATAGATTAGGGCCAAAGAAATGAAATTCGAGGAGGTTTTCAGCTAATGAAATCCATACTGATTTTATTGTAAATGTGTTTTATGTAAAGAGGGTGATGGTTGAGTTCTGAGTGAATAAATCGCTATGTAGCTGCTAGGCACTTGGTTTTGAAGCACAATTCTGCTGCATTAACCTTTGATATTAAAAAAAAAAAAAAGACAAACAACTTAGACGTGGATGCTAGCCTTTGTTTGGCATCCATAGCTACAATTTTAGTGAGCAGCAGTGAGGTTCAGTGTGCAGTTTAGAAATGTGCTGTATAAAGCAGCTTAAACATTAAGAATATTATGATATTCTGAAATGCAGATGAAGTAGAAGGTAGGTTCTGTTTTAGCTTATGCATATAAAACATTGGAAAATTGGAAAGGCTTTTTCTTTTTCCTACATTTCAGCTTCGTATACATGAGAAATTAAAGCAAAATGAGTGAAGAATGCATTCTGCTATAAAAGGTCACATGAATGTCTACCACATCTGTTTATAGTAATTATGAACATAATTAACATAAGAATTACAAATGAAATAATGACAAGCTGAGCAAGGAGATATTATGCCATAATGGTCATATGTTGGAATTCTCACATTATAGCACACTAGAATTCACATACTCAAAGAAAGAAAGAAAATGCTAGATTTTTATCTGAATTAATGCTTCAAAACTTATCTGCCTGGGGCAGATGGACTTCTTGCTTTTATAGGAAGGTAACTATTATTAAGAAAAGAACTAGTTGAAATTAAGATTTCTAGTCTGTAGCCTGGACTTTAAGACAGCTGTGATTATAGAAATCACTTTCTGTTGTACACTTCTGTGATTATACTTCTTGATTATTGTATTGCTTTTTTTTTTTTTTTTCTTTCAATTGAAAGCTTTGCAGCAAAGTGTTTGCTTTGGAAGAGAGTCATGGATTCTTCCCATTTGAGAATTGGTTGATCTTTTCTATAACTGTGAGCCAAAAGTCAATGAACAAACAAGGTACTAACAGAAATACTGTGCATTTATAAAATAAGACCATTGGCAGATTAGCTTTTGTACAGATTAGCCTCTAGTATTTGGGATGCCCCTTAAAAAAATAGCAAACCTTTTCTGGGTTTGAAAGCGGTAGTAATGCAATTTTATTTTTAAAATAGCATTTCTTAAAAGGGCATGTAATGGAAAAATCTGTGGGCACCTATAAATGGTATTTTTCTTCCCCTAGAGTTTTGTTGGATTTTCAGGTATTTGTATGTAGTCTGTGTCCAAACTGATCTAACTAAAATTCAGTAAAGGGTGGGGATATGTATGGTTGCTTTCGGTTACTCTGAATGCATTTTTCTAGAATAGCTAGAGAAAAGGTGAAAGGTGACCTTTTTTGAGGGCTAAAATGATCCTCCAGAAATCTGTTATTACATTGAAAACATGTAAGAATGACAGATTTTCACCCATTTACAGCTCACTTGATTTTGTGATGTAGCCTGCCAAATGTTTTCCTTCCTATGTTTGCACCCTTCTCTATTGAACCTGGTCACTTTTTGAAGATTTATGGAGAAATATTACCTTGTTCTCATCTCAGTGATACCATGAGGTTTTCCACATTATTGGATTACTGGAGGATTGTGGCAGACCCCTTTTTATCTGACATTCATTGCATGACAAGATTTTCACACATGCCCTTCCCCCACCTATGCCCAGCTTTTTTCACTTTGTGTTACCTATCAAATTTCTTTTAATTCTATTCTTGGGGTTGGAACATTGGTGTGTATATGTTTGGGTGGGGTAGAGGGAGAGGGGGTGGTGCTCCGCTACACACAAAACCGTTTTTTGGCCAAGTGATTTGCAGGGGAGTGCCTGATTAAACAATGCTTCTCTTCATTTTCTAAAGGGCCTCTTAAAATTTGGCTCCCCTAAAAGGCAGGGGCTAGTTCTCTTGCTATTCTGTTTTTAGCCTTACCCTCTACCCTCATTTTATTCCTTTCTACGGAGACCCCATGCAGAAGCTATTTTATAATCTAAAGTTTCACAGCAGCTAGGGCTACAGTGTACACTATTGAACAGTTGTATAGTTTATTGGCTGCTTCATTCTGAACTCACTCTTCATACTGTAGTGAGAGCTTCTTAACCAAGCTTCAGTGCCTTGAAACACAGCATAACCAAATACTTCCCCTCCCCCCAATAAAATAACATCCTTTGCTGCATTATCTGCACTCCATTAAGGATCTGATCAGATGTTCACATTGTCTGATGGGTGTATTTAAAAGTGAAAAGGGGCTCCCAAGGGACTACTCAGGTGTATCTCCTTCCTGACCCTGCTGGGGAGGTGGATGAACTCTGGACTGAGGGACGAGCATTAGCCCTTGCTTGTTCTCTGATTGATTCTCTGGCAATGGGTGGGTGAAGAGCCACGAGGCAGCTCAAGCCGAGATTGATTGCCTCAATTTCAGATTCCCACCTCCAAAACAGACTCTCAGATGCACACATAAAGAGCTCCCTCCCCCAGCACAATTTCTGGAGGTGGAGCAGGTCTCTAAGAGTCACCTGTAGCTACCAATCACAAGTGGTCCTACTTATCACAATGATGCTGGCTGCAGGAGTCTTCAGCTGGGACACATTTAAGTTCAGGGACAGGAGCTATTCTATATCTCTGCATGTGTGAGTGTGCAGGGGCTGGAATTTAGGAGTATTGGGGTCAGCAAAGAAAGGGACAAGAACTGCGACTTGAGATTGCTCTGGAGGGCCGCTTAACTGCATCTTAGACTCAGTAGGTTTGTTTTGCAAATTGTGGCTATTTAGATGGAGGTGAGATGGTGACTGTCTCCCTTGGCTCTGCCGAAAGAGAGCTCTTGATCCTCCTCTGACCTTGACAGAATCTCTAATGTGTTTTCAGCCTAGCCCTGGAGCACGGAAATACAGTTTGCTGGATTCCTCCCTTTTTTGGGTGGTAGGGGCAGATTTGGGCTTACAGGCGACTCCTAGCCTGCCTCTCATTCCCAGACAGCCTTAAGGTAGCTCTCCCCCACTTTCTGGCCCCATCCTGGGGTCTGAGCCCCCGCCCCCTCCGTCCCTTTCCATTCTTTACCTCCTGCCTGTGTCTCTCCTTCCCTCCTGCCTGTGTCTCTTTCCCTCTCTCTCTCTCCCACTTTTCCTCCCTCTCCCGCTCCGTCTCACACGCACCCTCTGTTTATTTTCCTGCCTCCATCTGGGCCCTGCTGATATTGTAATCACCCTGATGCACGTTGGCTTCTCTCCTCTCCCTCCTGCGCTCACACACTCACTCACACACAATGTGCCATCCTGACAAGCCTTTTACTTCTGATAAGCTCCAATGTGTGTTTAATGAATACAAAGCCGCGGTCTGGGTGCCGCCTCGGCCGCGGCCGCTCTCCCGCGCTCCTTTGCCAGAAGGTAATCTCCGTGAACAGGGGAGGGAGGCGAGCAGGGAGGAAGGAGGGGTGGCCAGGAGGAAGGGGGGCGTGGGGAGGCGGCTTTTCTCTCTCCCTCTCTCCCTTTCCAAATGATTCAGAAGTCGATAAGACCAGGAGAAGTGAAGATGTAACATGTTATCTGTCGCTCCTCTTAGCTGGCGGAGAGAATTTACATTTAAAGATTAGCAGAGTGAGAAAGAGAAATCTGCCTTTTGTTGTGCGGGGTGAGGAGGAGGCATCTACCCTGGCCTTGACGCTATCTCCCATCACCTCTGCTATCCAGGCAGGACTCACCGAGGTGAGAATACCGGAGGGCCTTATCTTTAATTGGGTTTAGTTTTGCCAGTCTGAATAGGTTTAAAGAGACTTGATAAAGGGGGAACAATAGATTATTTATTGACTGGATGATGAAGCCTTTAGATGAAGAAGGGAGAGACAAAGCTGCTTAACAACTTGATTAGTTCATTTTTATTTTAAGGTGAGACTACCTCTCTTTTGGTGGAAGGAAGGACTAGAGAACTTCGGTGCAATTTGGATGACTTATGATGTCTTTTTTCCTCTCCCCCAACAACTCCTTACCCTTCTTAGCACCATGCACCTACCTGATTTTAACAGGAGTTTTTTACCCCTTGCCTTTAGGAGTGATGAACTGAGCAAAGAGGGTAAAGGCTTTGGGATTGATCATTAATGTTTGGTTTTGTGTGACTTGTTATAAATGCATGATGAATTGATGCTAACAGTACTTGATTGAGTAATGTGAGCAAATGAAGCCTACTTTTTATATGGAATTAATTTTATAGTATGGCTCAACTCAGGCTAGAGGAGAAAAAAAAATCACTCCAAGTCTGTTAGGTAGATTTGTATTTTGGATTTGAACCATGAAATCCTTTGCTTGGAGCTAGTTTAAAAAAAAGAAGAAAAAATGTCTTATTGACTCACAAGTATTTGAAAACATTATAATATCAACTTTAGAAGGTTCTTAAAATGAAGAAAAGTAGAAAAAATGGTTGTTTTGCCTCCTACAGATTGTCAAGATAGGTGTTTTCATAGATAGATAGATATGATCCAATAACTAAAAGCCTAATTAAAATTTGTTTAAAGCCAGGGGGGCATGTTTCCTTGTTGACAGCAGCAGATCGATTGGGTAAGACAATAGAGTCCCATTATTTTACTTCCATTGACTGAACATATTGACATTTCAGGTTTGCTGTTGCCTCAGTGAGCATGATGAAACACTGAAATTCACAGACCAACTGGCCAGAGTGGCACATATATTACTGTATGTCATTTCTGCCTTCAGGTTACCTTATCACCCAGACAGAATGGGAAAGGACAACCTGGAGTCTTTCAGAAAGGGTAGAGCTCTTTTGGCTGAGAAACTAGCAGATAGCATGTATTAGGAACATCTTTAATTTTATCAAGAATTGGGTGTTACAGAGAACTACGTGGAGCATGGTTAAAAATCTGAAAAGCTAGCCATCGATCTTGCATATTTTACATAGAAGGATGCCCACTTTCAAGATTTACCTTTACCTGGAGTTATTTACAGTGAGTGGTCGGTCACTATTTAGATGACCAGTTTGTTGCATGGGTGACATTCTTTCTTTCCCTGTCTGGGGTACTGAAAGGGCCAGGCACCTGCTAAATCTGTATCTGATAAGATAATGGGTAAGGTCCCTTCAAAAATAGGGTCTGACTCTGACTTTTTGTTTCCAGTTTTTTTTAGTGGGTGGAATACAAAGTGAGATATATGTATTTTACACTCATGTGCATGCATAGACAATAACTTACATAGATAAATATGTGTATTTCAAGCAGAGGCAGAGAAATAGTATTTGTTATCTTGGTGTAATTTACCCTTTCACACATTTTGCATAGTCTTTAAATAGCAGAACTAGGCAGACATTGAGTCAAAGAAATTTGAACAATACGGAAAGTGAATATGGAAAAAAAGAAAAAACCAGAAGGGACTTAACATATTTTTATGTTAAAGAAATTTATGAAGATATAAATCTATTATGCCTATGACTTATACATGGCAATTGTTGCCATCAAGTAGGCAACTGATGCCCTTTACAGTGTTTAGAACAAAACTGGTCCTTTATACCATTTTCATGAAAATGTTAGGTTTCTATTTGATCAGCAGGTGCTGTTGAGATGAAAGCCATGTGTAAATTTTCAGAAGGCCAAAAGTGTCAATTCAGAAAAGGAAAGTGATAAGAGAAAATGCAATCAGTTTTCCTGTTTTCAATTTGTGCAGGATTTGAAGAGCTGTTTTGTTAAACTGCTACATCTGCTCCAATATGAATATTGAACTACTTCCACTAAAAATAACAACCTATAATTTGGAAGCTACTGCAGTCTTTTGTTAATGTGAGTGGGTTATTTAAAAACAAAAAAACAAAAAAATAAAAAAAAATTAAAAAAATTTTCTATTCTGACAATCTCTTGCCTAATGTGCATTTTCATTTGTTGGCACTTCTATCCTCAGCAGATGAATGGTAGTATGCAATTAAGACCTCGTCTTGTTTGACTATAAAAGAGATTTCCATAGGTGAAAATCCTGGTAATATAAAAAGAGTTCACACAGAACAAAATGTATTTTAAAATAACCTGTTTAAATACATATATTTAATATCAGATAGTTATTCCTTACATTCTCTAATACTACAATTTTTAACTTACTGCCGGACTGTTGTAACAAAGTTAACACTGTTCCTTGCATACTGAGCATTCTGGGATTTATTTCACCTTTCATATACCTGCAAATGTAAGTTTAAACTAATCAAGGATATTTTACCAACAGGGCTTTTAGAATAATCTTTTCCATGCTTAAATAAAATTATTAAATTATGCTTGAGTGCTTGCATACAAAAGCTTTAGCTTCTATAGTACTGCTAATCAAATAAGTTTTATGGACAGGGAAAGCACCACATAGAGAAAAATTGGATGCATTTTGCTAGTGGCATTTCTAGGAAAGACATGTTCTTTTAAAATGGTTGAATTTTAATTAAAAAGGAAACTCTTAACATATCTTAAATACTCATAATAAAAATAATACTGCATCCTTATAACAGGAAAGTGAATGGCAATGCTATCCATGTAAAATATGGGCAGAGAGAATTAAAGTAGAAGGAAGACTGGTGACATTTGGATACGGTTCAATATTGACTCAACCCTGGATTGCAGTTTGGTGGACTTGTGGCTGTAGTAATTTGTCTGGGGTGAGACCTGATCACTGCTGAGGATCAATTAGCTAAGTTTGTGGCTTCACATGAGAATTACTAGACACACTCGTCACAGATAAACCTTTCAAAATATTTCAAGAATGGATAAAGGGAAAGGCAGGCACAGTGACACCTTAGCATGTTTGATATTAACAAGTACTATGTTTCTTTAAAAACACCAACTCAAAAGAAGAGGTACTTTGAAGAAGACTATTGAATGTGAGTATTTGCCATTGCATGTATGGAACCAACCAAAGAAGAATGCTTTTAAGGAATGGAATTTCCAGTTTCAAGCCCAAAGAACAGTTTAGTATGGCATGTTATGCTGGCATATCTTAGAGCTGGGCATCATGCGGCTGTTTCCCCTAATATAGTGCCGGACTCTCTCACTTTTAAGAAAAGATGCTGAATCACATATCAGTGTACAAAAAGTTTATTCACAGACATGATCCCATCACTTGGGATGTGATTGTCTAATGAGAGTTGTTTTTGAAGCCACAGGACCTTAAGTGACACCAACAGGGGAGATTCCTGTGCGTCTTTTCAAAATGTTCATACTTGATGAAATCATGTCCAGGCTCTTACATCAGAACTACTGGTAAAGTAAAGCCCCGTGGTTGATGTTTAAAGTGTGAGACCCGCTTGTTCAAAAAAGTTTGTCTACAACTACTAATGTTTTCAAGGACCAAGAGATACCAACTTAAAATAGTCTGCTTTAATAGTTCTAATTGTGATTGCCTTTATAAAATAATGTGTGAAGGAATAAAGCAGGCATTTGTTTTGGTAGGTTTCATATTGATCAAGGCCTCTAAAGCAAATCACTGTTTGGATGAATAGGATCTTTAGAATATAGAGTTTGTAGAAGAGGAATGCAGAGAGCACAAATGTGAAGTTTTCCCCTTGTGTCTTCCCCAAGGCACCTCTAAGTACCTTGGGGAATGTGATTGACTGGGTTCATCAATCTTTTAACACCTGGGGCACAGACCACTTCTAAGTGTGCTCAGGGCTGCCACTTAGTTGTTGGTCTTGGGAGAGAAGAGAAGAATTGATAAATACTGGAGACCTACTATGAGCCTGGCCTTAACCAACCTTCACATACATTCTCATCACTGATTTTAAGTATATGATTAACTAGTGTTTCACTTTCTTTCTTTCAAATAACTCCAGCCCGTTGCTCTGAGACTCTGGCCATAGTTGCTCTTCTGGCTTGATCTTTTGCCCCAATTTAGAAAATTGAGGTTTCTTTGTATTCCCCAAATGAATGACCTACTTTGTGCCTGAGTTTTAGTAATTATTTAGAACCTTATTCTCGGAATAATTGGCTGCATATTCTCCTTATTGGCCATATCTACCCATCCACTATTTTCTTTCAGTTTCCCTTTCTTCCACCCCACTTAGGAATCAGAGTTGGCTTCTACCTGACATAACATTGGATACTCTCAAGTGTGTGCCAGTCGGTATTCCTCAAAACCACCTAATCCTGGCTTCTCTATTGCCACATTCTGTTCCTGCATCAGAATACCTTCATCCTATGCTGCACTGAGGCCATGAGGAATCAACCTATTATTTCTGTTGTTGTTATTGAACTTACCCAGTATGCTGGCATGATTTTCTGCCTAGTCCTTAGTTCTTGAGTCTTGTTCCTTCCTACATGGTCACTCCATTATATCTTGATCTCAGCATTTCCCAGTTGACCAGGTTCAACTTCCTGGTTACCTCTTTAGATAAGGGTAGAGGACTTGTACACCACCTTTTACTCCTGGAAAAAAAAAAAAAAAGAGTTTGTAATTAGTTTTGTAGTGTAAAACTTTCTTTGTGTTAGGAAAAAAAAAAGGGACCTCTTGTCTATGTGCAGTCACTTGACTAATAGGCAAACAGGTTCCCTTTCTAGTTAAATCTCTGACTTGTTGGGTAGCCTGGCGTGCATTCCAGCCCTCAGGCACATTTCTCAGAAGACAAAGGGCAGACTTAGTTATTCTTAGGCTTCTCAACTCTCATGAACAAGTCTATGTGTGATACTGAAAGTAGGCTTTGAGGCTTTCCCATGGTTAGGAAAGTGAAAAAAATATCTTTTTTTTTTTTTTTTAAATTCTGGGATTGGGGTGGGTGACACAATCTTCATCTAACTGGGAAAGGGATCAGTGTGGAATGTTACTATCATTCCAGTCTTTTCCATCATTAATAAGTGCCATTATGGACTAGGAAGCCATTCTTTGCATAGCCATCCTAAACCTTAGATGATTCTCTGAAATTATAGTTTTATGATTCCTTTTTCAGAGGTGAATGATGTAGGAATAAATCTGTTTATGTAGTGAGGAGGGAACTACAGATTTTGGGTCTTGTCCCAGGAAAATTGCCTTTATGCTTTTCCCTCATAGTTACAGGACAAGATGATGAACTCAGTGCTGAGGGGTAGGAGTGAGGAGCTAGAGGCTAAGCTGGATGGGGTTGGTTGTGTTTAGCAGGTATTCACCGCCCCCTTGTCTTAAAGTTTGAACCCGCTTCACTTGAGAAATTTAGAAAATGACCTTTAAGCCATTTTTTTTTTTTTTTTTTTTTTTTTGAGAGAACCTGGTAGCAGCTTAATTGAACATGGACACATGATCATCTGGCTAGGAATCAGATCTCAAGAAAGTCTGAAAAATTCTCTTTTTGTCTGAAGAAATAGTTTGCCACTGCTTATAAAATAATTAAATAATTCAGTTATTACCTATTTTGTACTTTTCTTTAGTTTGTATAACTGATGTAGGTGATTTAAATATACACATTATTAGGATTTGATTCTAAGTTGGGTGGTTATAAATAGTAAATCCATGCTAGGGTTTCTTTTGAACTTAAGAGTTACTGGCATTCTTCTGGTTTCATCAAGGTGACCACTTCCTCATCATCCAAAATGACAGTGGAAATTTGCTGTTTACTAGGATGTCTGGGATTGGTTTCACTTGGAAGTAATATTATTTTCATCTGTCTTAGAAATGGATGCCACAGGAAGCACTGTTGCTCCCTAGGCTGTAGAAAATTTTTGCACTGGTATTCAGAGTTCAATGGGAAGTCAAATAGAAGTTCATTGCTACAAAAGAGAATGTCTTAAAGTATTATTTGGTGAACTATTAGTTGGTGTCCAACTGGACTGAATATTATGTCAGAAATATTAGAGAAGATATTAGCAGGAGTAATGGTAATTTGTCTAAATAAGTTCAAGAGATGGGTGACCACTAGTAATATGAGGGGAAACAATGTCAGAGCAGTAATGACCTAGACATGGCCATGTGATAAGATAATTAGAGCACTAGGAGAGAGAACTAGCTGTGAGGTATTATTATAAACAGTATCTGGAAGGATTCTTCTGCTAGACTTCTTGGGCAATCCACCTGGTAATACTTAGCGAGGAGACCAGAGCCTAATATTAGGAAAACAGATGAGTAATGGTACCTAAAAGGGTTGGCACAGATCATGGTACCAGGGAAATAGCACAGCAGTATTGTGGAGACCATTTCAAATGCACATTGGCAAGTGGAACATAAGAAATTAGGAAGTCATCCCCAGTGGTTATAAGCATGGTACAAGCTGTGCTTTAAATGCAGTCCTGGAAAGTTGATTAGATTAGCTGGTTAAAACTAAAAGTACTATACCCCTTTCCCTAACCTCAAGATACAGGGGCATGTGAACTGTAAGACAGGTCATGGAAGACTAATAGTTTATTTTCTGAATCTATGCATATGTTATGTACACAGTGATGAGCAAACACAGCTGGGAAGAACAGCAGATGATATTGGGACTGGAACTGGGTGTTTATCAGGCTGACATAGTAATCCTCCTTTCCTGTGAAAGTGTTCTTTTTAAGTGGCTGTTAGGATTCTGTAACTTTTATCATGTGTCACATAAGCAGTGTCCTTTACTCTCCAGCTCCTTTGCCCACCTGTCACACATTTTCATTCTCAGCTCCAGCTAGATTTATTTAGAAATGAGATCCACATTCAACATCGGATGAGAAACAAATGTGGACAATGAATTCTCATTCTTTTGTTTAAATAAAGGTAGGTAGGTCAGTTCATGTCTAAAGGGAGAGTTAATGTGATCAGTCTCCATTGATGTGCCTAAGATTTGAGTTGGCTCGAGAGAGCAGGTATAAAATATTGGAGGAAAATATAGTTGAGGAGCAATAAAATGAACAACCCATTAAACCTGATTTGACTATTTATAAAGAAAGTCACATGCTGTTTTGGTAGCCATGGTAAAGGTACCTTTTACAGCATCTGATAGAAAGTAAAATGTTTACTCTTCGGAGTGAATCTGAAGTACATGGATAAATATTTAGTAAACGTCTTCTATGTATAAAGCTGTGTGCTAGGTGTAGACACAAGCAGGTAGTCGGCTCAGTTCCCACTGAATGATAAACTCACTCAGGACAAATTAAATAGCGAAAAAGATGGTGAAGCTTGATCAGTTACCAATTAAATGGTATAGCAAGTAAGATTTTAGAGGCAGGCGTGAATTGGAATTTAAGCTTGTCTTGAGACAGGTAGGATTCATTAAGGCAAAGTTATTGTAATAGGATTGTGGTAAGTTATACGGTTAGGAATAGGGAGTGTAGAAGCCTAGATGTGGAAAAGACCTTTGGAGGACTGTTCGGGTGGAGTAGGGGTGGAGAGAGAACAAATTAATAATGTGGCTGCAGCAAAAAGGGCCCTTGAGTGATGAGTGGGAAATAAGAGCAGAAAGATCATAAATGTCTTGAATATCAACCATTTTGATTTAATCTTCAACTTTGGAATTCACCAGAGGTTTTTCAGCTGTGTCCTCTGGGGTGCCTAAGGGTTGGGAGGTGGCATGGAGGTTACCAAGATTGGGCACAGGGTCTTCCATCCCCGAACCACCATAAAACCAGAATAGTTCTGCTTTTTATAAGAAATTGCTTTATATATTTGATTTTCCAACTGGACTTCTTTTGAACAGAGGAGTCCATGGTAAAATAGATCTTCATAAAACCAAGGTTAAAATAAAAATTGAGCTAGCCAAAGGGAACCCCTGGACCCAAAACAGTTGTGTTTGCAAAGAGTTGGTCCTCACGTGAAGAGTCAGATGGACTGGAGGCAGGGAGAGGCTGGAGGCCCAGGCCAGGCAGGAAGCTTGTTGCTGTAGTTTAGGTTTTAGGTATTGCAGAAGGATGGTCAAGGTTGGGTTTTTGGGATGAGAAGGGAGAGGCAGGGGCCGGAGGTATTGCAAAGGAAAAATAATCGGTACTTGGATAGAGTGGTGGATTTAGAGAGGGGGAAGTTATTAATACCAACGTGAATTTGGTATCAAGTGCTCTTAACTTGCCAGAAACTGGGAATCATTTCAGGTGTTTGTTTAGGGGCAGCTCGGCTAGCCTACCGCAGACACATAGAATGACAGCTTCTAGAGGGAGCCTCAGAATCCGCTTGCAGACTTTGGTCCCAGGGCTTCTGGTGGTCCCAGCCGCCTTTGGGAGACGGTGACAGGACTGTCAAGTGGTGGGTGTTTCTTAAAATGTGGTTGTTACATAAAGGATCTGTTATTTACTGCCTTAGGACTTGGCTCCCTCATGTGTTTTGGCTCTTTCCATGGATTTCAAACTGTTCTCTGAGTTTCTCTTTTGTAGGTGCCCTTGGGCCATGTAGGAGACACAAAGTGGTCAGGTGGGCTGGGTTCTGGGACCCTTAACTTCCCATTTGACCAGAGCAGCCTGCTTTATACATTTCAAATACTGGATTTTTGTTTGTAGAATAATTTATAAAATGTCTTTTAATTCTAACATGGTAAGAAGGAGAGAAGGTAGAGATGACAGCACGTAGAGTTAAGGAGTAGCTGATGAAAGCAGTGCTTGTAAACCAGCAGGCCTCAGACCCTGGGCTCAGTACGCTTGGGGGAAGAGGGAGCATAGTTATTTAAAGGTGCCTTTGAACCTAGATTCATTTGTTCAGTACCCCAAGCACTGCCTGTAGACCAAACAATTTTTCATGTAATGACATTTTGCAAATCTACCTTATATGAAAAGAACAAAAAAATGCATTAAACTTTACTGAGTTTAATACAAATGTCTATCCATTTTACAATTAACAGACAGTAAACAAAATACTATCATGCGCTGAGCCATACCTTTTTAATTCAAAATCAAGGAGTTGTTTTGGAAAAGTAAAGAATTTCTTTAACACGTTAAAGAGTTTTAAGTCCTTATTGCTCACTCTTAGTTGTCCCCTATTTGAGAGATTTTATTGTTGAAACAACAAAAAAACTACCTGGTTGAGGACTTTTAGGATATGGTTCATTAAGATGTTATTTCAAGGTCTTTATCTTGTTTTGTCTGATAACATTTAATTTAAAAAGATGCTGGCAATTCTTTTTATTTTTTGAACTTTAACCATATTTGTAGTTTGTGGTTTTGTTCTAAAATCTGTCAGAATTGGATTTTTTAAGATTTTTCTCCCTTTGTAGTGAATTACACTTGATAAAAATTAATCATTGGCAGTCAAAAAAGAATTTCAACATAGAAGTCAATTTTTTAAAAAGAATGAGACATTTATATATGTTGATACAGAATTGTTCCTGAGATATATCATTAAATGAGCAAAGCAAGGAGCAGAAGAATGTCTGTAGAATGCTATACTTGTACAAAAGCATAGAATTCTACTTGTGCAAGTATATACAAGAATCTGACAATAGTGCTTGCTGTTAGGGAAGAAAGTAGGGCCAGGAAGTGGTGGTGGAAGGAGCCTTTTTGCTGTATGTCCTTTCTTACTCTGAGTCATTTTGCAAATCTTGTTCCTGTATCACCCAGGTTGACTGGTCTGGGACTCTGCCCTTCCAGGAGGAAGTGATGCTGCTCTTCTCTGCCTGAGGGCAGTCAATCATAGTGGTGAAGCGACCTAACTCCCAAGTGCTTTACCACTTAACCTCCTTTAGCTACTCTTCATCTAGAAATAATTCTCATCTGGATAATAATGGCATGGCCTCATAGGATGGTCATAAGGATGATATGGTATGTGTGAAGCACAATCTTCAGTAAAGGCTTGCTTTTTCTTGGCATCTTACTTGATGACTATGGAACTGTTCATCATGTTCTTCTATAAAACTCCAGTAGTCTTTCTTTGGCTGCTTCTTCATTCAGTAAATACTTAATAGAGAATCTGGCCCTGATAGACACTGGGGGATATGAGGATGTTGAAGACAAATGATGCCCTGCTTTGCCAGGACTTTCCCGCACCTTTCTCTCTCAGCCTTCTCCAAGACCATGGGTTGCTTCACGTTTGGACACCCAAGTTCTTTCTGCAGGGAAGCCAAGCTTGGCTCACTTTGTCCTCTCCTAAGCCTCTGGTGACACTCCTCTCTGAAGCCTTCATGACCCTTCTTCCCCAAAGGTCTGCTATTATCCATGAAATTCAGACTTCTCTGTTGGTTTGTAAGCCCCTTGAATGTGGGAGTCTGGAACAGTTGGGGCACTTTTTGATGCTTTGTTAAATATTTATTGAGAACTCATGCCTTGAACTCAAGTGATTTACTTAAAACTGTCCTGAAACATTTCACTGCTGAGGCTAAAGTGAAATCCTTGGTTCCAATAGCATGCTGTTTTTCTCAGTCTCTTTCCACCTTGGGTCACTTTCATTGTGTTATCTTGTCATAGAATGCACAATTCATTGCTGTCATATTTTGGCTTGTAAGTTTTGACAACTGAAAAGAAATACAATAAAATGAGTGAGAACATGTGGTGTTTGGTTTTCTGTTCCTGTGTTAGTTTGCTGAGAATGATGGTTTCTAGCTTCATCCATGTCACTGAAAAGGACACTAACTCATTCTTCTTTACAGCTACATAGTATTCCATGGTATATATGTGCCATATTTTCTTTATCCAGTCTAACACTGATGGGCATTTGAGTTTGTTCCAAGTCTTTGCTATTGTGAATAGTGCAGCATTAAACGTATGTGTGCATGTATCTGAATAGTAGAATGTTTTATAATCTTCTGGGCATATATTCAGTAATGGGATTGCTGGGTCAAATGGTATTTCTGGTTCTAGATCCTTGAGGAATCGCCACACTGTCTTCCACGATGGTTGAACTAATTTATACTCCCACCAACAGTGTAAAAGCGTTCCTGTTTCTCCACATGCTCTCCCACATCTGTTATTTCCTGACTTTTTAATGTTCACCATTCTAACTGGCATCTCACTGTGGTTTTGATTTGCATTTCTCTAACGACCAGTGATGATGGATGAGCTTTTTTTCATATGTTTGTTGACTGCATAAATGTCTTTTTTTTTTTTTTTTGAGAAGTGTCTGTTCATATCTTTCACTCACATTTTGATGGGGTTGTTTCTTGTAAATTTGTTTAATTTCCTCGTAGATTCTGGATATTAGCTCTTTGTCAGATTGATAGATTGCAAAAATATTCTCCCATTCTGTAGGTTGCCTGTTCACTCTGATGTTAGTTTCTTTCACTGTGCAGAAGCTCTTTAATTAGATCCCATTTGCCAATTTTGGCTTTTGCTATTGCTTTTGGAAAACACCTCCTCTTTAGGCAAATTATGAAGTAGTCATGCCAGTTGGATCTTCATAGATGCACACTGTAACTTTTAATTTAATTTTCTTACCCTGAAGTTAATTAATGGGCTTTAATAAAGGATGAGCTTCTTGAACTTGTAAGCAAAATTTTGTGTATATGGACATTTTTATGAGATGGAACAATTTCTTTGATCAAGGGTCCAAGCAAAGCTAAAGATCATTGTAGTGGTTTCCAGATTTTTTCTACCAGGTTCCCTCAGGTTGTCTCTTGGTTGCCAGGGTCTCCCTCTTCCTCTTCTCTTCCTCTGGATACCCATAGCTGCTTTCTGGGCAGATCCCCAGGCTGAGCGCTCCCCCTCCAGGACCCTTCCCACCACATTCCTCCCCATCCAGTCTGGTCTTTTCTCTGACATTGTGTGGGATTCCAGCTGCTCTACTGCCTCATGAACCAGCTTCGCAACCACAGACAGTACTGAACAGTGAGGCAGGTCCGTCTCAGCCTGAGATGCCTGGGCTCAGAATGCAGAAGTGGTAAAGAGTTTCACTGTTTTTCTTCAGGTAACATTTTTATTTGAAGAGACAGTTTCGGAAGTGCAGCCTTCAGTTTCTTAATGCAAGTGACTGGACAGTTTTGGACAGCTGTGTGGGGCCTCAAGGGAGGCTTTGATGGAATGAGGTTTCCATGTTGTCTTAATGTCAACTTGTGATGAGCTCATTTTGTAAGTCACTCTTAGAGATCTACTCTCTTGCCCAAAATGACCCTGCATACATGAGGGGACAAGGTCTGAACCTAGATTTTCTTCAAGGCTTTACTATTCCAGGGCTTACTGCTATCCTGGAATTCTTCAAACCCTACCATGTAGGAATTTTCTCCATGAACTGGGTCAACCACACCAATTGTAGGAGGGAGTTATATTAAAGTACAAATGGAAAACTATCAAAACCTTTCCCTGCATTTAGAAAAGTTACCGTTTAGAGTACAAAAATACCACACCTTTCCAAGTTTCTGAGAGACAGAGACAAAGGGAGGGAGGAAGAGAGGAAAGGCAGGGCGGGGGGGGGGGAGAGAGAGAGAGAGAAAGAGGAAAGAGAGAAACAGAGGGGTTATCAGCTAATCAGAACAGCAGCAGCCAGACCATGCTTGCAGCCGTACAGTTGTAGCCTCCTGAGATGTGTAACCATCAACCATGAATGCAGATATTTCCAAAGTCCCATTTTTTTTTTCCTCAAGTGAAAATTGTCGGCATGGAAGAAATGCCTTTATTTGGAGAAAACCGTGTTTGTAAATGATTCTGGTTCTCTCTTCTCTTATTCCCTAGAAGAGTCTTTCACAGATGAAATTAGATAAGAAACACACACGCGCGCACACACACACACACACACACACAGACACACACAGAGTACATTAGTTTATGTATATGTATGTGATTTTTGTCCATCACTCCAAAATGTTTTAGAGCCTGCAGTTTAATTCCACATATTTTGCTTTGTTGACTGATCCTAAGTATTTTGTTTTTATCACTAATAGTGCAGTAATTAATTTCAGAAAGAAAAAGATTATGTTTGTACTGATATTATTGAGTAGTGGCCTTTGCTTTCATTTATTTCATATTTAATTATATTAAAATAGGTACTATCTCCTTTCTAGTATCAGATAATAACTGAGCACATTGGATGAAACAGTACTTGCACTAGGAGCACTAACGTAGGCACTTTACAAGTATTATCTCCTCACATCATCCTGGTAAGTTAGGTGTTATTATTCTTACTTTGGAGATTTAAATCTGAAGCTTAGAGAGGTTAAGTGACTTGTCCGAGGTCAAATAGCTGATAAGTAAGTGTGGGAACTGAGGTTCCAGTCCAGCCAGGGTGGCATGCAGTTGGCTTCTAAATAGTCAGCGTGTGTATGCCATAGTCATTTATAACACTTTAGTTTTTGAAAATCAAATTATATCTGCAACAGAGAAGACATTTAAGAGCTTCCTACCATTTAAAATTGCCCAGCTTATTAACTCACTGGTCATATTGCACTGCTGATACTCAGTTGGTTGCCTACCTTCTGATTAATTTGTTCCTTAAAAAAATTTGTAGGATTTTGAAATAATGTCTTATCACAAGAGAAAGGGAGTCCAAGAAAAACCAGATTGTATTCCATTATCATTTACTTCCTGTTTACTCAGCCAATATTTAGTGAACATCTTTTGTGTGCCAGGCACTGTGCTCAGCACCGTGTATGAGCATTGTTGAATAAACATGGCCACGCTCTTGCAGCCCTGCCAGTGGAATGAGTAGAGTGCATCAATGTAGGGTCCAAAGGTGCAAGAAATTAAGATGAGATCTCATTTCTACAACAGCTGACACACCCAATTACAAGATAACTCAATGCATAAAAAGCTGCTAGAGTGCTCTTAATGCCTTAATGGCTGTATGGACTGTGCTGTGGTTCCCAGTCACAGTGTCCTGCTGCTCAGTGTGAGAGGATGGGCTGGCCTCATAGCCATGGATGCCCTGAGTGATTTCCATGCTGGCCTGTCTCTCTATACAGCACCAGTGGGAATGGGCTTTTGTGAACAGTAACTGGCAGGTAAAGGGTTCCAGAGCCTGATATAGACCTAAAGTGCTGTACTATAAAGAAGAGAAGAAGATCACGGGCCCCGGAAGTAGCCAGGGAAAGGTTTGCAAAAGTTATAGGGATTGAATTGGGCCTTTGTGGCATTTCACTGGGTGGGATTTGTTTGTTTTTCTTTTCATTGGCCCACTACTTGTTCCTAGTCCAGTTCCAAATGTGGAGGATAGAGTAATGAGCACTCCAGATTAGACCCTAGCTCTCACAGGTCTTGCAGTTTTGGGTGGGGAGAGAGAAGGAGAAAAAAGTTACTAAGATTATTTCATGTAGTGTTAAGTGTAGTTAAGACAATTAAGAAACACTGTTAGAATGATGTGGTGGGCAGGGGGACATGGTAGTGAGACTTTATTTCAAATGGTTGGGAGAGGCATCTTTGAGGCGGCGACTCTTGAACTAAAGCCTGAGGGTTGAGGAAGAACTGGCCGTGCAGCGAGGAGTCTATGGGAAGAGCCATGAAGTCAGTGAGCACAGCCAGGAGCATGAGAGGAAGCATTCCATCAGGGAGTTTATCCAGCCATAGAAGAGCTGCACTCTGGAAGGGCGTGGTTGCAGTGGAGGCCGAATACTGTAGATGAGTGCCAAGTGATGCAGGGTCTTGTATGTGAGATTAGGCAGGAATAGGGACTGTGTGTTTCTGTGTGTGGATCTAGGAGATGAGTAGTTAGAAGAGAGGAGAATCTGGATGAATATGCATGGAAGCTTAAGGAGACTTGTGAAATTAAGATAATGACATTTAGTTCATGTGGCCTATGATGAGGGGCACCCAAGTCACACAATGTCTCAGTTGCTTCCTGTTGGAAGTTGAATATAGTCCTGAAGTGAGGCATACATGGTGCTTTGTTGACTACTCCTTCAAATTAGAGGGACACAGAATTGCCTGCAAAGAAATGGTGAAGCTTTGACAAAGGTAAGCTACAATCCAATGCCAGAAACTGTACTTACCAAGGTAATGTTTCCTAAGTCAGATATAATATAGCTGGCTCTTTTTGCGGTGATTTTTCTTGGAAATAAAAATGAATAGTATATTTGTTCATGTAAAGGAATGGCCTTTATACTATAAAACGTTTCTATGAAGGAAATAAAAAAGAGTTAGACTTAAGGTTTGATTCAACTCAGGTGGATAGATTAAAAGAGGCGTGTTTAAATGCTCATTTTTGGAATAACCATATATCATTTACTAAAGGAAAAAAATGCCCCAAATGTTGATAGAATTCTCTAGAGAAATGTGTTTAGGCAGTGAAAGGATTCCTGGCAGTGATTGAGAAATACGGTAATGGGGAACTGCACTTGATCTCTTTTGAGGTTGATTCTGATGTGTGTAGTCTTTACATCCTATTAAATTTTTGAAAGATAAACTGATACAAGAATGATTTGCCAAGGCCATATGAGGTTAACTGAATTCAAATAGAAGGTTCTCTCAAGTTATTGCATTCCTTAGAAAATAAATACATTGCGCATATGGTTAAGATTGATCAAAAAAGTATTCTGTATGCCAGTGATTACATTCCCATCTGTGATTAAGGTTTTCTGTCTGCATCTGGTTTTCACATTATATTTCTGTAACAAGAATCCTTTATATAGCAGAGTTCACTTTCTGTATTTTCTATTAGCTGCAGCTTGAACTACTGCACGGATCGCAGATTTACACATGTGGTTTTCATTACTTCATACCATTGAGAAAAAGTAATATTTGTTTGGGAATGTATGTTTTCCACAATTTCCATGGTAATACAACATGTTGAGCCTTTTAAATAACACTTGTAGAACTACAAATTGTTTGAGGCATTCTGCTCTTGGTGGAGCTTAGCTTTTAAACTTTTCTCAGTGTGTTCCCCTCGTAATGAGGTTTTACAAATTTGAGGGCTGAGCATCCAGATCTGAACAAAGCAATTATTAAAGATAGAAATGTTATTATCATTTCCATGTGACAGACTTCAGTGTGGAATAGGTATCAGGAATACCTGAACATTGTGCTTATTACTATTATTTATTTTTTTATTATCTCGTGTTGGAAGAGCATTTAATGTGTTGGAGATATGAAGCACAAATGTGACACTCCAGTCATTATTTTGAAAACTCCAAAGATTAGCTTTTTCTGAGTTATTCTATTGATTGTGATATATTGTTTCATATACAAAATAGTTAAGTGGGTAAAATCCTCATGGGTAACTTTAGATTTACGTTGTATGTTGTTTGAAAGTATATTCGTGTACTGTGTTAACATTTAACAATTTATAAATATGTACATTTAAAATATTTTGTTATATTCCTGCCAAAATTTTCTTCATTCACTTTAGAAAACTCTGATAGTTACTACAAGTGAAGTTAAAAAATAAAGCAGTATATTTCAAATTGAGAGATCATTTTTATTTGAAAAATTTGTTTTAAAGGAAGTTTATCACACGGTAATTTTATGTGCCTCAAAACCAAGATTCACTACACCATTTTTGTTAATAAACCCAGACTTTGCTCTGGTATTTAGCAGTCATGAGAAGGAAGAAATAGACTTAGACTCTAGAGGATTTGTGTATGTTTTGCTTGGTTCGTTTGTTCAGCAGAGATTAACTATGGCTCATACAGTAGGATGATCCACTTTTGTCAGGCTCTCTAATGGCCTTTGTTGATGGCTGCTGAAGCACAAAATATATATTATAAGTGAATCTAAGAAGAGTATACATTTTCTTTTTTCCCAATATTTGTTTAATCTCTCTATATAAAATGTTCTTTACCTTTGTACAGAAAAATTGGAAATAACAGAATGTGCAGAAAAATTACCCATATTTCAGTCTTCCAGAAATAATCATATTTAACATCTAGGTATATTTATTTCCAGTCTTCCCCTGTGTGTGCACCCCTCCCCCACTCCACTATTGTACATATATTTATATATCTTGGTTATATTATGAAAATTTTTTGCTTTACCATTTGTTAATAAAATTGTTAGTATTCATAGTAAGCTAAATGTTTCCAAGATCTAGCTGATTGTCTTTAATGATCTTTGCTGACTGCAAGGCAATTCCCATCTAAGAAATATCTAGTAATGTATTTTAATTAATTAGTACTTATTTACCTTTTTAACCTTAAAGAATAATAAGAAACAACTGATTACATCACAAAAGAATCATAATATGGCACATAAACTACATCGATTTTTTTTAAATGTAGAATCTGCTTGTTTTATTTATATCAGAATATGTTCACCAATTTTAATTTGCAGGAGGTAATTGGGTCTAAAAAAATAATAGCAACAGCCTTAGTAATTCCTTTTGAGACTGCTTTTATAAATCTTTCTTCCCTTGAATTTATTGAGTTCCTACCTTATATGTGTATGATTGTACTAGACCCTTATATTTCCTAGTTTGTAAGAATTAAATAGCAATACTTTTCTATTCATAGTTGTGATAGTAGTGGTAGCATTATTAATCATAGTAGATGAGTAATAGACACTCAATAAATATTTGGGATTGAACAAATTCTAAATTTGTCAAATATAGCCAGAAAATAGACAATTTGTATTACTAAAAGGAAGAAAAGCAAGGTGTAGAAATTTGTCGATTTGGTAAAATAATTCAACAATATTTGTTTTATTAATATTTTTTAAACTATTACATAAGGATTATTCTTCACTGTTAGTTGTGTTAAACTATGTGACCTAATAATGGCAATACTGAAATTTCAGAACAATGAAACAATATTTGAACAATGAAACAAACCACTTTGTTTTGAAACAGGATTAACTTGTATGTAAAATTCCATTTAAAAAGTCTAAATTTTTTTTCTAAAGAAAACATAATATCTGACAGACTATTTATTTGATTTTTTGAAACAGGTAAAATACAATATTCTATTAAGGTATTGATGTACATATCTTTAAAACCAATTTAAGGAAAGAACTTTCAGGTTCAGTTTGTATCCAGCTTTGAGTCACATAATTGGAAAATTAAGAGTCCTTTAGAAAATGTCGTTATAGGAACTGAGGCAATGGGGATTGTTTTGGATTCTTCTAAAATTTAGAAGAGCTTGTATCTGTTTTTTTTTTTTTTTTTTTTTTTTTTTTTTTAAACAAAACTGGCCTAGTGTTATCATGTAAACAGTTGAGTATGATACTTCAGACTGGTTGTGATATATGCATTTTTTTTCCCTTTGTTGTTGTCAATAGAAAAGATTGATCTCTGGGCTGGTGAACATAATCTCTGTCCCAGTCAGAAAAGGAAAGAGGAAATTAGCAGAGCGATTGGTGGAGAATGATATCTGTCAAAAGAAACACTTGGAGAGCACTGAGTTTAGTAATAGGTGACTGCCGGAAAAAAGGGAACTTTGAATATTGTCAAGGTAAGGAACAGACAAATATTTTGATTTTTGTAATTTACGTACCAGAAAAATCCATCTATTTTTTTCCGATAAATTATAATTGTAAAGATTTTCTTTTTTTCCTTCCTTCTTCTAGTGCCTGTTGTATTTTATGTTTTAAACATTTGTTTTTGAAATCTTTGGGTGTGGGGGTTGGGTGGAGATCAATCTGGTGGTGGGAACCCTGTTTCATAGTTTTGGGTCTGAATATATCAAATGATCAAGTACCAAATTTTTTCACCCTCTTCTTGTTGCAGTGCTTCTTGCCATGTTTCATAATACATCTGTTATAAACTAAGCAATACTTGGAGTTAAAGAGTAAAAGCTATGCCATGATTTCTGTGTTTATTGTAACGAGGAGATGGTGTTTTCTGAAACAGTTTGTTGACTAAATAGGCAAAAAAGTGCCTTTCAGTTTATTATTTCTTCTGATGTATTTGGATTTTTTAAAAACTTTCAGGCAAATGTCACTTCCTAAGCAGAGTTCATTCCATAGACACATTAAGAAAAAAGGTGATATCTAAATTTAGGAAAACAGCAAATATAAACTAAGTGTATTGCCATTTGGCAAGAGACTTCTTAAAGTCTGCAATATTTGAAAATTCAAGGAAGCCCTGAATTATGAGAGAGAGCTCACATCTCCTGTAGCCAACTCTGTTCCAGGTTTAGTGGATAGTGGACTTGTACAGAAGCACCAGTACATAAGGATCCACTGCTAAGAAAAAGTTGAGAGTCAACACAAATGTTCTGTGATACTGGTTGGCACTCTAGGTTGGGAAGAGATTTTAAGTTCTGTGACTGACTGACTGACTACGTGGAAAGAGGGGGAGTGAAATATTCAACCTCGGTGACCATTGTTTTGGAAACATAACTGCTGGTGTCCACCTCACAATCTCTACTCTTGCCATTTTTGCAAATGCTTATTGGCTTGTTCTTAAAGTTCTCAGGAAGGTGTTGGAAAATAAGTTTTTTTTTTTTTAAGACCAGATAAAATGAAATAATTCCCTGTAGAATGATACACTCTTTTGGGGAAGCCTTGATCATGATCTGGTTTCTGGGTCTGTATTTCCCTTCCTTTCATCCCTCCTTCTTCATATGGTGATGATGTTCTTTTAATACAATTAATGAGAGACATCAATTCAAAAGAGAAGGCAAGGAGTTCAGTTCTTGAAGCAGTTGAGACATCTCCCATGACTACTTCTCTTTTCTTACCTTATGCACTGTTGTTACTAAACATTGTTTTTTTTTTTTTGAGAACTCAGATCTTGGTTGATTAGCCCTGTAAAGTCTTGCATAGAGAAAAAGAAAGGTATCAGTATCTTAAAGGAAACAAACTAATAACAACCATCACTATTTTAGAATTGTTTTCTTTTCATCTTCCACCAGCTTGGGTTTCCAAACAGGATGGAACTCCTTGCTTTCTGCCTTATGTATCTGAATGGAGTTTGTATTAATATGATAAAGATATCTATGATGCAGATTAAAAATTGAAAAGGATATTGGATTTTAAAGCTTGAACATATGGCAGATACATAGAGTTACTATCTTTACCTACTCCCATCCCATTACAATCTATTTCTTTCTGGTCATGTGGAACATATCTGGCCTGCTGGCGATTAACCATTGCAGCTTGGAAGATCCATGTTGAAAGCAAAAATGCATGACAAGAACGTACATCTTAATATAATTTTAAATACATTTATTTGTTATTCATGTATGGAATCCCCAGCATCGTGTATCAGAAATACCATGTGCAATTTCTTCTTTTTTCCTCTCCCTCTCCTACTCTCCTTTATGCGTGGTTTGTGTCCATACTTTAAACATGTGTATATACACATACACATATTTGTATTGAGCTATTTTATAACTACTGGATTTTCTTTGTTTTCCATGTGGCATAAAAAAATTACTTCTAGGCTGGGCATGGTGGCTTATGCCTATAATCCCAGCACTTTGGGGGAGGCAGGAGGATTGTTTGAGCCCAGGATTCTAGACCAGTCTGGGCAACAAAGTGAGACCCCATCCCAACAAAATTTTGAAAACCCTTGACGAGTGTGATGGTGCATGCCTGTAGTCCCAGCCACTTGGGAGGCTAAAGTAGGAATATGATTGCGCTATTGCCTTCCTGCCTGGGCAACAGCAAGACCTTATTTTAAATAAATAAATAAATAAATATATTAACAATAATTACTCCTAGTTTTTTTTTTTCCTCTTTGTAATAATATTAGATGTATAGAAACATGGGATTCAAACTCAAGAAGTGGAAAAGAACAGAAATCACATACTTTATATCTTGGAACACCTGGAATCCATTGGATTCTTGGAGTTTTGGAGTTGTAATTTAGAAGCAGCTAAAGCAAAGGACTGCCCATGGCTGAACAGTCAGCATTGTGGGTGAGAATGGCCTGAGGTGGCGCCAGAGTGTCTGCTCTGTGTAGCAAGTTTGAAGCAGGCTGGTGTCTTCTGGAGATGGGGGCGGGGGGAGAAATGATACTAAACGGGTATGCCACCAGCTTGGGTGGAAGCTGGCAAAATGAGAATGCTGGTGTGTCTCCCACCTGGTGTTTTAAAGCGTACCCAAGGTACGCACAGTGCTTGGTCTTCTAGAATACCATTTGGAGCCATTCCCTGTAATGCCTGCCATTGTAGGGACCAGACAGATTTAGGACATGTAGGAGTGGTGGTCTGGCCTGAGGAGCTTGCCCTTATAAGCCATTGCGGAAAATGCTAAGAAGGGTGTAGTATTTGGCGTATTAAAAAGATCTATATGCTTTTAAAAAGATGTAAGAGGAAGCAGCTTGGGAGGAAAGAATGACAGGAAACTTTCGTTGCAAAGGGTGTGTTTAAGTTCATTCATATCATGGGATGGGATATATAGGTAGTATCAATTTTTACATATTGTGTGGGTTTCAAAAGCCGCATTTGTATTTTGAAAAAGGGTTATTTTTAAAATGCTGATATAGATGATGCTCTGCACCTTTATGTATTGGTATCTTTGTTAGGAAGAGGAAAGTTATTTTCTTAAGTAAAATTGCTGCTTTTAGGGAGTATCTGCTTTTAGTTTTAGTTTTTCTTGGTCGTGTTTGAGGGGCCTGATAGCATTAATGGGCTTTACCCCACATGGAGCTTTGAGCTTATTGTAGCACTGCACACTGATCCCAGGTCAGTGTGATGCGTGAAATCAATTTATTTGAATCTCTTTGCCTCTATAGGAATTTGGCAGCATGCCAGTTGTTTTCATTTAATGTTCTTTGTGTTGAACACAGACAAGCAGGCATGCTTTTGTATTCTTCTCTCTTTTGGTCTCTGTCTCTTTCAGCCAATATTTTACTCTATGGATTTTGAGATGAAGGGAGAATATATTATTTATATCATTCTTATCATTGTTTAATTATGTATATACATATATAAATGCATCACTTTCTTATCTTTTAAAGGATGTTTGATATTTCTGAGTTTTAATGGTGACTGCACATAAGAAATATTTTAGAGTTTTGTTTAAATAAAATTTTTGATGAAACATAATAAATCAGATTATAGGTGGTATTTGCTTACATTAATTACCACTATCAAAATTTAAAATAACAATGTTAATTACATAATGCAAACTATGTTTAATTTGTAAACTGGACTATCAAAATCATTTATTTCTTGGTGAGCCTTCTTTGAATGTGAAGATTTACACTTTAATCAAGCATGTTAAAAATTATAATTATTTTAGTATAATTTTCTTTGATCCATCTTGATTAAGATACCAGTGTTTTACATAGATTTGGTATATATGAATTTTTATGAAGTTCCTGCCATTAAGGTAGTTTTTTGTTTTTTAAAATTTGGAGGGTAATGACTAGGAATAGCACAAAGATGTTCATGACAAATAAAATCAGACCTTTCTCTGGATGTTTTTGTAGGCAGGATTTGTTTCTGGGTCAGCTTTAGGAAGAGGTGGAGAAGGAAATGAGAGAGAGTGAGAGGAGAATGTTCTGTTGATGCTCCAGGCAGTTCTTGCGGAAGTTGATATGCAGAACCATGGAGCCGCAGCTTCGGGGTCAGGCTCATACCCAGCAGCCCTGCTTCCTTGTTTAATTACCTGAAGAGCAAAACAGTCAGGCTGGGAGTGTGTGAAAACCCAGTATCTCTCACAGCCGCCTGGCGCTCTGACATCCTGCAAGGCCAGCCCTGTCTGTCCGCCAGCGTCAGGCTGGCTCAAACCCTGGGTTCCTTTCTTTCGGGAGGCATTGTGTGGAAGAGGGTTTGGTCAGGAATTTGAGGTTCCTGCCAATGCTGTGTCCCCTGCTCTCCCCTTTTGGACCACACTGACAGACATGCTTGATTTAAAAAAAAAAAAAGGATCTAAAAATTTGGCTCTTTTATTTTATACTTCTGGCCTTGTTATGAAACAATCTCTTTCAACAGCAACAGACGTTAACCAGTAGAGGGCTGGCCTTAGTTTGTTGGGTTCTTATTTTCTTAGTGCCCGTTATATAGTGTCCTATGTGTGTTGCTCTTTTCAAGTCAGACTCATTAGTAGGCCAGTGTGGAGCTAGGAGTTTAGAAATTGCTTTTATGAGGCGGTTTTGGAATCTTAATCTGTCCATGAAAATAGAATAGTCCACTTGAAAAAAAGGTGATATAACTTTTACACTTGGATGTTTTTTCCTTTCCTTGGAATTGAAGTATGATCTTTGACATTTGCAGTGAAAAGGGCCACACCCTTTGATGAAGCTGGGGGTGGTGAGAAATAATATTTGAACAGTAATGTGTGGCCAATTTGAGGGTAACATGGGATAAATATTCTGAGAAGTGCTTGGAGATGGAACCATTTGGGAGATCCCACAAATATAACAGGATTTTATCTTACCAAGAGGAAATCCAGCAGGTTCTCTGTCCACACTGTGGGCAGATGAAACGTCTTTGCTGTGGGTTGGGGAGCAAAGGTGGTGCTGGTGGTGTTTCCTGCAAAGGGAGGGGAAAGTGTGAATACATGTGCAGTGATTTGGTTTTTCCAACTACTTCATTAGGATTCTGTCATGCAGACTGAAGGGCATTTACCCTTTAGATGCACATATGTGCCTCCCATTAATGTTAATAGGAGTTATGGGCATGTAAAGAGAGTAGTATGTACCTTTGCCTAGTGCACAAGCACAGCTCCAAGGAATTGATGCTGTCCTTTGCAAAGAATAAAGGGATTGGGCTTTGCAGGAAGAGTTTGGTGGGAATTATTCTAAAAACTTCTTTTTCATATTACATTTATGGAAATAATGTCAATATAGTATATGTTTGTTTACCACTCTAGTAAAAAAATATATAATCATTTAAATAATTTCATTAGCCTGGTGCGCCTTGTGATGGAGCTGGCATCATCGTGATCTATTATGCACAGCGTAAGTAGCTCTGCCATCGTGTTATGTGTGTCCTCAGGCATCTGTATGTTTATTTATGTATCAGCCTGCTGCATTTCTTTTAGAATATTTCTCTTTTCAACATCAGTATAAATATGAAAAAACAAAACATATAAATATATTTCAAGCCACAGTCAACATTCCTAACTAGTGTTCTCCTACATCAACAAACTCTTGGTACATTTCTTTTAAGCTCCAACATTTTTGTAGTTCTGTTCAAGTGAAGTCTTCTTAAATAAGGGTAACATTAGGACCATGTGTAGCATTAAGCTTTGGCAGCAGAGAGTATATAATGTGAGAAAAATGTGGAAGACTTTGAAAACTGAATGGGGAGAATTGTGGCTTGCAGGTGGTGTCAGAAATGAAAGAATTTGGTTTTGGAGCCTTGCACTGAGGGTGCTCAGTAAGTGCAGACTGAAATGCAAGAAAAAAAATCTGTGAGAGGGGAGAAAGGGAGGTAGTGAATTACGCTAGAAAGTGAAGGGAAAACATATAAGTAATTGTGGACTTGTGTCAATTTACCAATAGGAATGAAAAAAGGACATTCAGGTATAATGGGTGAACAGGCACAATATTCCATAATTTTAATAATATTTTGGTAGATGCAATTAAGAATAATTTTAGTAAGTGAAAGTAAGAGTTGAAATTTCCATATTGAGTGAGGGAATTGCACTGAGATTTATAGACTTTAACCATTCTTGAGTGTATTTCAGAATATACAACATTAAATTCTCTTGTGCCTAGTAAAACCCTGTAGCGTCACTATAAAACATTAATTTAAAATTTTACATTGATATAAAAGCAAATACACTATGCTGGGTATTATTTGAACAAATAGAGCAGTTTTGGAATGAACATTTGTAATAGAATTCATTGCTGCTCAAAGTCATTTTTGAGTAACTTTGAATTGTTTATAAACGTGACAGATTAGTATGTATGCATAGATTTTGATAATTTGCAATGTGGAGAGATAAAAGTGGAGAATTTGTTAGAGATAAAAGTCCTGTGAAAGAAAATATGATGAAAAAAATTCTGGGATTTCTTTTTTTTTTTATTGCTGTGTATTTGCTCCACCTGGTGGATTTTGTTGAAAGTGTTTTGATCCTTGTTAATGAAAAGAATACTCTTTAGACAATTTCTCTGAACTATAGGAAAATGAATCTTTTGTTTTATTTTTGTTGCTGTGTAAAATAGTTTAGTTCCTATCTAGGTCAAACCATTTATATGTCATTCGTTCAGTTCTTTCATTGCATTGAAAGTAACAGTTTTTAAATTCAAAATATACATTCTCATTTTAGAAGATTTGGGAAATACAGAAATATTAAAAATAGAGAATATTGTATATAATTTCACCACCCACAACAATTGCATTATTTTTAAGAATAGATATTATCAGAAGAGAACTACTTTGCATTTGAATTTATTTAAAGATATGTGGAATGTTAAATATTATGCCAAAGTATGATGATGATGATGATGATTACTATAATTATTTTTGGACAAATACTATCCTTAGAATTCCCAGGTTCCAAAAAAGTGAATATAATCAATGTTCTGCAAGAATTGTTTTTATTAAGCTGCATGTCTACAGAAGGCAAAGGTAGTAGAGATTAAAGGTATCTCATGCATTCATAGGATTGTTCATAGGGGTGGTAAGATCTGTTGTTTGTTGGGCTTACACAGATTGCTTTCTCTGGAAATCTTTAGGATTCAGTTGTGCTTTGATCATCTTATTGTTTTCTTTAGGTTATTCTTTTTTTCTCCTGCAGTCTCTAACAGCTCTGTAACAGAAGGTGAAGTTTTGCAAACAGTGTCTCCATATGCAAGGGATTTGGAGACCTTTTTATTGTCTTTAAAATTGTCATTCATAGTCCTCATTAGCATTTATTGTTGCAAGCGTACAAGCAGAAAATGTGAAATTGGTATGTCATGAATAGCCCCACAGAGCTCTCAAGCCCTCCGATTTTGCCTGCAGTGTGGTGTGGGCTGGGCTTTGAGGGAAAGCTGTCCAGATGGCTGCCTGCACAGAGCAGAGCTGCAGGTTTTTGTCTCTGGTGCTGAGAGGGGGGAAAGTTCATTGGAGCATACGCCATCACCCTTGCGTTTTAACAAAACTAACTCGCCATTAGTCAAGATGGTGAGGTGGTGACATTGAAACAAAGGTTTTCTATATAGTGTTACAGTCCTTGTCAAATGAATAAGAGATGGGTAGTTAGGATGTTTTCCATGTTATCTGAGTGATTTTTGTATCTATACGTAATATATGAAAACTGTAAATGGTAACATATTTGCAGATTTACATTGCAAATGTATAGATTTTAGGAATTGTCTTTATGGGAAATGTTTACTTGAAAAAACAAGAGTTAATATAGCTAGTGTTCAGCGTGTGGATTAATAAGGAAGTGTTTTACTTTAAAATTTTTAAAACAATTTAACCCCTTGTTAGTGCCTATGTAGGAATCTATCTTTAACTATATTATTATAGTAGGTTTAAAGTTTGTGTTTAAATAGCATCAAATTTAATCGGTGCAAGTGTTAAAAGCTGTTATAGCATTTCAAAAAAGTTTAAAATATTAGACATTAAAAATAAGTTGGTGGAAATGAACTACAATGTATTGTGATATTTTAGAGGCGTTGGCACTGTCAGAAACAATTTGTAATTATTATAAATATAAATTTTGTTTACTTTCAGTGTGATACTTTATCTTAAACAGATTTTATTTTGTACACATGCACATAAATGCACACAACATACTTAAATATACAAATGCACATGTTTTTATTCATGTGTAAGAGGACATTATACTTCAACCAGAGTTAAAAGTCAAATATATTACCTGAAAAACTGTCAGAATGATATCACTAATATTTTATTCTGTAGATATTGAAGATATAAAAAAGAATATCATAGAGACTATTTGACTTAACAGTTTAGGAAGTTATTATTTAAACTATTTTAACATTGGAATCTTCAAAGTACAGTTGTAGAGTCCATTATTAGCTCACTTTAACTGATGGAGATGCAAAAATCAAAGTGACCTGAGTCCATGAGTTTGACATAAGTCATAGGTGAAGGCTAGGGGTTGTGACTTCTAGCTCTCAGCCTGCCACTTGCTCTGGTAGATGAGGATTTCTTAACAGGCCTATGGCATGTCCTCCATGGGCCGCTGTGTTGTATAGTGCTTTGTCTGGCTAGTTGCAAGTGATTCAAGCAGTAAAGCTTTTCTGCCTCTGTAATGTCTTTATAATCACCTATTAAGACAGTTTTCCTCTATCCAGCATGTTTTCTTTTACTTGATTTCATCTCATTGCTAGCACTTAAGCTGTCTTGGACAGCCCTAAATAACCCTTTGACCCCATGATGTTTATACAACCTTCAAATTCTTAAGATGGCAATCATGTCTCCTGTTCTTTTGTCATCTAAGCAAAGTTCTTGTGAGTTCTTCTGTGGGCTGGCTGAAAGTTGAGGAGGTGCAAATGCTTGCCAATCATTTCCCCCAAAGGAAATATTTGAGGGAGGGAATAGCATAAATATGTTTAGTTGTTTACAACAGATATTTATATAAGGGAGCTAAAATGACAGATAACCTCTTAACCTTGATGGAATACTTCAATGAACTTTTTCACTTAGATTTTTTCCCCCTCTATCCCACTTATTTCTTGTGGTTGGCTGTATCTTACATTGCAGCCTTACTAAAACATAAACCATTTGTGTGGTTTTTTTTTTTTTTTTTTTTTGTCAGGGGACTATCTATTATGGCTTTTATTTAATACTGTTTCAGATGGCTTTCAGTGGCAGAAACAAATTAATGTACATTTTTATTAGGTGTTGTATCTATTTAATTGACTGTCAAAATGATGAGAAGTTAGGAAATCATCCAAAAGAGAGGTCCATCTCCCTTAGCCCAACAACTCACACATTAGGTAGGTTTGCCTTGTCAGTGGGAAGCCTTTAGAAAACACTAATAGCTTCCAGCTGGGTGGAAAATCAAAACCTTTGGGGTCTGACAAAACTAGCAGATTTGAATTTGAAAGCAGAGCTAATGCCTCCATTTTATTTTTTACCACCCGCCCATAAAACATTATTTTCCAATATGTCTGCCTCATTTGGTGGCCAGTGGTCTGAAATTGAAAGTGGGACAAGCAAGCGGAGAAATCTGGACATTAGTGAGTCCGCCCTTTCAAGCTGGTGTGCCACTTTGTGGAAGGGTCTCCTCTAAGAGCAGGGGGGTCTTAATGACCATTCATCAATGCTCGTTGGGTGATCATTGAGTGCCTTCTCATTCAGTTTATCAAGTCTTGCACATAAAAAGTCAGAATAAGCCTTATTCAGCTTTGTTAAAGCCAACTAGGAGTAAAATGCTCCATTTGAACCCATTTTGCCCTTGTTTTTTCACTTTGTTAATGCAGCCCTGCTTAAATGAGTGCCTTTATTGGGTTGGTTAGAATATCTGAAACTATTAATTCTCTTGTATTGAATAGCTGGTGGCAGGCCAGAGCAGATGGGGTAGGAAAGTATTTGGTTGGGTGTATTGCTTTCAATTAGGATCAATGAGGTTTCAGCTCCTTTGAATTAACTCACTTAATACCCACTGTGTGAAGTCACAGTGTATCACAACAGCCTGCTAGAAGCCCAGAGGAAAGTTGAGAAGACCTGTGAAAAGGCTTTAACTCAAATTCTCCCTTTACCAGTAGAGAGCTTTCATGAACTGCAGAGCATGTCAGTAGACTGCTAGTCCCTATTGCCAAGTCAGGTTTGAACAAAGGGAAAATTTGTATTTCAGGGAAGTTTTGTTGTGGACATAAGTGAAAAATACCTTGGAATAATACAGTACCATAATGCCTTTCTAATGAATGATCTAAAGTTGTCAGAAAACAATTTATGTATTTGCTTTTGTGGGAGCACAGCATTTTGTTGTTCACTAAACTTACTGGTTTGGGAAGTGATGATTTAGATGACTCTCTCTAAAACATTGCCTTAGAAATGTGCTGTGCTCTTAACTCATGCATAAACTGACATGGTTCTCCTGAGGAAGTACTTAATTGGTGAGTAATGTATTCTTTGTTATTATTTGGGATATATTTTAGTTGTATAAAATATATCTTCTTATGACAGTGTTTTGTACTGGAGAAAACTTTTGCAATATGTATTGTTTTCTCCCCATTGACTCATATAAATGCATTCATTATGTTATTGATGGTCTATTTTTATTATACAATTTGAATGTTAAAGATCTTGGCTCCATATCCTCCCTTTTTTTTTTTTTTTTTTTTTTTTTTTTTTTTTTTTTTTTTTTTTTTTTTTTGAATGGAAAGTTATTTCTGTCTAAGTAACTGTGTAGAACCGCGTATCCAGGTTTCCCTGTTCAGGGAGAACTGCCAAATGGGGTTCTGCTTTTCTTACCTCCATGGATTAAAGAATAAGAGGAGGAAACTGGTTCCTTGAGAAAATGCTGAACTAGTCTCAGATACACACACATTCAGCTAGACCCTTCTGCAATCGGACTTCTAGGTGAGAATCTCCAGGGATCCAGGTTTTGTTGACGTGGATCAATTTAAAGTGGCAATTACTATAGTCAGATAACAGCTTAAAAAGCCTTTTTACACATAGAAAAGATACATAATCACACAGCATATGGAAGTTCAATTTTCTGAGCTGCGGTTTAGGGACTTGCAGTGTACGATATTAAGACCCCATTTTAAAACCGGATATCATCCAGTTTTCTCAAAAGTGTATTGCATTTTGTCATATGATTTTCTATTTTAGAAGTGATTCACCGTGCATATTGATGAAAGGTTGGGTTTCCCACTGTGAAAATGTTTTCTTTCTAACATAAGTATAGTACTAAAAAAATCAGTGGCATGTAGCATTAAGTGGCTTTTTAAAAATGCTCTCTTTAAAAATGAAAATCTACTGATTTAGGATGCTGGATTCCATAAAGGCCCTTGTAGCAGGACTTAATTGATTATCACACTCATGCCTGCTATAAAGCTTTCTGTCATAAGAATGTTTGAGCTTGGTGCTTAACTGTACTGAAATCCATTACACAGAACCTCATTACAAGTGACATCTAACTAAGATGAACAAAAAGATTGGCCTCATAAATAGGGTGCAGTATACTATTAGTGACAGAACAGAGTAATCATTATGAATTGTAGTCTTTTTACAAGTTGTCTCTGACAATGATGGATTTTTGAGGGGTTTGCTGGATAAAGCAACACTTCTTGGGTACTGTTTTTAGGGGCTGTAGAAGTTCTTATTGATTGATACTGTTTATCAAAGAGAACATATTTTTAGTTTGTGCAGAGGGAGAGTGTGTGTGGGTATGCTTTGAAACAGGTTGTGTGCACTCATGGGAAGAGGTGTAGGAAGAATGAGTAGGTAGAAGTTAGAGTCATTGCCTCTGTGTTCATATGGGTTTTTAGAATTTTTTAGAGATAGCAAGGAATGTGAAAATCCATCTGAAAAGGGCTAAAAGCAGATGGAAAGTGTACAGTAAGTAAAGGACATGTTGAGGACTGTAAAGGAGTAGCAAGAGTTAAGGGGAATGCTCCTGTCTATCATGTTCATTGAGCTTGCAGGCAGATCAGAGAACCTGAGTGGAATTGTTTCTGTGTTGACGGTAGATTGTGCATACATTGGAAAGATAAAGCCTGAGGGATCTACCTCATCATGTGCCCTGTTGTTGAAACACAGACCTAGGAAAGATTTGCAAGTGTAAAACTAAGGAACAGTTTTAGGAGAGAACAGTATTTTCCTTCTGCCTGGCATTGTTGTGTGTTTAGAAAAGACATGCAAGGCAGGCAGGCGTATGTTTCTCCTATGAGGCAGGGATGTTTTACAAAGGACTAAAGAGGGACTGCTGAGAAGAAAATAGCCAGCTTTAGATAAAGCACTATAACAAAGGCTCCTAGTTTTATATATCATGGTGTCCATTAAAGCTTAATAGGGAAGAGTCCATTGAACCTGGCTGGGTATGTGTTATTCATGGGAAGGATAAACATTTAAGGGTGTGCAAAAAAATCAGAAATCAGGAGGACATGATTGTTCAGCTTTTGAAAAGGCTTTACAATGAAGATTTTGTTTTTATCTCCCATGGATCTCTATGCAAGGTAGAGGAAAGTAAGCTGAAAATGTTTGGAGCATATCAACGCAGGGATCCCAGGGGGTTAAAAGCACTCGAGTTAAATAAAAGTGGTCGGCTCTGCTTCTAAAAAGTGTTCTATTTTACACATACTACTGAGAAGCTGACAAAAGGAATGATTCTGATACTTTGTTTGGGATGATAAACTGGCACAATATACAAAGTCTTATAACAATGTTTGTAGACTGTTTGGGATTTCCAGTTGAATAAACAAGCTTTGAGGTCTGTGCCTATTTTTTTTTTTTTTAAATATAGTTCCCAATTATGGCTGTGAAAATGAGAAGATGAAGGGAAATCTTTTATTGTAAGCAGTGGTAGGGGGCCAGGTCTACATTTCTATCTTTTGGCAAAATAAGAGTTAACCTTGAACGGGATGGGGGTGGTGGTGAATAAATTATTCGGCATTTAGCTTATTCTGCATTTCACTTTCTGTTTTTTGGTGCTCTGAAACTTGCAGACAGAGGTAGAGTGCTAAGAGGAGGGTAGGGGTTGTGATACTTTGCACACACATCCCTGTCATTGTTCTGCCTGAAGAGACAGGGCTGGGTTCAAGGCCACATGTGCTCCTGTCATCCTCCACATTTCTGCTCCAAGTGCAATCCGGAGTGTCAGCTCTCCATCTGTCTCTGCCTGGCAGGCGCACGCGCCCAGCACCCTGCCTCCGGCGATGCCGCCCCAGCCCCTCTGATGGCCCTCCTCTCTGCTGCCACTCATTCCAGAACAGGAGGCATGAGCCCGGAACGCGCTTGCTTTTAGGAGACAGCCACTTTCTGTGTGGTACGCTGGATTCAAGGATGCCTGGTGAGTTAGTCCTGTTCTGTGTTCTCTCTGATTTTCCAATGAAGAAAGCTTACTTTCTATTATGCATGGAAAATACCTTCTGCCCCACAGCGTGTTGTATCTGATGTGGGCAGGAAGAGGCTGGGGGTGACAGAGGTGCGATTGGAAGGTAGCATAGAGAGAACCATTAAGCTCTGGATACAGGGAGGGGTACAGGGTGTGGAGCCCTTGCTTTTAAAATTTGGGAGACGTATTTTAAAGGCTGAGGGGGTGGTACAGCCACGTATATTTGCCAGAGCAATTTACTTGAGGGCTTTAGCTGAAGTAAGAAGTATTGTTTCTGTTCAGGATTTTGTGACTGTCATCTGTACTTCGTGTCCTGAAAATTTCATCTGTGAAGAGAGTTTTCAGATTATGGCGGAATCCTGGAATAAGATCTCTTTAAAAAGCTGTTTATGTCAGAGAAAGTGAAGGAAGCTTTGGAACTACAAGGAATTTCAGTCTTGTCCTCAATTACAGCCCGTAGATGTCATCAGACAAATAATTGAAATAGATTAATTAAAATAAAAAGCCTGCTGAATTAGTGAAGCTGTTGTCCTGGAAATTTAGTGCATGTCAGTTTCCTCTGAAAAATATTATCTTTGGAGCCCGGAGTGTTTCTGTGATCGTTGCCAGTGAAGGCTCTGCTTATGGAGAAGGCTGGCCAGGGAAAGGGTTGTTTCGGCTGTTCTCAAGAACTATCTAAATTGCCCTGTGCCTAATTTGGAGCTTCCTATTTTCAGATAAAGAAGACAGGGCAGATAGAGATCCTCCAGCTGGCCGATTTGTACTGATTATTTGGGTAGGACAGGCAGAAGAGGCTGTGCTTGGTCACAGAGTTTGTACACCTCACAGATGGTGTTTTGAAACATTATCTGCCAGTTTTCTGCAACCACAGTTGTGTGTAGGTATTGCCAGTTGTTTGAAGAATGTTTTTCTCTTTAGGATGTGTCTTGTAGTCCATCCTAATCATTATTGATATATATGCAGAAGGGATGCATTTGTGGCAGAATTGCACTTTTTCATTAGTAGACTAGGAATGTAAGTAGCTGAAATATGGGGAAAATCAATTTACAAAAAGACAATGACTGAGGTCTTTGAAAGGTCATTTTAACTCTTTAAGCTTTCATCTTGATTTATATGCACCATACAACTAAAGATGTAATGTACCCTGGGTATGCAATACAGAATCAGTGTGAAAGTGCCTGTGTTTTTTATTTCACCAGAATATTGTAGCACAGTTTATCTGATTTTTATGTGATAATTCAAATCTTTTTATTAATGCTGTTAATGAATGTGTTAAATGACCTGACTTATCAGCATTTTGAAGAGTCTGTATGTTAATTTTTTAGAACAAAACCCCATAATAAACCTAAGTCATTTGTGAATTATAATAAGTGAAAGAGATTAGTTAGGACCCTTGCTACTTCTAGCTAATAGGATGATTTTAAACTAAGCTTCAAAGCACCCTTATTTAAAAAACATTGAGCTATACTTAGGGATTTAGTCATTGATAAGTTTGTTTTAGTGTTGTTGTTAATACGTCTGGTTCTACAGCAATAGCCTGAAGTGTGGGCACTGCTTCTCTCTCTCTCTCTCTCTCTCTCTCTCTCTCTCTCTCTCATCGACTGTGTTAGAAAACCTTGTACTTGGATACATAGAATATATTAACAGCTGTGACTATGAGCATGTGCCAGAATGGCGATACTTGAGCAGATTTGACACTTGGCTATTTTTGACACCCATCTGCAGTTTTTAAATTCTACTATCGGACGGACTACCTCTAAATATGTTTTTACCTTATTTTAGTCCATACATATATGTCTGTTTTAATGGACAATTTTAGCCATCTTGGGCAGGTTTTATATTTTTTAAGTAAGACATTATGTGTAGAAGATTAAAAGGTTGTGTTCTATGCAATCTGATATCATCTGCATTTTTTTAAAGAAATGACTACTCATTTATATATCAACATACATATGTACATATACACACACATATGTATGTGTTTGGTAGTTCAGATATCAAAACTAATTCCTGGTTGTCTCAGACATGATGTAACAATTGTCATATCTAAGGCCTTTTTAATAAAATTGGGGATCCCTGGAAACAGATGTGCACAAATTAACCTTATTCAGACATACCAATCTTTAGGGGTGGGCAGTTTAAAAAAGTCTTAATTTAAGGATTTCTAGAACTATTTGGTTTTAAAAAACATGCTTTTAAAGCTGTTGAGAGAATGTTACAAAATGAACTATAAAAGTAAAAAGAGGCTAAGCATTCTTTAAAGAAATAGATTAAACTATTTCAAAATTATTTAACTCATTATAAGGAAACATTTCACTACCTGTCACTTTTCTAACAACTAGATCCTTGTGTTTAAGAAAAGGAAAATGTTTTCTTATGAGAGGCTGTGAGACCTTGGGCATTATATTGTTTCAGGAGGCAGTGACTCCAAGCTTTCTGAAACACTTATATTTTTATGAATCTTTGTATAATATTATCAAAGAACATATGTTGACCTACAAAATGCTTTCAGGACTGTTTCCTTAAAAGGACAATAAGTGAGCAGAGTCCCTGTATCCCAGAAATAGTGCTTTTTCTTTTAGAAGATGGCTAGTATTCGGTCAGACCACCCTTTCTCAATGGTCCTGCTCTCCAGATGTGCCTGGAACTTTTTTTAAGTTCAAGTTTCCAAAAGAGAGGAAAAAAAAAGGTTTGTTTTCAAAATCTGGTTTTACTTAAGACATCTCCATCCTGGAGTGCATTTCATAAATTGCCCACATATTTTCCTTAGCAGAGAACTTAACTGGCTGTAATTTTTAACACATGGCCACATCATGTGATATTTTCAAAACACTTACACATAGCTTTAAGAAGGTCCCTGCAGAAATGATCCATCCTCTCACAGCCGGCCCATTTTTTAACAGCATATCTGCATTTTCCATTTAGTAGAGCTATATATTATTAGCTTACATTTTTGGGTAGTAAAACAGTGCATTGCTGATTGTAAAACATGGACTTTATTATCTGCTGAAAATTGATTTGGCATTTATAGCCACTGTGTACTAGACTGTTTTTCTGTTTTTAACATCAATGCTTGCAAGCGATGATTTGTGTAAAAAAACAGAAATGAAATTGCCATGGACAGACAACTGTTAGTATCCCTAGTAACTGAACATTTGGATAATGCACTTGGTTATTTTTTTAATAGATGCATCTAAATGCTATTATGCAAGAATAAAAACACTCACAGCAGTCTATTCACTGACACTCTATTTTACTTTGCAAGTTGGTTTGCCATTGTATCAGGCTGTTTGCTGTATCAAACAAGCCTTATGTCAACTATAGTAGAAAACTATGTAGGTTGTGAATACCCATTTATAAATGTAGATTGTGCAGCATTACTTTTTTATAGCAGACATGTAGACATGCCAGCTTCCCTTCAAACCCTGAAACTCTCACCCTTTATCTCTTTACATTCTTTTCTGTTAACGTTTCAGAGTACTTGGCCTTTTAGTTCTATGTATTTAAAATGATATTTGGAAACTTTTACAGGCCATCTCCCTCTGCAGTTAATGGTCTATTGAAAATGATAATTGTTTAATCTTTTTCTTGAAGAAGGTGATGGTTATGACATCTTAAGATTTCATCAGACAACTACTTGTTTATTTTTGTTTCTTTCATTTTTTTTTTGTTGTTGTTTTTTTTGATATGGAGTTTTGCTCTGTTGCCCAGGCTGGAGTGCAATGGCACGATCTTGGCTCACTGCAACCTCTGCCTCCCAGGTTCCAGTGATTTTCCTGCCTTAGCCTCCCAAGTAGCTGGGACTATAGTAACACACAACCACGCCCAGCTAATTTTTGTATTTTTTAGTAGAGACCAGGTTTCGCCATATTGGCCAGGCTGGTCTCGAACTCCTGACGTCCCGATCCTCCCACCTCAGCATCCCAAAGTCCTGGGATTATAGGCATGAGCCACCATGCCTGGCCTTATTTTTATTTCTTAAAGTAAACATTTGCTTTAGCAGACATTGTATAGCCTAGACAGACGTGTTTATTAGCTATCTTATCACTACACTGTTAATGGATGTTTGCAAAGAAGAATATAATTATAATATTCTGAAAAGTCTTCTGAACCATCAAAGGAACAATATATTTTAGAGCTTGAAGGTTTATCTTGCAAGAACCTTCAGTTTACAGATGTTGAAACTGAGGCTCCTAAAGATTAAGGGACTTGTTCAGGTAGTTTATGAAAATAAGATCTTCTGAGGCCCTTCTCTTTACTATGCTGCTTCTAAATCTCAAATGTACATTAAGTGTACATTTAGTGTCAGTCTTACTTTGTTGTCTTTTATTTTCAGTGCTGGTTCGCTCTCATTGTGTGCTTTCTCTCCTCCCACTCTAGGATTGCAGAGCTACCTGGGAGAAAATTCTGTAGCAATAATCACTTAGCCTATGGCAAAAGTGTGCCCATTAAATTAATTTTATAATTGTTTGGTAATTAGGGAACCTAAATGTAGTTAATTAAGAGAGTGTTAAGCAGAACCAAAAATGTAAGGCTATGACAACAGAAAAGTTGCTGTAATGAGGAAATACTGGTAGTAGACATTTGTAGGTTGCTCAAAATGTGTCAGATACCAGATAACCATAATTCAGTCCCTCCAACCTCCCTCAAAATGTTTGGAGTGTTCCCAGCAGAGAAGTTAACAGAGCCTGGATATAGTAGGAGATCATGCAGGAGCCCACAGGGGAGGTACCCACCTGGATTAGGAGTCAGAGACATAGGGGAAGGACGCACAGTGGGCTAAGCGAATGCCTGTTGGAATGCCTTGCCTGTCTCCTTCTACTTGCTGCAGACTAGATCTCACTTAATGTGACTTAACATTTTTTAGTTTGTTTTTCTTATACTGAGGATAGGGCATTCATTTTGGTTTTTATTAGATTTCAATTTCTATGTGTGGCAGTGGATATAGTATTTCTTGGAAACTATTTCTTTGTGTACCGTCACAGTTCTTTGGTAGCTAACCGTATCTAGAGGAATAAGTCATTAACTTAAATGACTCATAACTTGAGAACAATAGGATTTCACACCTGACCAAGAAGCAGGTTTATCATGCTGGTTTTCTCAAACAGCTGTTTGCATTAATTAATATTAATGTAAATGTACTTTCTGAGAACATGTAGCTTAATTATATTTTTCAACCCATAGAGTTCCAATCAAAGGAATCAGGAAATCCTCTTAATCTCAAAGGGAATATATAACCGCTGTCTCTGAATGGAATGAATCTCTGATAGTGTACTAAGAGCAGCCTTTTATTGAAAGCCTGTATACACCAGGCCGTGGGCTAGGCACTGTATATATTTTCTGATTTTCATGACAGCTTTGCAAATTGTTTCTGTTACCATGTGATCTAGTTGAAACCTGAAGATCAGATAAATTAAGCAGTTTACCCAAGGACATAGGTAAAGTTAAATGGTAGAGATGGGATTCCCTGTACTTTGAGTTCTTTTGTTTCCTCATTTTATTTTTGAGAGGGGTCTGGTATATTGTGGCTTAATGACAGGATCATTTGTAATGGAACATTTAAGAATTATAGTAGCATAGAAGGTAGAGTTCTTTTTGCTGAAAAATAAAGATAGAAAAGCATTAGCCTTCATCATCAAGAATGATATTGGATAAAACAGGTTAGCAACCTGGTTATTTCTCTGTCTATTACTGTTCCCCTTGAAAGAGAACAATGGAAATAATAGGTATCAGGAGACTTAAGGTTATTATTTTGAAAACCCTAATAGAAATTGTAGGGCACATTAAAATACAGGAGCGAAAACAGAAATTATAAATTTATTCCCTGACAAAGCTATACAGGTTAACTGAAATATCACCCTTCTTGGCTTTTGGAATGTGATCATCCTGGCTCTTTTGTTAGTTGGAAGTTCTGATGGATAGTTTTCTGTGTTTTGGATTAGTAGAAAATTGGAAAGTGAATAATATATTTAACACCTTGGCAGACAAAATTGGTAAAAATTGTGTGGCTAAAAAAGCAGCAGGTTTTTTGGTGGTGAGACTGCTGGGTACCCATGGCTCTGCCCCCAGGAGCTCCTAGACAAGCAGGCACAGTATTTCCAGCAGATGAGTACACTCTTAAGAAAGCAGATGTCTTTTTTTGCTATCCCCCACCTCCTGCAAAGAAAAAAAAAAAAGCAGTTGATTTTTTAAATTGTGGGATGCTTTCTCTAGAAGGCTTGATTCTGTTTTCCACATTTCCCTTTTAGAGGCTAAGTGATAAGTGTAGTCTGGCTCACTTTGTTAGAGGAATTCTTTTAATTTTGTGTGGCTTATTAACATTATACAGAATACCCAATGCTCATGGAAGAAAATAATTTTAGAAGTACCTATGAGAACACGATACTGTGAAGAGTTTGGCTTTACCGGCTATGTAATTAGATAGGTGAAATGCTTTTTAGGAAAGAAGGGATGTAGGAGGATGTCTTTATCATATGTTTATGACTTTAACAAGCATTTTAAAGAGTTTGACAAGATAAACTGAGCGTTTTTCACAATCTGGGATGATCGTAATGGGGTGCTAACTTTAAAAAAGGAAATTGCTGTGCTTTTGAGCGTCTCGCTATTTTACATTTGAACTTTCCCTGATTTAATTTCACTACCTTCCTCAGGACTTGTTTGCTATAATGATTCTCAGGTTATTACATATCTGGTAAAATTTGAGGGTCCTGAGGTAACAATTTATATATTCTTGCATTTGAAATTCTTAAATATGTCCTGATGAGGGTAAGACTGGAAGGAAGAAAGGCTGTGATTCTGAGGTTTTCCCTGTAAAATGGGCATTGTTTCTTATCTATTATAGTTGTATCTGAGCATATATACTTAGCAGTTATAGTAACACTTCATTTGAAAGACCTGTTAACATTTATTTTCTTTTTTTTTTTTTTGCTTTAGCATTATATTTGTATAGTCTACAGACAAAATACATGGAATCAAAACAAATATTTTTGTCTATAGAAAACACTTGTTAAACTTTGTATTAAATATTTTCTTCCAACTTCCAAGAATATTCCAAATACATAGTTGGTTTATAAGATATAGAAAATGATAGAAGTCAGAGGCAAAACCCAACTTCTTAGTTATCTAGGCATTCTTTATAGACCAGCGTTTGCTTGCTAAACATGAAGTAGAAGCCAGGCATGGTGGCATGTGCCTGTAATCTTAACTGCTCTGGAGGCTGAGGCAGGAGGATCGCCTGCATCCAGAATTTCAAGTTTGCAGTGAACTATGATTGTCCTACTGCACTCCAGCCTGGGCAACACAGTGAGATCCTGTCTAAAAAAAAAATAAATTAATACAAACATGAAATGGCTTCCAAAGTTGGTAAGTGTAGGTATGACTAGGCTTTCAAAACCTTTTCTATTTTGTACAGTTTAGGAATCTTTCTAAACAACATCTTTGAAAGAAAGAGTTACCTGTTGTTGATACTGTTTACTTACTACATAGAGGAATATGTTTCCAGTTTTTTTTTTTAATCTTTATCTATGTTTTGATCATATGTTCTGAGTGTGCAACATTTGGTACCATGTCATTGTGAAGTTAATAAACCTTTTCCTCCGACCTCTTGAGAATGGAATCATTTTGTAGGGTTTCTCGAGAGCAAGATTATCATCTCTTTAAGCCATACTTACTTTTGTTCACTTGCTTAAAATTTTTATAGTTACTAATCATTTTGAGTGGCTATGGTTTTCTTACAGGCTGATCAGTTTGTGCTGAATGTATTTATCTTTAGCTTTGTGACCTGGGTTTATATTATGAGCAATCAACATATTATGTTATATGAGGCTATCTATTAAAAACACAGAGAATTTCAGTGCCTAAGTGTGAGTCAGTGTTCTTCCATTTAGCGTTGTGACTTTGAACATGTCATTTTACAGTCCGTCAGTTTCACTGTCTTTGTCTTAAAAGTAGAAACCATTATTCTGCCTTGCTAACTTTCACAGGATGGCAATAGTGGTTGTAGATATGCTGTGTACCTGTACAAAGAAGTTATTAAAGGTAGACAGCGATGCTCTTTGGAGTTAAAAAATGGTGGACAGCCTTTAACCCCACACAAAACAGTGCCAACTGTTGTGCTTGACGTGTGTTGTGTAGGTTATTTGAGATTTTCTGAGTTTTGCCTATGCTTGATAGGATTTTCTGTCTCATCTTTGTGACAGCTGTTTACCCCTTCCCTATCAGCATGCCACCTTTTACACATCCCAGTTATTTGCGAATGTGGGAACCAGATAACCAAACTTAGAATGGTGGTCACATGATAAAGCACATGCTTAAGTGAGAGCCTGAAAAGCCTGTCTTGCGTTTTTTTTATTTTTTCTTTCAGATACTAATAAATGGCACTTTTAATTTGTGGCATCAGTTTACGTCACTGAGTCTGTATCCTCCGATTCTTCCTCACCCCACCGCTACTGATTTTCATGTATCTTTTTAGGTAGCTTTGCTGGAGAGCTGAATTCTATATAGCCTTTTACTTCAGTTCAGTGTTATCCCAAGGTACAGCTTCTTTTCTTCACTGTTTAAAATAGACATTGTAAGCATCATCAACTCGCCATGATAAAGCTGCCATTTACATTAAGATCTTGATTTCCTATTTCTAATAATTCCATTTCAGGTTACCTGTGAGCCTGGCATAGAGTAGGCAATCAGCAAATATTTGCTTAATGAATTCGTGAGTGGAGGAGTGGTAGACTGGGATCCATGGAGATTTCAAAAGAAAGAAATAATACACCAGCCATGTTAACTAACAAGAGGAAAACATTAAGAAATGAATCTTACAAAAATTTTCAGTAAGTAGTTTTTACAAAGGAGAATTTTCTTTCAGAGTTAAGGAAAACAGATTTATTTTGTGGTCGTACAACTTTATTGGTGGCTAGCTGCATGTTAGTTGAAATTGAGGGTAATTTATCATGATTATACTTAGTAAAAGTATAATGCAACATACAACACTTAAAACTCTCTGACATAATTGCTAAAATTAGAAACAAAGTAAAGGGCTTTTGACAGTCGTGTGTGATATTCTGGAAATGAACTCGCCCTCCACCTGGGCATTTTCACATAGTTTGGCCATTTTTCATTCTTGTCACCTAGTGGAGGATGGGTATAATGTTTCAGTCTCCCACCAGACACACTGGGTAAGACTTTAGCAACAGAGAAATATTAATGAAATATTTTTATCTTTTACATAATAAATTTAGCCAGTACTTTCTTGTATCAGTAATCCTAGATAAGTAGCAATTTGATAGACACATAAAATTTATCTTAAAGACTCCATAGCGATTACTGGAATAATTCATTCAGTATATAATATATATATATTTCTTTAAAAATTTGGATGATTTTAATGCTGCCCTCTTTAAACGTTTCTACCCTTTTATCTTTGTTTCAACATTTACATTGGCTCCTTTGAAAGGAATAGGGTAAGACTTTTGAGTTTCAGCATACCTTAAAAGAATAATTTTGCTAATTTGGCAGATATGTTGTAAACATTTCTCTTAATTCATGTATTTTAAAAATTATTGGAAGATCAGTTTAGATTAGCCATTGAGGATCCTAGTACAAGAATATTGCTACTTTCTAAACAGATTAAAGACTCTTACAGGGTCAGTCAAGTACTTTGGAGGCATGGTACAGGATGGTGTAGCTATATTCTCAACATGGGGCCAAGGGGATCTACAGCATCTGCCTCACCAGGGAAGTTATTGGAAATACAAATTCTCTGCCCCACTCCTAGCCCACTGAGTCAGAAACTATGAGAGTAGACCCAGTAATCTGTGTTTGAATAAGCCCTCAGAGGATTCTTAAGCATCATCAAGTGGAGAACAAGTTTTGTAAATTATAATTTTTTGTGTCCTTGTATATTCTAGAGATAATACCCTTTTTCCATCATAAATAAGCCAGTTTAGGTCTGAAAAGTATGGAAATCAATATTGTTTATTTAATTTTACTTTTTATGTTTGTGGACTTGTGTGGATAAATATGATTTATTTTAAATTATGTGTTTTTAAAAATATTTGAGAAATTACAAATTATGTGTTTGTTTAATTATGACTTGGTTTTTGACAGTATTTTTAGATGCCCACACAGCTAAGTTGACTAGGAGTCAAGAGATGGTGCCTTTTGATTTGAATTCTGGGATGTTGGTTCATTCTGATAGTTAATTTTAAACAAATGAGCCTATTTCTGTGTACTGAGCTACCATTATAATGTCTTTGCCTCATTTTGAGGCCATCTTCTGATTATTCATAATTTTTAGAGTTTACTCAAACCTCTTTATAGAGTATTTAGGTATACTTCAGTTTCACAGAAATATCAGTTAGTCTTGGAAGTTTAGGTATACAGAGATTTCCTTTTATTTTTCTCTGTTCGACATAAATAAGCATTCAGTGTAATTAAAAAATGTTTCATTGGTAGTGCCTCAAGAAGATTTATTTCTTATGTCTCCTGCGTCTTCTGTTGTTCTCTTTTGTGCTTGGTAGGCCTTCAGTAAGTGTAGTCTGACACGCTTTGTGGCCTTTGCCTCCTGTGATAAAATAGATTGAAATGATTCCTGGCACCATCTGGTGAAGAGGAGCAGCCCTGGAGGACTGTGCTTTGAGAGAAAGTGACTGAATGCTAAGAAATGTGGAAGTCTAGGGACACAGGCAAAGGATTTTTTTTTTTTTTTTTTTTAAAAGGCATGAACATTAATACATCTTCTTGAGGTTTGATGGGACATGTACTGCCTACTGCCCCATCTGGTGCTTATGATAGCATGGCATATTAGCATGCTGCAAGTTCATAATGTATTCAGGGGGAGGAAACATCCCTTGCATACCAATTGAGGCATCCTCTCTTTCAGAACTGCTTTTGAATTTCAATGATGTTTATATCTTCCAAGCCGTGTCTGAACTGAGCATTTCCGCTCTGAGGAATAACTTGTGTGTGTGTGTGTGTGAGAGAGAGAGAGAGTGTGTGTGTGTGTGAGAGAGAGAGAGCGAGCGAGCAAGAGAGCGAGCAAGTGTGTATGTATTCTCTCCATTAATTTATCTTCCTCTCTTTTTTTGTGATGAAATTAATAAGTAGTTTTTAATATTATGTTTGTATATAATTTAAAAAAAATTTTCTTTTTTGATACCACATACTACCATATTATTATTTCATACATGGCACTTAAAACATTTTGCCTTGTGGAATCATTCGTATGGTTGTCCTCTTATAGACTGAACACTTTTAGAGGATTGGGCTGGTATCTAATTATGTTTGTGTCTCCATGGCACCTAGAGTTCAGTCATCCATTTAACAAATATTTATTTATTGAGCTCACGCCATGGGTCTGACACTGTTATAGATGCTGAAGAATCAATAGCGAGCAAGACTGGTGAGTCTCTCCTCTCCAGGCATTTGTATTGGAGCTGGGAGGAGACAGACAATAAACAAAGAAACAGAAAAATGAACCAGATGATTTCAGATAGGGATAAGTACAATGAAAAAAAAGCTGGAGAGTGACTTACTAGGTGGGAGCTCATTTAGATTGGATTGTCAAGGAAGACATCCTTACGTAGATGAGATTTTTTGCTGAGACCTGAGTGATGAGAAGATTTAGTGGCAGAGAAATAGCAACTCTAAAGCCTTGAGATGAAAACATGATTAGCATTTTCAAAGGTCAGGGTAGCTTGAGCCAAGTTCAGGGGCCAGTCCATTGCTAGAAGTTGGGGACTTATTCTAAGCGTGTCTGTAAGCCATCAGAGGGTTAAGCTAGGAAGTGACACGATCTAAATTGCCCCTTTAAAAGGATAACCTGAGCTGCTATGTGTCTCATACTTAGTAGATATTAACTAACCCTGGAAGGAATGAGATGAGCCTTTAAATCCATTGAAGCACCATGTTGAATTGGAATTAGCATGAGTTTTAAGATCAGAAAAATGTCTGTTGGATTCTGGCCTGGCCATTTGCTTGATGCTTGATTTTGAGCAGTTATTTAACCTCCTGTTCAACCAGTTATTTAGTGTATGTTTCTCATCTGTTAAAAGGGGAAATTAATACTTTAAAGCCATGGCATGATTGTGAAAATTAAATGAGATAATTTATTAGGAGACCCAGCACAGTGCCTAGCTTTTAATAGGTACCTGATCTATCACTAACATATGGATCATAATAAAACTTTTGAGATAGTCTCAAGGAACATTTAAACAGTTGGCAGTGTCTAGTTGGAAATCCCTTTTTGGTACTGTTGTCTTCTTAATAAAACACTTACAAATATTACCATGATAGTAGCACTCAGCATCTGTAGTTTGCTGATCTTGATATAGAACTATTAAAAAAAAAAAAAAAAAAATCAAGGAATTATATGGCAACATCTATGCCCAGTAAAACAACCTAGATTTTCCGCCCCCTGATTTCTTCTTAAAAACGTATCTCAGTGAATTTGATTTTTTTTGACTAACATTCTATCATTTACTTTAAATGTACTTATATTTTCTTATTTTTTCCTCAGGACATTTTTAACATTGAAGAAGCCAAACTGCCTTATTAATTGGATTGAAAATGGTGGTTATATGAAGATTACAATGAAGAGTTTTAATTCATAAGATAGTAACTTTATTAATTAGCTGCATAGTTATTAGACATAAGCCTTTCAAAGATAATTTTTATTGCACCCAAATGGACAAAATAAGGAGTTTCTTAGTTTTTGCATAAATTATATACTTAATAGCAAAGAACAGTCCTTCAACTATTTTCGTAGTCTATGAGGTAATGTTTAGCTTCTCAAACTTTCTGTAGAGGATTGTGGGATTGTGAGTGGGGACAGATAATATTGAGGGTTGAATACCTAAATAGAGTTCAACTTACTGTGTTAGGCATAATTTTTTGAATATATAGGTTGGATAAGTTATTTGATATGTTTTGGGCTAGAGGTTCTCCCCTTCTGAGTTGGTAGATTGTTTTTCTTTGCCTTCCCTCCAGATATTCAGGAAAACAAAACATGCTTAAGGAATGTGGAGGAGGAGGTAGCGTGGGTAATTCAGGCAAGTTTAGTCAGCACTTATGAGATTCTTGAAATGTTTTTTGATGTTCCACAGAACTGCAGATAGCTGTTAACATCTGCATGTTGTGTGAGAAAAGTCACATTTATGGCTGCTGTATTCTTGCCGGAATGTTAGAAAAAAAGAGGGAAGGCCACAGAAAAAAGTCACAGAAGATTGGGAGGTGGCTATCACAGTTCAGAATAAAGCATCTGACATCCAAAGGTGTATCATTTTCCTTAGGTAAGCCCCAGTTGAATACTTAACACCATCTTAGAGGAGTGATAGGCTTGTGCGGTTTGAGGGTAATTCGAAAAAGATAGTTTTCTTGCTGAGAGACAGCCTTCGTGAAACTTTGTAGGCCATCACCAATACCTTCTGTCCACACCTTATGTGTATTTTCATTCTCTTTTGCAGGATACCCAAATACAGAGATGTAGGTAGTATTTGTGTTCCACTAGAAAGAGAGGGAAAGAAAAACCAGCTGATCAGGAGAGACAGGTACATTGTGCTAATCTGGGCTGGGTGTGTTGGGCCATGGGCCTCCAGAGGAGACCAGCATGATACGAAGTCACATGTGACACAGCCACCATGCCTCCTCATTTTAATTTGTTTGGCTTAGGCGCTACAATATTGCAAATTGCACTGCTGGATTTCTCCTCTCTTGTCTCTTAAGGACAATGACCGTATCTTGTATAATATCCAATTTGTAATTATTTTCAATTTCAGTTACTTGGCCAACATGGCCTTTATTTTTACCATTTCTCTCACATGTATTTCAGATTCCAGTAATAGAAACAGCTCTTTATCACCTTCACAAAACTTGCTTTCTTAGGATATATTAAAGGTCATACTAGATACAGTGTACTTATGTAAAATGAACACCATCTCACCTTTAAAAGTCCAGGTTGAGTGTCAAATATGTGGTTCTGTCTCTCTGGCTTTCTCTCTATCTTCTTACATTTCCCCATGCAACTCTTTCGTCCTCCCACAATAAACTTTAAAACAGATATTGTAGTATATATTTAAAAAATTTTTAAAAATAAAGATTGGGTCTCACTGTGTTGTCCAGGCTGGTCTTGAAGTCCTGGGCTCAAGCAATCCTCTTGCCTTGGGTTCTCAAAGTGCTGGGATTACAGTTATGAGCCACCATACCCTGCCAGCTATAGTATTTTTAGGAAATAAAATCCATAACAAGCTTTGGTCATTTTCAAATCACATTACATACACAGTATTTTTGTTTTGTTTTCGGTTTTTTAGATGGAGTCTTGCTCTGTTGCCCAGGCTGGAGTACAGTGGTGCCATCTTGGCTCACTGCAGCTCCGCCTTTGGGTTTAAGGGATTCTCTTGCCTTAGCCTCCCAAGTATCTGGGACTACAGGCACTTGCCAACACACCCGGCTAATTTTTGTATTTTTGGTAGGGATGGGGTTTCACCATATTGGCCAGGCTGGTCTCAAACTCCTCCTTGGCCTCCCAAAGTGCTGGGATTACAGACAGGAGCCACCACACCCAGCCTCACACACAGTGTTTAATTATGATCTGACACACTTTTTCCTTGATAACATTGAGAAGAAATAGGGCTTATATATTATTTACTGATGCCTCATTTATATTTTGAGAGAACCAGAAGTTCTTAAAGGTCTGAAAAAAATGTATTGAATGTTCATTTAAGTAGTTATTATCAATTGTAAATGTTTACATTTCAAGTTAATTGTTTATTGAAAATGGATCATTTGAATTAGTTCATTTGGTGAGCTAAACGTTTGGCAACATTTTAATAACAGCACATACTGAGCATACACAAGTTATCCTTTTATCTGGTCCTTGTTAAGCTGTGCATTGGAGTTAAAGAATTATGTGAGAACTTTTCTTAAAGGACTAGTCAGCTGCTCAGAGCTTGGATCCTTCAGAGCTCAGATCCTGGACGTGTTTCCTTTCCATTGTAAACTTGTACAATTTATGCAGGTCTGTAGCAGATGTTGGAGGAAGTGGGTGGGTAACATTAAGTGGGTGTGGTATCCTAAAATAATCTAGGAGGCAATTTTGGAGCAAATTGTTTAAGGTCAAGGACTCTTGTCTTTTCTTTCTTATATCTTTTTTTTTTTTTTTTATCCATAGTGCCTAGTAAAATGTTTCACACATAATATGGATGATGCCTGTTTCAGAAAAACACCCCGTAGCTCAGTTATTATAGGTCTGTAAGTCATATATTCATTTAATCAATCATGCTGCAAGTATTTATTGAACTCTTAATACATGCTATACCTTTTTATAGCTACTGGGATGAATCAGTGAATAAAACAGGTAACATTTTTTGCCCTCATAGAATTTACATTCTAGTGCATGTGGAGTGGGTGGGGGATGGGAGTAGACAGGGCTGACAATAAATGATAAACGTAAAATATAAGTAAGTTCTGTGGTTTGTTGGATGGTGATAATTATTATGGAAAAATGAGTCAGGATAAGGAGGGTCTGTAGAGCTATTGGAGCAGGAGTCAGGTTACAGTTTAAATTTGGGTGGTTGAAATGTGCCTCTTTGAGAAGGGACTTTTGAGCAGAGATTTGAGGGAGGTGAGGGAAGGAGCCATGTAGCTATATGAGGGAGGTGCCTTCCAAGCAGAAGGACTGCCACTTAGGCTGCAGTGTGGCGTGGATTGTTTGAGGAACAGGAAGAAAGACAACGTGGCTGGTTAGACTGGTGTGAGGATGAAAGAGCACCCAGAGATGAGACCAAAGAGTAGCAGCGAGAGTGAGGGGCGGATCGATTATGGGGGGGCTCTTGAAAGCCATTGTCAGGACTTTCCTGTCCAATTAATTTAACATCCATCCCACATTCCCTCTGCTCAGCACTTGGTTGAGTGTATTCTTACTCTTTCCTGCGTAATGTCATATAATCATATGCTTAAACATCATCTCATTCTGAAGACCTCACTGGGCTTCATGGTTACTCCTGTCGTTATTCTCTACATCCAGATATTTACTGTCATCCGGTCTAATTTGTTTGTGGTTTTTTATTTGTCGTTGTTGTTTGGCAGCCTCATTCTTTAACCTAAACACTGTTCTATGTCGTGCCAGTCAAGGCTGCATGTTAAGTCTTTCTTGGTTCTGATTGCTATGTTTTAGTGCTTTTAAACTCCTTTTAGGTATGAGATACCAAAAACAGGCATTTGCTGAAGGTAAACTAACAGTCAAGCTGCAGTAATATTAAAAATCTTGGCCAGGCGCTGTGGCTCACACCTGCAGTTCCAGCACTTTGGGAGGCTGAGGCAGGCAGATTGCTTGAGCTCAGGAGTTCGAGAACAGCCTCGCCAAAATGATGGAACCCTGTCTCTACTAAAAATACAAAAATTGGTGGGGAATGGTGGTACATGCCTGTAGTCCCAGTTACTTGGGAGGCTAAGATGGGAGGATCACTGGATCCTGAGAGGTGGACGTTGCAGGATCCACCTCCCTATGATCGTGCCACTGCATTCCAGCCTGGGTGATATAGTGAGACCCTGCCTTAAATTTTCTTTAAATCTTTGTATTAATCATTAATCATGTGTTCATATTAAGGGGCATTATTTTCAAGTTATAAGCCATGATCTAGAACCTGCTTCCACATTTCTCTTAGTAAGCAGCACACATCCCAAAGACTGTCTTGTCAGCTTTCCTCATCCCCCTGCAGAGAGTTAAGCTGGTCCAAGTTACCCTAGTATCCACGAACATATTAAACATCAAATGTGTGATACAAATCATTCTTTTCTTTCAAGGTGGTGACAGTCTGAAATGATACATGAGTCGGCAGGTAGGGGTGAAATATCTGTTCTTTGGGAGAGCACAGACCATGGTGTAGGCCTCCTGTATAATACAGGCATGTTCAGTTTAAACTATTTGAATAATTTCCCTTAACCTACTTAAATTTTCTGACCTCCGTGAAGTTGCTGCTTCATCCAAAAGTCCCTGAAAAAAATAAATAAAAACAACTGAACCTAAGTGGCTGTATAGGTATCCTTTCAAAGTATAACTGAGTTTTAGTGGCTGCACAATAAACAGGATTTAATTTAGTAAAAAAATATTTGAGTACTGATTGTGGGAACGACTTTGTTCCCAGCATTGCAAGGGTTTTAAAGAGAGGAAGACACAGTCCTGGAACTGAAGAAACTTAAGTGTAGTAGGGGATATAAAGGCAGATTGAGAGATTGAGAGCAGGAGAGTGGAGATTGATTAGGGAGAAGTTACGAGAGGTAGCATGGGTTCCAAATCAGCATGAGAGGATTTTGAAAGCATTGAGTTGAAATCCATGATAGAAATTCATTGAACAAACGTCGTTATTTGGGAGAAAAGGTGAGAGTGGCATGAAGGGTACTGTTTGCATTTTGAGCCTGCGTGACTGGCAGAGTGGTTGAGCCCCAATGGAAATAAGAAAGCAGGAAGAACTGGTTTTGCCGAAAATATAATCTCATGGATATGTTGAATTTGACACTCTTACAATTGTAGGAGCCATCCTGCCTACAGTTAGGAAATGTGTTATGGTAGTTTGGGTGAGGGATCGAGTCCTGAGATATAAATTAAAGTGGAAAAAAGTAAATCGTACATGTATATGATGGATAGACAATTTTGAGAAAATGGAAAATACCAAATAGATGTTATCGTTAATCTGGTTACTGAAGCTTTGAAATTCCATTGCAATTATATTATGGTTTGTTTTGGTGGTGCATAAATTCCCATTTGGTAATTAACTTTTATATCCTTTCTATTTGTATTCTATACTTTTATTTTCCATATGTGTGTGTGTGTGTATGTGTGTGTGTGTGTATATATATATATATATATATATATTGTGTGTGTGTGTGTGTGTGTGTGTGTGTGTGTGTGTGTGTGTGTAGATGGTCTCACTACATTGCCCAGGCTGGCCTTGAGCTCTTGGCTTTGGCTTCCGGTGATTTTCACACCTTGGCTACCCAAAGTGCTGGGATTACAAGCATGAGCTCCTGCACCTGGCTTATTTTATTACTTCTTTCTGTTGCTTGTACATAGGCTTCCTCATAGTAGAATTCACTGACTCCTGAGTATCCCTGCTTGAATCAACATGGTTTCCAGGTAATATAGTGGTTAAGAACTTGGGCTTTGCAGTCAAACAAAACTAGGTATGATTTTCTCATCTTCCCTCCTTTTACTTGCTTTTTCTTCCTGAGTTTTCTCATCTGATTCTCTTGGGGATTAAATGAAATAATAGAAAATCATACATGTTGGGCCTCAATAAGTGGTTGGTGAAGTGCACTAGTGGTGATGAGGATGACTAATAATATTTATTCACATCTCATTAGGTTTATCCATGCTTCTGGATTTTGCAGGCATGGAGATGTGAAGTGGAATGGGGGCCCTGCTGTGGAACATGAGTTCGGTGGTTGCTCAGCCTACCTCTTCATGGTGCTCTGTGCCCTTTTTGCCATCTCTTGAATAGACTGATTGAGACACAACAAACTTATACCCTCTTGGTCCTCTTCACTCATTTTTTTACCATAGATGCTACCTCCAAGCCTAGAATTGACTTTTTCACACCTACCTTTCTGTGAGAACTTGCAGAAGTCACATTGGTTTCTCATTCACAAAACATAAATACAGCCAACTGTTGCTTATAGCCTGTGTATTCAAAGTGACTTAATTTTGACCTTTTCTTTCCTGCTGCCTGTCTTCTGCCCATATCACTACTATTGAATTTCAGTGCAAGAGAATGAATATGGGTTCATTTTAGCTACTTATCAAGGATTTTTAAGAGTAGATAGTGAAAGTACATTATTTACCATGAGCTTTTCTGAGTTTTGTTTTCTCTGTCTATGCCATTCCTGACTCCTGTTATGGATAGTTAAGATTTGGCAGTGGGTAAACCAAATAAGCACTATGTGTTAAAGAATTTAGAAACTTCGGCATAAATTCAGCCTAAGGGTTTTTGTTTGGTTTGTTTCTGAGACGGAGTTTCACTCTTGTTGCTCAGGCTGGCGTGCAATGGCACAATCTCGACTCACTGCAACCTCCGCCTACTGGATTCAAGTGATTCTCCTGTGTCAGTCTCCCAAATAACTGGGATTATAGGCATACACCACCACACCCAGCTAAGTTTTTGTATTTTTAGTAGAGACAGGGTTTCACCATGTTGGCCAGGCTGGCCTCAAACTCCTGACCTCAGGTGATCCACCTGCCTTGAACTCCCAAAGTGCTGGGATTATAGGTGTGAGCCACCGCACCTGGCCAAGGTTTTTATGATTATAATTATTTTTAAAATTGTGATTTTAATACCGTCACTCAAAAATTCCAAGGAATTTACAGCTGAAAATTTTACATATACCATCTTTAGTGTAACACTCTATATGTTTGCTACTATAAAAGATATAAAATAATAAGACTACTCTTTATTTATTTTAAATTTTATGTAAATTTATATTGTTTTATGAAATGATAATGTAAAATGACTTCTTATAAAGTTTCCTGTACTTTTGTGATAGTTTGCTAGAACTAGTTTTTTTTTTCCTTTCCTTAGTGTGTGTGTGTGTGTGTGTGTGTGTGTATGTGTATGTTGAAAAGACTGGGATTCAGAGAGGAAAAGAACTCTTTCATTTTTGGTAAGGGATTTTGCAAACTTAGTTTGGAGACACTTGAGGGTATCTCAGGTAATCTTGGAAAATGGATGTCAGTTTTCTTAAATTTTTAAATTGAATAAAATTAACTTTTTGTAGAAACTTAATTTTTTTGGAGGGGGCAGAATGCTATATAGTCACTAGCAAAAAGGTCTGAAAAATATGTATAGATTAAAATTCTTCCTTGGATCACCTCTTTCTCCATATTCACACATTAAATTTATAACAAATAAGACATATGTCTCCTTGTAAGAGAAGTGAGAAATGGTAGACTGAGAGGTCAGGTGAATTGTCTCGATATGAACTTACAGGGTCACACGAGAAAGGAGTAAGAAAGTTCACATGCTTGAATAAAAATGTAGCTGTTTTCTCAAGTCTTTTTTGTGTAACTAACATGCTCGAATCCAAACGCAGCTCAGGGCACTCAAATAATGAAATGGCACATAGTCTTTCTATGAGAATGCTGTATTTATTTAAACAGTGGATGCTTATCTTTTCCTTTGTGTGTGAGTGTATCATTTCTGTTCAGATTCTCAGATTACAGTAATAGCTGCCATTTATTAGTGCTTTATTATGTTCCAGCTGTTGTGTAAATTTTTCAAATTGTATTTTCTCATTTAATCTTTAGAAATCACTTAGAGAGACAGTTGCCAGGATCACCCTTATTTTAAGGTGAGGGAAAGCAGATGAAGTGGTTGGGCATGGTGCCTCATGCCTATAATCCGAGCACTTTGGGAGGCCAAGGCCAAAGAATCACTTGAGGCTTTTTGAAACCAGCCTGGTCAACATAACAAGATGCCATCTCTACAAAAGAAAATTAAAAAATTAGCTAGATGTGGTGGCATACACCTGTAGTCCCAGCTAGTTGGTTGGAAGGCTGAGGTAGGAGGATCACTTGAGTTCAGTTAGAGGCTGCAGTGAACCATGATTGCAGCATTGCAGTCCAGCCTGGGCAACAGTAAGACCCTGTCTCAAACAAACAAAGAAAAAGAAATCCAATAATTTGCCCAGTTTAAGAGGTTGGTCTGGGATTCCATTTAAAGTCTACTGGTCTAACTACCTGTACTGTTTCTGGCGTATTATCATGATATCATAGGCAGCAGGTACTTTTACCTTCATATCATAAAACCAGATAATGTTTACATTTGAGAGATCATAAAGAGCCACCTTTCAGGCTGGGTTTGGTGGCTCACACCTGTAAGTCCCAGCACTTTGTGAGGCTGAGGTGGATGGATCACCTGAGGTCAGGAGTTTGAAACTAGCCTGGCCAACGTGGCAAAACCCTGTCTTTACTAAAAATACAACATTTAGCTAGGTATGGTGGCGGTTGCCTGTAATCCCAGCTATTCGAGAGGCTGAGGCATGGCAGTCACTTGGATCCGGAGGCAGAGGTTGCAGTGAGCTGAGATATGGCCACATCATTCCAGCCTGGACGACAGAGAGACTTAGTCTCAAAAACAAAGCAAAACAAAACAAAAACTTTCATTGTTTAGCTTAAAAAAAAATAATTAGGCCCAAAGTTTGTTTGTTTGTTTTGTTTTGTTTTTGAGACAGAATCGTGCTCCATCACCCAGGTTGGAGTGCAGTCACGCGATCTCAGCTCACTAGAACCTCTGCTGCCTGGGCTCAAGTGATTCTCCTGCCTCATCCTCCCGAGTAGCTGGGATTACAGGTGCCCACCATCATGCCCAGCTAATTTTTTGTATTTTTAGTAGAGATGGGGTTTCGCCACTTTGGCCAGGCTGGTCTTGAACACCTGACCTCAAGTGATCTGCCCACCCTGGCCTCCCAGATTGCTGGGATTACAGGCGTGAGCCATAGTGCCTGGCCTGGCCCAAAGTTTTAAACAGTTTTTCATTCAGCCAACCAATCAACCAGCACATATTTACTGAGTATCTACTATATGCCAAGTAACAAGTAAGCCAAACAAGGCCCAGGCCTTGGTGAAATCCTGCTGGCCTTTAGTCACGGATTTGGTGGCGGGTTATTGGTGGGAGGCATTAGTCGAATAGCATGGTAGTTAAACCAGGAGCATGGGCCGTGAAATCATGCTCCTTGGCTTTGAATGCTGTTCATTGGCTGAGGGACAATGGGCAAACTGTTCATTCTTTTTAAAGCTCAGTTTTTTCACCTTAAAATGATAATAAGAATAAGATCTATTACATTGTCTTATTATGAAGATTAAATGAGTTAACTCATGTAAATCACTTAGCAAGATATCTGGCACTTGGTAAATGCTCAGTAAGTATTAGCTGCTAATAGTATAATTAGAATTAGGCAGGGTGCAGTGGCTCATGCCTGTAATCCCAGCACTTTGGGAGGCTGAAGTGGGAGGATTGTTTGAGCTCAGGAATTTGAGACCATCCTAGGCAACAGAGTACGACCTCATCTCTTTTTTAAAAAATATTTTTATTATTTTATTTTCTCATATCTCACTGCAGCTTTTAACACCTGGACACAAGTGATCCTCCTGCCCTAGCCTCTGAAGTAGCTGCAACTATAGGCACATGCCATTACACATGCTAACAAAAATTAAATTAGAAATATTTCTAGTAGTAATTGTATTTCACCCTGACAAGGAAGGTACATATAAAGATATTTATAGTAATATGTGACTTATATGATGGGGAGGAAATGGAGAACTTTCAAAAATACAGTAGAGCCAGACCTAACTCCCAGTTCGGCCAGGGAAGGTTCTGGTGCAGCAGTGCTATTTTCTATTTCACGTTCTTTGAGTGAGTGTGTGTGTGTGTGTGTGTGTGTGTGTGTGTGTGTGTGTGTGTTTTAAACTTGATAACTTATTTGTTGCCCTAAATCCTGGTGTTATTTGACTTACAGCAGTTTGCCAGTACATATTTGTTTATAATTAGCTATGTGCTAAGCACTATGCAGAATGCTGGGGATAGAATAATCAATGGGATGTAGACTTGGCCTTTTAAGGAGCATGTGTGTCTCTGTGTATGTGTATATCGTACATACATGGACACACACCTGCAAATACAATAGTTGTAATAAATGATGCTAAGTTTACTAATAAATATTTGTAAAATAGAGCCCAAAGAAGGGAATGATTAACTCTTTGCTCTGAATGTGGGGCAGGGGTAATTTCGGAGACTCCATGGGAGAAGTGGCACTTGTTCTGTGTCTTGAAGGATCATAAGCTTGTTGTAGTTAGAGAACATTTCAAAATCAGGGAAGACCGTGACCTGGGAATACTAAGGTATGAATTGGCACAGCTGGAACATATGGTGCAAGAAAGTAATAGAAAGAAATGTCATTCTTGTAGGTAGGAGTGGTGGAAAGGGAAGCTACTGGATGCTTTTAAGCAGTGGCGTCATATTGCTGGGTTTGAATGTGAGCATCACTCTAGGGGTGATGGCAAGGGTAAATTGAAGAAGATGAGATTTGTAGTACACAAGGTGAGAGAGGATGAGGACCCGATGGGCCACAGTGTCAATGAAGAAGAAAGGAAGGGAGGGAGGTGCAGGCTCTAGAGGCACCAAATAAATGGAACCGAGGGGCTCTAGTGATCAGCTGATGTGGAGCCAGGCGTGGTGAGCAGTGGTATCTAGAGTGACTCTGGATTCTGATTTGGGCAGCTGGTTGCCATCAACCAGAATGGGGAAGGTTTTGGGTAGAGGCATCACTGATCAGCACAGCTGATCACTTCCCCCTGCCTAATGTACTTTCTACTCAC
>NW_016107424.1:2474644-2476610 GCF_001604975.1 Cebus imitator | reverse complement strand
GAAATCTTTATTTGGAGTCACTGGTGGCAGCTAAAACCTTTTGAGTTGCTCACTCAGGAAGAAAATGTGGTATAAAGAGAGGAAAGTCTTGAAAAGAACATGGGAATACCAGGGTACTAGAAGGGATGTAGAGAGGAGAAGGAACTGTTGTGGAGGTTTTGAGAGAGTCAGGTATCGTTAAGAAGACAAAGAGTTTCACAAAGGGAGTGGTGTACAGGGTGAAGCACTACAACGGGACCAGGAACTGAAAGGGGGTCAGGATAGCCTTTTGGGCCAGGCATGGTGTCTCATGCCTGTAATCTCGGCAATTGGGGAGGCCAACACGTGTGGATCACTTAAGGTCAGGAGTTTGAGACTGGCCTGGGCAACATGGTGAAACCTCATCATTGCACTTCAGCCTGAGTGAGACCCTGTTTCAAAAAATTAAAAAAAAACCAAAGCCTTTTGGATTTGTCCATCTGGAAGGAAGGTAGTCACAGGTAACCTTGTCCTATTGTTGGAACTTTTTTGTGGTGGATTGCAAAGTGGATGGAGCTGCTGGGGTCTACCCTTAAGAAACCAGGCAGTGGGGGAATGGAGGACATGCCAGTACCATCTACAATAAAGGAGAGGGTTTTGTTTTTCCTTAATGGGTGAGACTCCAGTAAGCCCAGGTTTTGAGAAGGAGTGGCTGGGACTAATTAAACTGAAGATAAGAAAGAAAGAGGAATTCCTGGGAGAGTGAAACCCCTAGAGGCAGAAGGGTGCCTCTTCTGAACCTATAAGCCTTGGTGCAGATACAAAGGAGTTCTGAGGGTGAAGTTTACAGAGACTTAGGTCTCATGACCTCAGTTTGCTCTGTTAAGTAGACCATGAGGTTATCTGCAGAGAAGAGTAGCAGAGTTTGGCTAGAACATTGAGATGAGGCAAGTGATGTCTTTGAGATTAATGCAACCTAGTTTTTTTATTGGATGACTTTCTTGCCTCACCTTGTCTGGGGCTGTACCATGTTGGACATGCTTGGCTCATTTAATTCCTGAAAGCCTTAGTTCTTCAGTTCCTGTGTCTTGTTTGGTTTTTCCTCTTTGCTTTATCCCACCACACATCTAACCTTGATGTAGCATGAACTCATAGCTATTTACCTTCCCTTTGTGTTTCTGTTTTTTTAAATGATATTTCCTTGTTTTTTTTCTTACTGAGTTTATAACAAAATTTACTCTCCATTGTTGCCTTTTTAAAAGTTAGAATCCTGCCTTCATTTGTTTTGACAGTTTTTTTTTTTTTTTTTTTTTTTTTTTTTTTTTTTTTTTTTTTTTTTTTTTTTATACCTAGCCAGGGATATAACAGTGCTCTGGGAGAGAGATTAAACTCCAAATAAAAGGATATAAAATAATTTCAATTAGCTGGGCATGGTGGGACATGCCTGTAGTCCCAGCTACTTGGGAGGGTGAGTTGGGAGGATTGCTTGCACCTGGGAGGTTGAAGTTGCGGTTGCTTGCATCTGAGAGGTTGAGGTTGAGACTGCAGTGAGCCGAGATTGTGCCACTGCTCTCTGGCCTATACAACAGAGTGAGACCCTGTCTTAAAGAAAAAAAAAAAAGAATTTTGAGTTTGAGTTTTGTAAGTATTGGTAAGGAAACAAAGGGGTGAAAATTCTGCATGAGATAGGATGGTCAGGAGAGGAGTGATTCCATGAGAAGGTGGCACTGATGTTGAAAGATAAAGGTGAAAATGAGCTTACCATTTGTAGAGGGGAGGAGGGAAATAGTAAGCCTTAAAAAATAGTTTCTGTTTTCATAAATGGACATTCTACAAGTATTGGATTGTATGTGAGTAGGTAACTGCCTGGAGCTGTTTATGGTATTCTTATGTCTTCCCTATTGGTCTTTCCTTGGTTCCTGAAAGCCCCATATAAGACCTGTAACAGATTATACTCCTCTGCTTTAAAGCAGATGACTTTTTTTTTTTTTTTTTTTTTTTTTTTTTT
>NW_016107424.1:2448655-2474617 GCF_001604975.1 Cebus imitator | reverse complement strand
TTTGAGACCAGATATCTTTCTGTCACCCAGGCTGGAGTGCAATGGTGTGATTATGGCTCACTGCAGCCTTGACCTCCCAGTCTCAAGCAATCGTCCCACCTCAGCCACCTGAGTAGCTGGGACTACAGATGCATGCCACCATGACTGGCTCATTTTTGCATTTTTTGTAGAGACGGGGTTTCATCATGTTGGCCAGGTTGGTGTTGAACTCCTGGCCTCAAGTGATCTGCCTGCCTCAGCCTCCCAAAGTGCTGGGATTATAGACGTGGGTCACCACACCTGATGACTTTTTAATGTATTTTTTTAAAAAAATATTGACTGGAAACATAGCAGTTACTGAACACCTACCATGTATGTATGAGCAGAGGAGAAAACAAGGCCCATGTGCATTTCTTTTGCTCAGTTGGATGATGTTTCTCTCTGCCCTCCCTCCCTCCCAACATCAGCATCTGTGGCTTCTCAAGGCATTGGTCATCCACAGGACATGGGGTTATAAATTTGTGTATTGATAAGAAAGTTTATTTCAGAATTTCTCATGTGATTCTGATCCAGTAGCCTATTTTCCCAGCCCAGTTGAAGATCATCAATTTTTATGTCTTGAAAAGAGGGTGTATATATGTATATGAAATTGCCATCATTAGTTTATCACCATTATATGAATTAGTTGAAATGACTATTGGAACTTTAGTCCCAAAAGTAGACATTTGGGACAGATATGAAGCTCATGACATTGGGCCTAGATGGCTGTCACTTTTTGGCATCTTTAGCTAGGGAACAGTATAAGAGTTCCAGATTTCTTGGAGATCAGAGGAATAGAGGGAGGTACTGAAAGGAAGCTAAACAAAGGAGAACAAGAAAACACTGAAGGTTAACTATGCTGACCTCGTATTTTGTCTAGAGTCAGCTCAGATAAGTTGACCTAAAGCATAATTTTCCAGGGCAATATCTAGCATTTTCTTGAGGCCCAAACTTGTACAAGTAAGTTATTGTTCTTTAGAAAAAAGGAGATAAAGACTAGAATTTGTATAATGGTTTATTAGGCTTCAGAACCCTTCTTGAGGCATCCTGGCAAGTTCTCCTGAAAAGGAAAGGTATTCAAAGATACTGTGTTGATCCCTCAAAACAGAAGTTCCCAACGGTTTTTCTTGCTGTCACTCAAGGAGTGGTGACATTGACCATCACAGTGGTCTTCTATGAATGTGTTGATCACATTCCAAGAATTCTATCCCTTTGCCTTTTAGGGAGGTACTAGTGATATTATCATAGGAATGGTTTTGGATATATCTTAACTTGAGTTTTTGTTAGTAACAAGTTAATAGCACAATGATCTTAGAAAATTGAAAGCAGTTTCTTTTATATTTAGACATTTATTACTTTCATAATTAATTTATCTGACAAACAGTATCAAGAAGATTGTGTTTTTGAAAACAACCTTATAGATCTTTAGCAAGCAACATTTTTCATTTATATGTGGAATGCTCTTTGCAGTTGTCCATCAATGTTTGGTTTGATATCCCCCATTATAATTCTTCATAAGCTCAGAGAAGAGATCTCTAGTGCTATATGAAATATAAATGATTCCTGGTAAATGGATAGGAATTTAGACTGTCAATTTAATAACATATATACCCACATTTATAGTATAAATAGAGGTGAGACTACATTAAGAACTTATTAATGTTAAATTTATGTATGTGTTCACTTGAGACACTTCCCTGGAGCTTAAGGTGGTGTCTGAATTGTAAAAATGTGTCATTCAAATTGTAGCTAGCCAGAACTTTATGGTTCTAGGTTCCCCTGTGGTTTTCTTGGTATTAAAAGGTATGCTTGCTTTTGAAATATGGAAGGTGAAAATAGAGTTGATCTCCCTTTATATTGACCATAGTAAGCAAAGAGGAAATCTTTAAAGTATTTTTATATATTTAGGATGTACAAGTAAAGATGCATTTCTTACATGCATAAATTGTGTGGTGGTAAAGTCTGGGCTTTTAGTTTACCCATTCACCCCAATAGTGATCATTATACCCAAAAGATTATTTTCAACCCTGACCCTTTCTCCCCTCCCACTTTTTGGAGTCTATTATCCCATTCCTTTTTTTTTTTTCAAACAGAGTTTCACTCTTGTCACCCAGGCTGGATTATAATGGCGTCATCTTAGCTCACTGCAACCTCCGTCTCCCGGGTTCAAGCAATTCTCCTGCTTCAGCTTTGTGAGTAGCTGGGATTATAGTTTCCCGCCACCACACCCAGCTACTTTTTATACTTTTAGTAGAGAAAGAGTTTCACCACGTTGACCAGACTGGTCTCGAACTCGTGATCCACCTGCTTTAGCTTCCCAAAGTGCTGGGATTACAGGGCATGAGTCACCTTTCCTGGTCTATCCCATTCGTTATGTCTATGTGTACCCATTGTTTAGCTCCCGCTTGAAAGTGAGAACATACAGTATTTGACTTTCTCTTTCTGAGTTATTTCACTTAGGATAATAACCTCCAGTTGCAACCAGGTTGCTGCAAAATACATGATTTGATTCTTTTTTATGGCTGGATAGTACTATATGGGTGTGTGTGTGTGTGTATGTGTGTGTGTGTGTGTGTGTGTGTGTGTATGCCATTTTCTTTATCTGGTCCTCTGTTGATGGACACTTAGTTTGATTCATTATGTTGCTGTTGTGAATAGTGCTGCAATAAACATGAGTGTGGGTATCTTTTTGATATAAGAAGGAAATCTCCATTTAAATACATATCTTCTCAATTTATGTGTAAATATAATTATATGTAAAAAAAATTGCTAATATAAGTCACGGATTATTGAGATTTGTCTTTGGGAGCCCTTACAGAGGCCTCAACTTTTAGTGAAACTGCATTATGGGGTGGGTTCCGTTTTGTCACGTGACACTTATTGAATGCTTTATAAATAATCTGATCATTTATTTGGAGATTGTATTTTTATGGTACTCTAGTATACTTTTGGATTTTTTCCCAAGGTGATTTCTAGGTCTTTTCCTTTCAATAAGCTGTTGTTTGTGAACCTTCTTCTTACTAAAATAACATTCACCATTTTGTTCAATAAACATTGATGCTAGGCACTGTTGTATGAATGGGATACAAAGGTGAATAAGGCACTTTTTCTACTCATGTGTGTTCATGGGCTTTCATGTGCCACAGCCTCTTTAGATAACCCTGCCTCTTGAACCCCTTCTCTTCTCTTTTGGTTGTCTTGAATCTTCCTGCTTTTTACTCCTTCAATCCAAAGCTGAATCGCCTTGATAGAGCTCCAAATTTTAAAAAATTATAACTTTTGTATTTAGCCTGGCATGGTGGCTCACGTTTATAGTCCTAGCTACTTGGGATTCTGAGACAGGGTTTTGCCACGTTGGCTAGGCTAGTCTGGAACTCCTGGTCTCAAGTGATCCACCTGCCTCAGCATCCCAAAGTGCTGGGATTTCAGGCATGAGCCACTGTGCCCGGCCTGTCAATATATTTCAAAGTTCTGCCCTATTGTGAATCATGAATTTAAGAAATAGGTACTCAGTATTCTAATAGAGATCATTATTATACATACCCCTCTAGTCTTTTTACGCACAAAAACACATACACATCCATCTATCTAATTGTCTTAAAATAGTTATCTTAAAAAACAGGACCTTGTAAAACATACTGCTTTGTAACTTTCCCCCCATGTAGTTGTAATATATTTTAACGATCTTTCCAAGTACATATACACATCATTATATTTCACTGTGGTTATATTAGAATTTGAATTGCCAAATGCCTCTTGTTGAATAGTTAGGCTGTTTCCAATTTCCTCATTATGAATGCCTTTGTACACTTGCTATTATTTATCTGCAGTAATTTTAAAAGAATGAAATTGGTGTATTCAAGGATATGTATAATTTAGAGGCAATTGATACATATTGCCTAATTGTCCTACAGAAAAACTATTATTTTAGAAAAGCATATTAAAGTTCCAATTTGTACTCTAATGCCATGTTATCATTAAAAAAGTGACATTTTGTTGGATGAAAAAGATGATCTTGTTTTAATAAAAAAAAAATACTAGTGAGGTTAAACTTTCCCTCCAGTTCCATCCAGGTTGCTGCAAAATACATGATTTCATTCTTTTTTATGACTGGGTAGTATTCCATGGTATATATATATATATATATATATATGCCATTTTCTTTATCTAGTCCTATGTTGATGGATACTTGGATTCCTTATGTTTGTCGCCTTATGTTGTAAAAGAGTACAAACAGAAAATATACAAAATAAATATTAATGATTAATTTAATGATATAAATATTGATGTTTATTTTGTACATTTTCTGTTTGTACTCTTTTACAATTTTTGTTCTGTTAGGCTGTTGAACTTTTTGACTTGATGGAGCTATTTCATTTTTTAGAGACAGGGTCTCACTCTGTCTGTTGACTAGTAGTTGCTTGGGAATTACTGAATTATTGAATTACTTTTTCTCACTACTGTAAGAAATTCTTGTATGCTAAATTCTTAGATAAATGTATATCCATTTCTGAACTTAGTATTTTTTTTTTCTGCTACCTTGGCCATCTATTCATGTACTAGCAGCTCACTGTTCAAATTATTATAGTTTTGTCATACTTTTTTTTTTTTTTTCTGAGATGGGAATCTCTCTCTGCTGCCCAGGCTGGAGTGCAGTGGTGGAATCTTGGCTCGCTGCAACCTCTGCCTCCCAGGTTCAAAAGATTCTCATTCCTCAGCCTCCCAAGTAGCTGGGATTACAAGCATGAGCCCCTGAGCCTGGCTAATTATTTTGTATTTTTAGTAGAAATGGGGTTTCATTCTGTTGGCCAGGCTGTTCTGGAACTCCTGGGCTCCAATGATCCACCCGCCTCAGTCTCCCAAAGTGCTGGGATTACAGGTGTAAGCCACTGCGCTCAGCCTTGTCATGCATTTAAATAAACATTGGGCTGCTTGGCACTGTAGTTTATGCCTGTAATCCCAACATTTTGGGAGGCCGAGGCAGGAGGATTGCTTGAGATCAGGAGTTCAAGAGCAGCCTGGGCAACATAATGAGACTCAACCTCTACAAAAAAAAGTTTAAATTAGCCTGGTATGGTGGTACATGCCTGTAGTCCCAGTTACTCTAGAGGCTAAGGAAACAGGGTCGCTTGAACCCATGAGGTCAAGGCAATAGTGAGCTGTGTTCATGTTCACACCACTATACTCCTGCCCAAGCAATAGAGCAAGACCTGTCTCAAACAAATAAACACACATGCATGCATACATACATACATACATACATACATACATCCATTAGATTAAATCTTGTCACACTTTCAAAGTTTTTCCTGGCTATTTTTATTTTTATTTCAGAATAACTTTTTAAAAATATGTAAAATTCTAGAAAAAATTCTATTGGTATTTTGTTTGTAATGATGTTGAGTATATACACAATAGGGGTTGAATGGACACCTGACAATGTTAACTTTTTTAGATGGTTTAGTACAAAAAACTAAGGACCTACTGTGTGTAAGATGTTTCGACACTGGAGATACAGCATTAAAAAGATAAGGACCACCATCCTTTATCTCGACAAACTTTTATAATTGCGAAGGATTAAAAGTAAATTTTTTCAGATTCACATTTTAGAATTATTGCACCGAAAGCAATGAAGAGAGGATTTGAGCAGAGACGTACTGGAAGGAGAGAAAACAGTCAGAGGCTGCATACGTTCTGAAGGCCAGGTCAGAAGTGAACTGGGGGTGGATCTCAAAGGTTATTTAGAAGTGAAGTTGACAGGATATTAGGATGCATTGTGGCCAGAGAGAAGTCTAGGGATGATTGTGGTATTTTGGCTTGGTCAGCTCAGTGGAAAATATTGCCATGCTCAGAGATTGAAATACAGGAGGAGCCAGGCATTTCCAAAGGACTATGTTAGGTTTGGTTCTACATGTAGCTATTAATGGGATATCTAGCCAGAAATGTTAAGAAAGCAGTGAGACCACTTGGTCTGGCCCTCAGGAAAGTATTCTTCCTTGGAGATACAGACACCTGGCAGAATTTGTTGCATGAGATGGGAAGGCCTGTGTCAGAGGCCAGACTGGTTGAAGCCAGTTCAGAAGATGAAGAGGTAAGGAAGTGTCAGGGTCCAAGAGAATTCAAAGGGTGCCCAGAGGACAGGTAAGGTAAAGACTGAAAGATATCTTTTGGGTTAACCACAAAAGAGTCGGTCTTTTTGCTGGGGTGGTTTAGGTGGAACAGTGGTGATAGAAGCCCCATTGCAGTGGGAATGAGGTTGAAATATGAGAAAGTGATTTCATTGTTATCATCAATTATGTTATTTCTATCACTGAAGAAACTTTGGAATTCCTCCTAAAGAGAATAAGGAGGCTAGGTGTAGTGGCTCACGCCTATAATCCCAGCACTTTGGGAGGCCGAGGCGGGTGGATCACAAAGCCAAGAGAGAGAGAGCATCCTGGTCAACATGGTGAAACCCCGTCTCTACTAAAAATACAAAAAAATTAGAGCTGGGCATGGTGGTGCATACCTGTAGTCCCAGCCACTCAGGAGGCTGAGGCAGGAGAATTGCTTGAACCTGGGAGGCAGAGGTTGCAGTGAGCCAAGATCGTGCCACTGCCCTCTAGCCTGGGTAACAAGCGAAACTCCATCTCAAAAAAAAAAAGAGAGAATAAGGAGCCCAGTTGTTTTGCTGTACCTTCAAATCTATGTTTTTTAGATAGAAAATTTCTTATTTATCCACTGTTTACTCATACTAAGTACTTGGCAATGTGATAAGTTCTGGGACTGAGTTGATATGATAGGAATTGATATGCCCCCATGTCCTTGCAGGACTTGACTCTCTGGCAGGAGATGTTAGACAAATAACTATACAATTATATATAGCAGTTGTGGTAAGCTCTATAAAGACAGATTAGATGGTACAATATTGTTTATAATACAGTGGATAGGATAGAGGAGAGATCAAGGACGCCTTCCTTGAGTAAGTGAATTTGATCTGAGATGGATTTTCTAGGAAGAGGGAAAGGCCCTGAGGTGAGATGAAGTTTGCAGCTGATTAAACCAATGAGGCATGAGATGAGATCAGAGAGGCCCAGACTAAATCTGTCTAGGTTGTTGGTCATTTGAAGGGTTTTGGATTTTATTCTAAGAGTTACGATAAACCACTGTAACACTTTTAAATAAGGGGATGACTCGATTGGATCATTAGAATGTAAAGTTCTTGAGTGTAGTGATTTTTTTAAATTTTTGTTCACTGACCTGTCCGTAGTGTCTAACAGTACCTAGTGCATTGTATGTAGCTCAATAAATAATTTCGAATGAATGCTTTTTTAAAAAAATGAGTGAAACATTTGGTTATACAAGAAGTCTTCATCTGTTCTTTCATGAAAACAGATTGCAGTGTGGGGCGAAAGGTTATGAAGTCCAAGTGGAAGATGGTGGTGACTTGTATGCTGGTGGTGGCAGTGGAAATGGAGAAGCACATGGAAATGGAGGAGATAGAATAATTTGATAGTGGCAAGTGTGGGAGAGGAAGTTATTTGGGATATTTTATACATGAACAGCACAGTATCGTTGACAAAATTGAACTTATTCTGCCCTTTTTCCAAATACCTCTTCCTGCTGGGTTTTGGCTCTGGTTTTTGACATCACCATGCACTTCTCAGTTTCTGCTTATTCAAGGGCATCTTACTTGTTACTGAGCTCTGTGAACTTGAGCAATACTTACAGATATCTCCTGAATTTTCCCCCTTTCTCCATTCTTACAGCCATTTCCATACTGGATTCCTGTTTTATATCTTGCCTAGACTGTTGCTATCCAGTACTCCTGGCCTGTTACCACTTTTATCCTATTCATGCTCTGCTCCAGATGTACTCACACTATAGAAATGAGCATGCCATTTGGCTACCTAAAATCTTAGTGCTTTTTCATTGCCTATAATGTAAAGCCTAAACTAACAGTACTTTTTCTTCCTAGAGTACATTCAGTTAAATTCCAGAAGTATTCATTTATACTCCTGCTGTTTGCTTGTCCATGATTTAACCACAGGTACATACTCTGGGCACCTTCCTGATAGTCTGTCTTGATTTCCTAACTGCTGTCGTTAACTGACTCTACTGGGTGTCTGTGCTACTATTTTTCTGTAGCAGCTCTCTGAGCCTTCTCTATAACCTTCTTTAACCTTGGCAGATAAGACAAATGTTGTTAGAATAATAATTGTCAGTTCTTCAAGATGATAAAAGGTTTGGATCACTAATAACTTATTTTTGTTTTTTTTGTTTTTTATTTTTTTATTTTTTTATTTTTTACTTTCCAGAATGAACTACAGTTTGGCATCAGGGTGTTAAGATACATTCTTGTGTTCAGTTTTGGGGCCCTTGTGATAACATGCATCTTTCTCTTCTCTTTGGATAAGCAGGAATGACTTCTGTTATTTTGGCAATTTAGTTTTTCTTCCTAAGTATTGTTATCTTTAAGTAGACATTTGCTATTTGTCTGTGCCAGGGACTTTAAACTTTTCTTAAGGACCCTTATTTTTAAATGAGATCTTAAAATACCAGAGTGTAAGTCAGATTAACCCAGAACTACCCTATTTTAAGTGAAGTAGTTAGATCCCAGGCTGCTGCTTGATACCCACTTGGTACCTTACGCACCTCCAGGAAGTGGTGATTGGAACAAGAAACAGCAGTCACTGGAATAAAGGTGATAACAGCTGTGGAAGGGATGATGTTTCTGAAGGACTTAGACGTACAAGTAATGCCTGGTGTCCACCAGTATTCCTATGACAGCAATTCTTTCCTTACTTCATGAAATGAGTATGATTTTTCTATCCAGAACCATTATTTGGGTACTTGTACCTGTTAATTTTTGTTGTCTGTTTTTTTGTTTGGTTTTTCTTTTTTTTTTTTTTTTTTTTTTAGAGAGAGATAGGGCCTCACTCTGTCACCTGTCACCCAGGGCAAAGGTGCGGTGGCACAGTTGTAGCTCACTACAGCCTTGAACTCCTGGGCTCAAGTGATACTTTTGAGTAGCTGAAATTACAGGCACATGCCACCATACCCAGCAAACTATTTCTTAAATTTTTTAAATTTCATTTAAAAAATTTTATCTATTTATTTGTTTTCAGACTAGGTTATAAGACTGGCTAATTTTTGTATTTTTTGTAGAGACAAGATTTTGCCGTGTTGCCCAGGCTGGTCTCAAACTCCTGGGTCAAGCAATCCACCTGCCTCGGCTTCCCAAAGTGCTGGGATTATAGGTGTGAGCCACCATGCCTGGACCTAATTTTTTTTTTTTTTTTTATGTAGAGAAAGGGACTTACTATGTTGCCCAGGCTGGTCTCTAGCTCTTAATCTCAAGTGATTCTCCCACCTTGGCTTCCCTAAGTGCTGGGATCACAGGTGTGAGCCACCATGCTGGCTTATTTGTTAATGTTTACAGTGCTTTCTGTTTTCTTGGTGGTTTACAGGTCATTTCTTTCTAAAAATGAGCAAATTGGTTTAGACTAGGTCCTGCTTCTACTTCTCAGTATTTTACCTCCATTTGAATGGGTATATGCCTTCACCATGTATCCTATTTGCCTTATTCTCTTTTGCCCCACTTTAGGTAACTAAAGAATTATTAACATGTCTCTAGCTGTTTTGGCAGAAACGAACCTTTCTTCCTTCCTCCCTCCCTTCCTCTCCCCTCCCTTCCTCCCTCCCTTCCTACCTTCCTCCCTCCCTCCCTCCCTCCCTCCTTTCCTCCTCTCCACTTATTCCATCCATCCATCCATTCATTCATCCATCCATCCATCCATCCATACATACATACATACAATGCCTAGTATTTCAGGCACTTTTCTAAATGCTACAGAAGCTGGAGCTAACAAAACAGAAAAATCTCTGTTTATGAAGCTGACATTCTGGATGGGGAGACATTCAAAGATAAGATAAATGTGCCTTGCATAGCTAGCTGAATTAAGTGCTGTAGAGGAAGGGAAGGGGAATTCATGTTGTCCCGGTATGGAAATGAGCCAAACATTTTTTTGAAATTAGTTTTTCAGAAACAGTGATAGATTGGCATAGATTTATCTCATTCTCTTGCCTGGCTTCTCTCTTAATCCAAGTTCACACCCATTAAAGACATAGGGTTGTGCTTCAGTCTGTTGTCTCTGATTCTGGACCAACTGCTGATTGGCTCATCCCAGGACTGAGCCCATGTTCTTGTCCTCACTGGCATGGTCACCTTGACGTTTACTGATCACTTGGACTGAGAACGCCTGGTGACTCACTTCTTCAGAGCTCGTAGCTTACATATCTTTGGGATTCAAACTTTTGTTTTTCCTATCTCAACATCAAATGCAGAAATCTAGCATATAAAGCAGGTGAAAAGATGTGAATGGCATGCAAGGTGTTTAGGATGAGGCCCCACGTGGTCCTGCTCCCACCCCTTCCGGCTGCCTTGTCATCTCCATGGACTCCTTCCCCAGAGCTATTATTTCTAGGATAACATTTCAGAGTCATTATTCCAGGATGGCATTGTCCTTTTGTGATGACAGAAGTGTTTTATAACTGAGCTTTCTAACATAGTAACCATCAGGCACATGTAATGAATATGCAGCTAGTGTGACTGAGAAACTAAATTTTAAATTTTATTTAATCTTAATTAAAATTTAAATAGTCACATGTGGCTAGTGGCTACTTTATTGGAAGATGCAGTTTTAATGTAATGTTAGCTCCAGATTTAACATTTACTAAGTGCAGTTCATATCCCAGTTTTCCAGATCATTAATAAAATGACAATAGTTATAGATGATAATGGACTCTAAGAAGGCTGGATTAAGACCTGACTTATGAACTTGGGCAAATTTTTCAATCCCTCTGGGCCTCAGTTCCTTTTTTTATAAAGTGAGCAAATTTATAGTACCTTTTCATAAGAGATTTAAAGTGAGATAAAGCATGTCCCACATTCGGCACAATGCCTAACCCTGATTTTAGGTGATTTATCCTAATAAGAGTTTTTGTTGTTGTTGTTGTTTATTGGTGTTTATTGGTTTATTTGGCGTGTAAAAGATAAAATTTGCCCATTATAGAATGGAGGAAAACAACAAGAAGAAAATAAAAATAATCGGTAATCCTGCCGTCCATAGGCAAAGTGACAGAAAACTTGTAGAATGTGGAAAAAAGTATGTTTTGGGTTTACAATATGCTTTTCTCTTTGTTTTGAATGTGTGCATATATGACTACACTGACACTACTGTTGTAAAACAGAGTTTTTAGAGGCTATAGATCATATGTGTATAAATTGCCTTATAAGCCCTTTTTTTTAAATATATACTAAAAAGCCTTAGGAAATATTTTGTGATTACTAAGAAGTATTAGAAAACTGATGAATTGAATAATTTGTAGTATTTTTCTAGATTTATCTTTGGTGATTAATTTTTCTAGAATGTAAAAATTATTTTGGAATTCTTTTTGGATGATGGGAGGAAAAAAGAGGATACATAGATGATTTCATCTTGAGTTAAAGCTGTGTGTCAGACACTGTGCTAAGTGCTGAGACTATAAAAACAAATAAAATGTCATCATTGCTCTTAAGTAAATTGTGGCCTAAGTACTGTGTGGTCAGTGCTGCAAGAGGGATCTAGACATGTAATATGAGAACCTGGGACAAACCCAGCCAGCTGGGGATAGAAAGGTTGTCGGCAAAGGTTTCTAGTTGAAGTGACACCTGAAGGGAATTTTAAAGGAATAATGGACTTAATCAGGCAGTGGTGGGGTAAAGAGTATTTAAAGAAAGGGATGCAGTGAGTATGAAAGCTGGAGTGACCAGGGGCATTTGGAGAACTGCAGCTATCTAGTATGGAGGTCAGAGGTGGGGACGGGTTGGATGACAGAAATGAAGATGTGTCTGGAGCATTCGCAGGAGCCAGATGGGTCACAAAGGTCTTTCTATGTCCTGTTAAGGAACACAGACTTTATCCTCTAAAGTTATAAGAGATATTTGAAGATTACAAGAGGAGAGAGTCAGGATCTCTGGTCATACCATTGGCATACATAGAAAAATAACTGGATATGGTTTGGAGAATGTATCAGAGATGGTTGGAAGCTCATTCGGTCATTCAATGACTTGTTGAATAGGTCAGGCAAGAGATGGTAGATGATTCAGGTTGTAGAAATGAGTAGCCCTCTGGAAGTTTGGGTCTAGAATTTGGAAGGATGTTGACTAGAGTTATTTTCGTACTGGCCACGGAGAGAATAAAGTCACCCTTTCCAGAGTGCTTACCATGTGTCAGGCATTTGACCAAGAATGCAATACACATTATCTGAGTTTATTCCCACAATACAGGGGTTATAAAACATGGCCAATTTTACATAGGGGATGGCAAATTCTAGTCCTGTTTCTGAAGCCCAATGATAACACAAATGAAACCACTAAGGAAGAATATAAAGATTTGAAAAGGGCCGAAGAAGGAACTTTAGGGGAAAATGTCAGTAGTTGTCACAGAGCAGGAAAGAGAGGAGCCCTTAAGAGACTGAGAAGAGGAAGTGAGGAAGGCCAGAAAAAGAGAGTATTAGACTCATGGAATTGTGGGGATGCAAATAGTTCAAGGAGAAAGTGACGAAGTGTCAGATGTTACAGAGATGCCAGGTGACAGATAAAGTAGTGTACATGTTTCTTGGACTAATAATAAAGTGACAATTGAGAAGAGTTTCAGTGGAGTTTAGGAGGATAACTTGATGCTACATGCCAGGGTAGGTTTTTTTTGTTTTTTTTTTTTTTTTTTGAGATGGGGTCCCACTCTGTTACATGGGCTGGAGTGCAGTAGCAGGATCTTGGCTCACTGTAGCCTCCGCCTCCCAGGCCCAAGAGATTTTCCTGCATCAGGCTCCTGAATAGCAGGAGCTATAGACATGTGCCACCACACCTGGCTAATTTTTGTATTTTTTGTAGAGACAGGGCTTCGCCATGTTAGCCAGGCTTGTCTTGAACTCCTATACTCAATTGATCCACCCACCTCAACCTCCCCAAATGCTGAAATTACAGGCATGAGCTACCACATTTCACCTTACATCCCAGGGTTAATTATCAGCATTTCTTGGTTTAGGTGAAAATCAACTCCATCTAGGTTTTAGGTAAAGAAGGGATTGATTGACTAGGAACCTGTAAAAGGTTTGGAAGACCCAAATTGTAGGAACTGTACAGATATGACAAGTCCCTAGTATTCAGTAAAAAGAGGGACTTTATTTACCACTGCCATGACAATCTCATTACTTCTCTTTGCTTCTTTCTGCTTGTTAGTTGTCGGCTTTTGTACTGCAGCCCTGCTTTCTAGATGTGGAGGGCAGTGGATGGCACAGTTATCTACCTCTGGAGAGGGACTGTTTTCCTTACTCAACTCTAAATATAAAGACCTTGGAGAAGGACTGATATTGCCTGTCTTGGGCTAGGTGCTATGCCTAGGCCTGTTGGTGTCTTGGGTGCAAGTTCATGAAAGAACATGGTGATTCCCAATGTAGTTACGAGATTAGAGGGAATGGCAGTTTCTAGCACAGGGAGAGAAATGTTTAGGCATATAGTCTCATAGATTTCTGATCTTACTGCATGGAAAATGGGGTGGGAAATGAGGAACCAGAGAAAGTGATTATAGTTTCTCTTTTAAGATCCTGGGCTATGAAAGAAAATCCTAGTGATTGTCTTGGTGGCAACTAAAAAGGGAGAATTGGGCTTAAGGATTGTTTTTGTAACTAAATCATTGATGAGGATTTTGTAATGAGGATTGAAAATGTATTTGAAAAGAGGAGGTGGACATTAATTTTAATGTTTATGGGAGAAAAATTGATATTCAGACATTTTTGTGGACATGGAAATTTATGTGAACAGAAGGCTAGTTATAATCACTACTTTCAAATCAATTGTATTTGTGGTCACTTTATTATCAAATATATGTTTTCAGGGTAGTAATCTTTATGCTTGTAATGATCATAAGTTGTATCTATAGAAAGAAACCAGTGAATATTAGCATTTGCAAAAGATCTTTAGGAAGCATGCAAATCCAACATGCTTAATTTATAGATAAGAAAAGTGAAATTCAAAAAAGTGAAGGGAAGTAATCACTTATAGATACAACAGTGCCTATTAGAAGAGAAGGGACTATTTGCTTCCTGGGTCCCTGTTTAGAAAGTGAGAATGTCTTTCTCACAACCTCTTCAGTAGACCTCCATTCATGGCCCATTGTCCAGAATTGAATCACGACATTCACCTCTGAAGCCTGCTACTAAAAAAAGAAACTGTGATAATCTGACTAATGTAAAACAAGGAGGATTGCCCTCAACAGTTGTGGGAAGAGGGTGAGTGCCCGAACAAACTCAGGGCTCTCCAGCAAGGAAGAAAGCAACGAGGGTTGTTGAGTAAGAATAGTATCTGCAACATGGACTAAGCTAAATAGCTTGCATTTTATTCTATGGACAATAGGACTCTCCCAAAGGTTTTAGATCAGAGAATAAATAAGATCCTATTTGTTTCAGCAAAAAATGCTATTCATAAAATATCTATAGTCTTAGTCTGTTTGTGCTACTACAATATCAGCACTTTAGAGTGGGTAGTTTAAACAAGAGAAATTTATTTCTCATACATCTGGAGGCTGGGAAATGCAAAATCAAGGTACTGACAGGTTGAGTGTCTGGTGAGGGACTGGTCTCTACTTTCAAGATGGCAGCTTCTTGCCGGAATTCTGCCTCTTCACATGTCAGAAAAGATGGAAGGGCAAAAGTGGCCTCCCTGGTTCTCTCCAGTCCCATCCATGATGGAAAGCCCTAATGGCCTGATTGCCTCCCAAAGGCGCCACTTCTTAATACTATCACATTCGTGATTAAGTTTCAACACATGGATTTTGGGCAACATTCAGATCACAGCACCTATGATAAGACATGAGGTGACAAGTCATCTATATAAGTTAGTTGCAAAGTTGAACCAAATTTCAGGTCTCCAGTAGCTCCTCATGTTACCTGCATTCTATCCTCTCTCTTTGTATACTGTTGATGGTGTATATTTGTCTTTTACCATGAAATTTGTTATCATTGAACTGGCAATGATATAAGGAATGGATTTCTAATAGTTAGAAATGTAACTATTCTTTTAATATTTATTTATTAAGTATCCTCAGAAGGAATTTTTAAAAATATTGCCATCAGTGCTTACCATTTACATTGGTTGGAATGTTTGGGTGTATAATGTATTCATGTGACCATCATACAGGGGGGCCATGATAAATGCTAAAAGAAAGACAGAGGTAATGTGATATGGCTAATTACCTGGGGCAGTTGAGGGAAGCTGAAAGAGGATGTGTGATCTATAGTGAGCAGTGAAGAATGTGCAGGATGGGACAGGTCATTCTAGAGGAGGGCAGCAGCATGAGAAAGAAAGGCAGAAAAGCCAGGGAATCCCAAGGTAGCCTATATTGATAGAACCTAGGCTTGAGGGAAAAGCCAGGAATGGATCATGGAGCGGAAGGCACAAGAGAATGAAGCTCACACCCGTTGGTACTTAGTATAAGTAGGTACAGTGCTAGAGTTTTAAACGTGCAATCTCATTTAATCTCACCACATTCCTATGAGGGATCATTTTTGCGTTTTTCCTATAAGGGACTGAGGCTCAGGAAAACTAACTTTTCTGAGAACTCACTACTAATTGTTGAGAGAGTCAACATTTGAAAACAGTCTGCCTTCACTCAGGAAGTTTTTCTCTTATGCCAAATGACCCCACTGTGTCATTTCATGATGCTTAGCGTGTTAGCATTTGACTCTCATTCTTGGTCATTGCGGATGGGTTCTGAGCAGGAATGGGCATTACCACAGTGATCATCAAGGAAGAGTGGAAGCTGGATGGAGGGCAGAAGCAACTAGCACCATCTTCCTGGTCCGTGGACATTCTCCCGCAACATCTGACACCCAGACATTGGAGTCACTACATAGCATCATTTTCAGAACTGTATTTGCCATCTTTTCCAGTGAAATAAAAGTTAAAATTCTATACCAGGTTGATGCCTCTCTAGCTTCCTTCTTCTTTCCTATTTCCTGTTACAGGACTTCCATTTCACTTTAGCTTACCGTCTCCAGCACATACCGTCTGGCTTAGCCAACACTTGTTCAAATATGACTAACACAGAATAACTACTAATTGTCCAAGAAGTTTCCCCCAATCTGTAACATCTCTGAGACTTCTATTATAATTGACCTGATAAATTGATAGAAAAAGTTGTACCACCTACCAAACACTGGTCCTCTGTAGAATGGTATGTAAACAAGGAAAATGCAGAATACCTTTTTTTTTGGTACTTTAGAAACACATCTGTTGCTATTTAAACTAACTAAGAGTAAAGTAAGTGCCATGGCAGATTATGCCATGCCTTTTCTTTTTATTAAAAAAAAAAAAAAAGGAAATGGAAAACATACCACTTCTAGAAGGCCCTGACATTGAACTGGATATTGAAATCATATAGGAAAAGTATTTATATATGCCACATTTTTTCCATGCATCAACCATCTTTGGTACATATGTGTTGGATATTTGCCATGTGAGAGAATGTTACCCAGAGGGAAGATGGTCTTGTTTAGAAGTAATGTGATCATTAAGGTAAAGGTAAAGTCAGCCCTTTTTGATTTTACTTACCTTTGCTACATGATCTGATGCAGAAGTTGATTCTTCTTTTTCTTTTGACTTTTGTGTCAGTCTTTGAATATACATCAGAATTCCCCTATTGCAACTAAAAAATAGAAATTACATATCAGGACAGTATAATTTCCATAAATTTAAAAAATTATATAAGAAATATTATAACTTAATACTGGTGTTACCATGTCCTGTAATTTGAAATGGAGTGAAATGCTTCTATGGTTAAATTAGCTTGATTGTGCTGTTTGCTATAAAAGTTTGAATATATATATTTCAAGAATTTAGAAAAAATAATCCAAAACAAATGTGACAGGGCTCAGCATACTTGAAACACATTTTCTGAATTTATCTTAAATCTCTCTGCTCTAGAGATTGTTCATGTGTATGTGGATTAGGCCTGGCTGGTTATTTCACCATCCATCTCCATCCTGAATTGATTCCACTGAACAGCACAGAATGAGCTACATATGGTCCCACTTTGTCTCAGTTTGTAGGACCTCTGGGCTGGAACTCCATTTGATCAGAGTGAAGCTAACCATTGCACAAATTTGGCTAATGTCAAAACCCTAAATATATGCACATATACATATATCCTGGCTAGAATGTTAATATTCCTATTAGAAGTAGTGGTGTTTTCTATGCATTGGTTCACTAGTTATTGTTGACATTTCAAGAATTAAAAAAAATTAGCTATGGATGATGATATTGATGTTCTGGTTAGGAATCATGTTACAAATGTGGACCAAGGCAATATTCGGATGTTTTCAAATCAAATTTATGAATATACTAAAAACTTTCTAAAATTGGGAAAGAAGAAGATGGGAATACAAAGATTGTCTTAAATACAAACTTAAATCTTAAAATTGAGGAGGAAACCTATCGTCAAGTTTATAGTTCCTTTTTTTTTAGTGTGGTCTATTTGAAATAGAAAAACAAGCTTCAAATATATTTAATGTTTAGATATTGTTCCTTAACTCTATAAACTTGAGTTAGGCAGGGGCCCGTACATGTTAAGGTCCATCTTGTAGTCACTAAGGGTAAAGGAAGCTGTTGAGGGAAACTGACTCCCCAATCAGGCTCTTTTGTCTTTTTCCTCCTCTTCTTTTTGTTCTTTTTCCTCTTCTTCTTTTTCCTCCTATTGCTTTATTTATTTTTTTGTTACTCCCACTTCCCCTTCCCCCTCCTGCTCTTCCTTTCTCTGTCTGTGCAACCACGTGCTTCAAATCTGTGTTTCTGGACTGCCTTCTCTAACAGTTCCGTGTGAGTGTTAGCAGAATGAAAACCAGATGGACCAGCAGTTCCCACTGTTATCTCCCAGTCGACTCTGGCAAGACTCCCTTTCTCCCTCCCTCCTTGGCATGACAGAAATATTTGCCTTTATTTAGGGAGACTTGTATTTGCTGCTGTACCTCTTCCCTCAGCTGCAACATAAGCGGGAAGCTATTTATTCCCTTGTTGCTGAGGTTGGTTGAGGTGAGTAGAATGTGCAATGAATTTAACTATTGAAAAAGCAATTTTAAGCCTGCCTAACTTCTGTATTTTTCTAGAATAAGTGACTTACCGGTTGTTAAATGCTCTGAATAGCAATCTGAAGACAAGCTTTTAACAGTAGACAATGCTGAAAATGCTCTTCATGTGTGTCCCTACCATCCTTCCACTCCAAACACTTTTATTCACTATGGGGACATTCGTTTTTATTCAGTCAGCAGCAGAGATTCAGAAATAGAAACCCTGATATTGCTGTTAACTCATCAATAATAATAATAGCAGCTCATTGTACAAACGCTCTTATTAGAATGATGATTATTTTCATTCTCTAATTGTATCTTCCCTAAAGTGATACCAACATTATTTCAAATTTTAAACGTTGTGTTTTATTGCAACCCAAGCGTTCAAATTGCTTTGAACAAAAGTGAGGTAGATTTGGAATTGTGATAGTAGTGATTTGGGTTTTTCCTTTTCTTTCAATAATTGACCTTTAATTTTGAGAATTTCTGACTGTGGTTATTATAACATTTTTAAAGGCTTATTCTTTCATAATAGTTACTTCACTTTTCTAAAAGCCCAAGTGTGAGGTATTTGTGTCTATAACTGCAAGAGTGCCTCAAAACATTTTGGGCGTGTTTGTGTGTTCATGTGCATGCCTCCACATGTTTGTGAAAGAATTGGATCTAAAGAACCAAAAATAGACTGTGATACTGCTGTTGACTAGCTCATCATGCAAATGTTCTTATTCGAATGATGATTATTTTTATTGCATCTTTCTTAAAATGATACCAACATTGTTTCAACCTTTAAGTGTTTATTGCAACCGAAGTGTTAAGAAATTGCTTTGAGCAGATCAAAAAGTCTGTTGCCTTGATAAGCAGATTAGATTGAGAAAAACAGTTCAAACTGTCAAGGGAAAAGCATACTTAAGAGAAAGCAGTTCTGAAGTATGAATGTCCATTATTGGATAATCAAGAAATTTCTTCGTATCTGTCACATACTCATGAGAAAAATATTAAAAGTGTCTAGTTCTTTTTAGTTCTCCATGTGGGACTTTTACATTCTTACTCTGAGATTATTAATTGGAATATTGATTTCATGCTTTTAAAATGACAGGTCATAAATTTACACATTCGAAGTAAATAATAGCTTCACTTTGTTGTATAGTACATGACACTTACATAGCAGCGATTTTTAAAACAGGGCAGGAAATATTGAAGTGTGAAATATGTCTGGAGGACAATAACTTGTTTCATCTAGGAGGCCAGAAAACTAAAGATGGCAAAGGGAAGGGAGGTGTTACAGAAAATCATTACAAAGAGCTGGCTCCTACCAGTATCTCACCTGCATAACAGACTTCAGGTTTTTGTTATTTCTGAGCTGTCATGAGGGGTTCATTATCATCCTACTTCCTCATCTATTTTCTACCTCTTGCTAACATTGGCTGCAGCTTCCAGTGCAGTTGTGCTGCTGCACATAACACTACCAAGGTAGCATCTGCCTAAGCCAGAAATAACAATAGGATATAATATAACCTAGTTACAAATGAGGTCCTGCCATCTGTGCTATACCTTCTTAAGTGGGGTTTGGATGATAAAATCCTGATTTAAACTTCAGTAGATAAGCATATTTTATTGATAGAAGATGTTGAATTTCTTCTGTTCACTTGCTTTTAAAAAAGATAAACCCCACTTGAAAAATTGAGGTGCTTAAGGAGTAAAATAATATGTTCCTGGTGGCATCCTCCAGATCGTACTGAGAAGCACTCCACAATGCCAGACTCACCTGTGGATGTGAAGACGCAATCTAGGCTGACTCCTCCAACGATGCCACCTCCCCCAACTACTCAAGGAGCTCCAAGAACCAGTTCATTTACACCGACAACGTGTAAGTAGTCATTTCAGGCTTCTGAGTTTCAGTTTTAATGTTTAAATTCGATTTATCTCTGCAAATGAAAAATGAAGGGAAAATAAGATTCAGCATCAATGTATTATGCAGAAATGAAGCAAAAAAAATCATTTGTTTGCCAGTGAGTAGGTATTGAGCAGAGAAATATCATAGCTTAGGTATAATTTGTATGACTGCCAATATTTGCCTTCCTTTTTATTACTGCTTCAAAGTTGTAGTCTGCTATGATTTTAGCAAATGAAGTAGCAGTTGGTCTGTAATTGCAGTTGGTACCACTGTAACTTCTAATTCATCTTAATGTGGAGCTCTTTATTTTAGTTTTTTCAGCATGCCTTGGGACACGAAAATATGCTATCATTATTTCTAGGTTACTTCTGATCTTCTAACACCATTTTCATCTATTTCAAACTGTTACAAATAATGTTAAAATCTAACATCTTTGAGTTAAAAAGGGTATTGATATGCAACAATATCATACAGAAAACTTTGTAAAGTGAAAAGCATCTTTCTTGTCTTGAACCTATTAGACTTTTAGTAAAACTTTACTCCATTCCTGTTTGTCCAAGTCCTGTGTTCTGTCAGTGGAGTGTATTGCTTTTGGTACAATCCAAAGGAAAAGACAGAATATTATGACAGAATTGCAACTTCCCATTCTTTCCTGTATATTTCATTAGGGATAGTTGATAACTTTGTTTTAATAAATCTCAAAGTCTTGGTTGAAATTGTCATCAAGGACTTGTGAAACTAATAAATGTTATCGGTTGCAGCTATTTTTCACACTATGTGCTATGAAATCCATATGAATAAAAAATAACTAAAAGGCGAAAATAGATCTGTGGGACTATAAGGGATTAGCAAAATACATATCCCAGGCTATTTATGCCATGTTGCGCTGCCATTTAAAAGACCTTTCCAAATATGTAAGGAGCAGGCGACTGTGCAATGCCAAGTTGTAACCCTGTCATCTTATATGTGCTTTGTTGTTACCCAAAGCCATGGGGTAAGCAGATGTCTCCTGTGAGACATCCTGGTGAGCTGGCATTTCTTGACAGGTTACTGTGATACTCACTGGGGACAAGAGAACCATTTTATTTTGTCAAAATGAAACTTTTAAGAATACTATGGTCCTTAAGACAATTTCAAACTATATCAAAATTATATTAAAAAGATGGGTTTGATAAAGGTCTGCATACCAAATTAATTGACTTAACATGATAAAATCAACATTTTCTTTAATGCAAAGGTTGCAGATTTAAAAATTCTGTTTATTATGGATTATCAACTTTTTTGCTTTCTTTTTATATGTTATTAATGCATGTATTTATGGGTTACAGAGTGATAGGGATTATCATCTTGATGTTCAAACAAATTTATCAGAAATGAATTTGCTGAATTCCCACCATTCCATCCTCTTGGCTGGATTGAGGTGTCCCATTTTGATTTCTTGAAATAACACCTTGTTAAACACTATATCCATGTTGGCTTTGTATGTAAAATATGCATTTTCTAAAGAAGTGGTTAGGAAGTATGAGGGGGAGAAAATAGCCTTCTAATTGGGTGGTGGAAGGTTAAAACTTGAAAGTCCTATTCCTATAAACACAGCTGTCAGTTGTGTGTACAAAACATGATTAAAAATGTTCAATGATAAATTTAGTCTCCACCAAATGTACACTTTCTCTAGGGGAGCAGTTTGTAAAGAAATAGTCCTGTTATATTGATGTAAGCCTGCGACAAAAGGCTGACATGCGAAGCTGTTTGTTCTATGTTTGAAGCATTTCAGGTGGTTGGCATATGTGCACATGGGAGACAGGGCTGACTCTAGGTTGCAGCAGACTCTATTTATTATCAGCCTCTGTGCAGGATACCATCACTTAGTACGAGGAGTAAACCCATTTAGTTATAGAGTACCTGAGGATGTAGTAACCCTGTGAAGTCCAAGCATTTTACCAAAAGTCCCAACATTTAAAAAGTTATAAAACCAGTAGATGTAAAAGGTAAGAGACTTGGTGGCAATTTCCTCATGCATGTCCTCTGTAAGTTTATGATTTTCTTCTGATTTTGTGCTCTTGACAGTAACTAATGGCACGAGCCATTCTCCTACAGCCTTGAATGGTGCCCCCTCTCCACCCAATGGCTTCAGCAACGGGCCTTCCTCTTCTTCCTCCTCCTCTTTGGCTAATCAACAGCTGCCCCCAGCCTGTGGCGCCAGGCAACTCAGCAAGCTGAAAAGGTTCCTTACTACCCTGCAGCAGTTTGGCAATGACATTTCACCTGAGATAGGAGAAAGAGTTCGCACCCTCGTTCTGGGACTAGTGGTAAGCAAATAGAAACCAACACAGTTTTCTTGGCATGGATGGGAGACTCAGATATGTAGACACCATTCTCATAACTATTTTGTTATAGTAGTTTCTACATCTATAGATGTAGATTTAGACAGTGTGTGCAAGTCTGATTCATGCTATAGTGACAATCTTTTATTTGTATTTATTTATTTTATTTTAAGTTCTGGGGCACATGTGCAGAATGTGCAGGTTTGTTACATAGATATACACGTGCCTTGGTGGTTTGCTGCATCCATCCCCGCATCATCTGTATTAGTGACAGTCTTTTAAATTATGTGTTATATATTGACCCCACCAGAGTTTTTTGTTTGTTTTTTTACTATTTGACTAATAAAGATATGGTTACACAAATTTATTGTTATATTGGCCATAAACATGTACAGTATCTATGTGTATATACGTGTATATATATATGTATTTAGACATATATTTACATGTCTATGCACAGACACACGTATTTCAGAATTTCAGTAAGTACACTCTCCTGGCATGCCTAGTAGCTTTCAATAATGACAAAATGGTTTTGTTATGTTGATTCACTCAATCTAATTGGGCGCTCATTTTAACTTTGTTGCTTTGGGGAATTTTTATCATTGGCCTAGATGAACAAGAATTTGTAACAACACATTCTTCTTTAATCTAGTGTCATTTTTAAGACTAATAACATTGAAATTTTTTATTGTAGTAAAATATACAGTTTGCCATTTTAACCATTTTTAAGTGTACAGTTTGGTGGCATTATGTATATCCACACTGTTATATAACCACCACTAATGTACATCTCCAGAACTTTTTCCTCACCTCAAACTGAAACTTTCTATACTCATAAAACAGTAACTCCTCATCCCTTTTATCCCCAGTGCCTGGTAACCACTAATTCTTTGTTGTTTAAAAACACACAAACAGACACACACACACACACACACACACAGACACACACAGATACATACACAAATTTTTGTTATAGGTAGAATTACCAAAACCACTAGTCTGAGAAGTGAACTGTTGGTTTTTGCACATTATACTACATTCTGCACATTGTCACACTGGAAAATAGAACATCCTTTTTTTACATTCGAAGTCACTTTTCCATGTGTTGTGATTTTCTATAGAAGTGGAGGATTTTTGAGTATTTAGGAAGGCTAGTTTCCCATAGCAAAATGAGTCATGAAGAAGCTATGAGTCATATATTCAGCTCTTTCATTGTTCAGGGTTATGGTGAACTAAAATTCGAATGATAGACACCAGTATCCATTTTCTTGAAACAGATCATTTATTTTCATTATATGAACCTATCGGGGCAAAGCCATACCAGTTGTGTATTGCAAAAGAATTTTCTGAATTAGAAGGCTGGGTGAGAGATTAGTGCAGAAGACGTATTTCAAATCACTATATCCCATATTTGACGGAGATTTTGCAATTTAATTTGTAACCATTAACTGCCTCTCCTCCCTACTCCAAGAACACAAGACTTCCATGTTTCTCACAATCTGTCAGCTCCACCTTGTAAACTTCCAAGACAAGAATGTTATTTTCACAAAAGTTGTGTTGGCATACTTCAGATACTTTTGTCAGTCACTTTTCTTTTCCTTTTATTCATTCTTGAATTTGCATAATAAGCTTTTTAACATGTAAATAAGTTAGACCAAGGAAACACAAAGTAAATCCAAAGTAATACTTGTATCAAGTAAATGGTGAATGTGTTGTTCTTAGTGAAAATTGTTTTTTTTTGAAAATTGCCTTATAAATTTGACATGTTCTTTGTAGTGGTTCTATCATTTAAAATGCAGAGAAACTTGGTAGCTTTAAGTAGATTTTTCTCAAGTGGCATACTTTCATGTGATATACTTTAAAAAAATATATTTTTTAAAATCGAAAAGCATACAGAGGAAAATAGGGGAAGACATTAATTAATGATGTCTTGCATATAATAGGCCATGAATATCCATTGAGCAGCAGACTTCTGTTTTAAACATTTAGCTTACAAGCCATTTTACATAATTCTTAGAACTACCATTTGAGGAGGATTTTGTGTGTGTGTGTGTGAAGGAGTGATTTTTTTACACATTTGACACATGGGTAAACTGAGTTTTACAGAGGTTAAGTAAAATATACAAGGCCACCCAACTAGTAGTGACAGGCCTGTGATTTGAAACTAGGCTCTAAATTATAATCACATTACGCTGATGTTTAGGTGCAGTTAAGAAAATATTAGGAAGTACTTTTTTGTTTTTTCTTTTAAAAAGTTTTTAGTGATTTTTTTTTTTTTGAGGTAAGGTGTTACTCTGTCACCCATACTTGAATGTGTTGATGACATCAAGGCTCACTGCAGCCCTGACCTTCCAGGCTTAATCAGTCCTCCCTTCCCAGCCTCTCATGTAGCTGGGACTACATGCACACACCCCACACCTGGCTGATTTTTTTTTGTGACAGCATCTCACTTTTTTGCTGTAGCTGGTCTCAAATTCCTGAGCTCAAGTGACATTCCCGCCTCGGCCTCCCAAAGTTGCTGGAATTACAGGCATGAGCCACTGCACTGGACCGGAAGTACTGTTTTATTTTTATTTTTTAAATGAGCCATAGAAACGAAATTATAGATTAAAAAAAATTGGCTCCTTGACATTTATTGTTATAGATAGGAAGTTGATGTTTATTTATAGTTTTATGTGAAGATGTTTTGAGTGTGGGAGTATGAAGAACTTAGAACTTGGTGCTCCTGTTTCCCAAATTTTGTCAGTCATCAGAGTAATTGAAGGAACTGAAAAAGTTGAGACTGAGTTGTGATCCTGTCTTAGGAACTAAAGAAAATGAATGAAATGAGGGTTAATTTAATCAGTGCTTTTATAATTGGTTGGTTGTGTATTAAGTAGATGCTTTTGCCAACACACATTACCCATTGTAGGATACAAATCCTGAATACTTGGGGCTTATTTATATAAGGTAGGTTAAGAGAGAATCTGAGTTAATTTTGCTTAGTCTTGTTTGGGTCAATCAGCTGCCTCTAGGATAAATGTAATGTCTTTGATAATTGGGACTTTTTTTTCACCTTCTACAAAACTCAGTGATTCAGAGAAAGGTCAAATTTTCTTTGGCTTCATTGGCATAGCACATTACCCAACTTGGATGTTCACCCTGAGCAAAGATGCTTTGGCAGACAAAGAAAGAATGCAAGATGGAAATTTAGGAGGAGGCGGAGAATATTTCCACCAGCAATAGCGCAGACATGATATGTGGGATAAATCTTGACTGAGAATTCTGATACTTGCCTTTGGTCCTTTAAGTGATCTGTTATGCTTTTAAATACATCCAAGTGTGTTTGTTTTCCATAAAGGTAATATTAGAAGATGCTTCATAATTGCAGAGACTTCTCTGATAATTAAACCATCCTAGTGATCATCCACATTATCTTCAAAGTACTGTATATAATATGTTTCATTTTCAGGTGTAAGTTTTAGAAGTGAGTGGTACAATAAACTGTGTGATCATTTTTACAAAGTGAGTAGGTTTTATATTGAAAATACTGCTTTCTGTCAGTATGTTGCACTAGTATTAATAATTAATTTGCTTGTG
>NW_016107424.1:2431155-2443655 GCF_001604975.1 Cebus imitator | reverse complement strand
AATTACCCATCAGCCTATCAACCAGCCTGTTCTTTATTCAAGGTTCTGGGCTAGCTGAGGAGGAAGAGTGACCAGTATACCGGATTTTTTCTAACATTAGAAGAAGAGTGTATGTGTGTGTGTGTGTGTGTGTGTGTGTGTGTGTGTGTGCGCGTGTGTGTGTGTGTGTGTGTGTGTGTATTTATTCCTTAGAATAAGGCTGATACAAAGAAGGCAGATCACTTTTGTAGACTACTAGTATATACTGCTTTATGCATTAATTCCAACTGGAATATATGACCATATTGAGACCAGTACCTAAATTTTATGAACTTGATGACTATGAAAAATAATCTCTATGTTCATGTCTATAATTTTAATTGTATTTTTATTTGAAGTTAGTAGTTGACTAAAGATGCATTCTAGGATTAGCCTCCTTGACCTTTGTGAATCACTAGATATAAAATTGAATGTGTCAAGGAACCTATTCTGAGATTAATTTGACTGTGTTTATGTTTAGTATACCCTCAATCTTCCCTGGGGAGAACAAAAGCTCTTATGGATAGAACTAGGTTCTCCCATCCCATAGAATATACATTCACATATAAAGAGACCTTAAAAATAATGTGCCACTTGCAATGTTATCAGTGAAGAAATACAAGAGAGGTAAAGTGATCTACAAGGGTCAGTCACCTCACAGTTAGGGCAATCTGGGCATGTGGTAGCCCAGTGCTGGGATCTGTGCTTGTAGTTTTAGCCCATGGCGTGCATTTGACCTTTGATTTAGCTACGTTACATACTCTGCTCCAGTGTTCAGAAAGCAGAGTAAGTCAACAGGGCAGAAGAAGCCTTTCAGTCCTTCCTCTCATTCCTGTCTTGCCCTTGCAGGCCAACTTGCCCCTGCTGCAGCGTGAGCTCCTCCACTGCGCAAGACTGGCCAAACAGAACCCTGCCCAGTACCTCGCCCAGCATGAACAGCTGCTTCTGGATGCCAGCACCACCTCACCTGTTGACTCCTCAGAGCTGCTTCTCGATGTGAACGAAAACGGGAAGAGGCGAACTCCAGACAGGTGAGAGAGAGGAGGAGCCTAGACAAACCATGGCCTTTTTCTCATACCTGTGGCATAAGGAGACATGATTCATGTCATAATTAAACTGCTGGCCTATGTGTCTTGAACAATAGCAATAAGCCATTGTGGCCATCTTGGGAATCTGGCTCTGGCCTGGGATTTTACAGAGTTTTTAATCTCTGGCCTGTGACAGTTTGGCTTTTGTGTAGGTTGATCTTTCCTGTTTGTAATATTAAAGCTAAATGATGAAGATAAATGATTTTCAGATTTGTCAAGTACCGCTGATGGCTCTTAGACACACGTCAGTATTAAAATTCTCATTTATTATGTAGTTCAACCCAACGGCATATTTTACCTTTCAATATTCTGAAATTTGCTTGTCCTAGTTTCCTTAAAATGTGATGGTTTTGAAGTTTGTTTGTATATATTTTTTAACATGGTACAGTAGCTATTTCTTTTGGTTTGTATATGAACTAAAAGAAAACTTCTGGGACACTAGGTGAACTGAGAAAAGATATACAGTAGAAACAATAGATGATATTTTTGCTGAAAAATTTACTTGTTAGATACTGTTCTATCAGATACTATGCTGTCATAACTGAGAATTCTAAGAAATGTAAAATAAAACCACTTCTCCATTAAACCCTACAAAGTACTTGTTGAATAAAGTATGCACATGAAATTTCCCATGTACCATATTAAAATAATTTTTGCGAATACCTCATCCTCATATATAATTATCTTCTAGTATAGGGATGCAAAGTCTTATTAGCATCGTTTTGCAGAGTATTTGTGAGATATAGAGAATTTTACAGTGAAACTATATTCAAAAACTTATTTATCATGTACTTTGCTTTCTTTCTTTGCTTATCTATCCTCTTTTTTTGCATTTCATCAGACATGGGTGTAACAGCCTTCGTGAGGTTAACACTGGCACAGTTATGTTCCACATTCATAAGAGCTTAAGATCTTTGAAGCTTCTCAGAGACATCTATTTGTGACCGACTTAGCTATCCTTAAATGTATTAGTTGCTTTGCAAATCAGAATGTTATTTAAAAGCCAGCCAGTTTACATATTGTTATTACATAATCCTCTGTTAAGCAGTTTTTATGCTACAATCTCTGGAATTTTGCTCCTCTTGACAGAAAACCTCTTAATAGTTTAAAATTCCTAAAGCAAATAGTTAAATATTAGTCTCCTTTTGACGTATTGTATGCTTACCTTCATATATGATCTACAAACAGAGCTACTTTCTTATTCTTGCAAGTCATATTTTCTTGGTCATATTTAAGAGTAAAATAGAGCCCTTGGTACTTTAGCTTTTAAGGGGAATTGCTTAATCCTGTTGCCTGAGTGGCCTGTGCACATGGTGCTGAAAACCAAGAGGTGGCTCAAAGATAGATGATTTATATGTGCATTCCTGTTTGATCTGAACCCATTTACCCTGCAGGAAATAAGTATGACATACCAATACTGAGGTATTTTAGCTCCATGTTTCCAGGATTACATGATAAAAGAATGAAAGAGAGACTGGATGGAAAATTGAGAAGGAAATTTATTTAGGGTTATTGGGGCAGGGGGGAGTGTAACAGGGAAATATTTTGATAGCTAAGATAAATGTAGAGATGATCCTATAGGCAAAATTGAAAATGGACACAACTTATTCTGGCATTCCTAATTGTTAAATAACCATAACAGGGAATACGAAAATCTGTTTCATTCATTTCTCTATATTTCCAGCTATTTTCCCACTAGCTCTTTTCCAGTATTTTATATTTGAATGTACTGTGACTTTAGACTATCCTTGGACAGTCCTAAGGTAAGTGCTGGGAAGCATGTTAACATTGATATGAAAACTTCATCTTAAATTCCACAAATGCTCAGCATTGTTGTTTTGATGCTCCATTGCTGTGCATGCATCGATGTATGCATTCAGTCAGGTAGAACTCTCCTAAAAAGAGTCTTTGGTCTGATTTTCCCTTTGGTTTTTCATGGACGGTTGCCAGAGTTGGAGTTCACATGGTTAATCTTTGGATGGAACATTCTTTATTAAATGGAGCCCTGAAGTATACATTATATCGCAAAGATGGCAAATGGGTTGGTTTCCTTAGAGTTAGGAGGAAGGGTAATGAGAATATGTTGTGTAAATACATTTGTATCTTGTGGGAATTTGATCAGAGCCAAGAAAATATGGGCCTCTACAGTATTTTTTCTTTTTGCATATATTTTCTGCATCTTGTTTGCATATGCATTTTCCCCTTCCCTGGTTATTTATCTGTACATCCAGATCTACTATATGAAATTTTATAGAGTATGGAGCTGTCTGACAGCAGAGCTTTTTTTGTTTTACTGAATGTTTTGTTGGTGCATATGGTCTGACATGGATGAGCAGCCACGGTGAGATTTTGGAGTCTATTAAACTGGCTCATTAAAAAGATCAATCTGTTTCTGTAATAACACTGGGAGCCATCAGTCACTAAAAGAGGGAAAAACTGACACCTGAGGAGAAAACACATTTTGGTAATTTGTTCATGACATGTCATGAACAAAAGAGCACTCTATATTTTGTTTACAACTTTGGGGGCTTAAATTCTGTGACGATTGCTGAGTTAATGTACTAAACAGTCATCACGTGTTTCAGGGATGGTTTTTGGCAAATTTAACTTTCTTCTGATCCTTAAATATGATTGTCACTGGTAATGTTTTTTTCTTTTTTAAAACATTATTGTTATTTACAGAGAAATGAGTAAGGAAGTCTATGAAATCTTTCTTTTTTTTTTTTGCTGTATGGAACAGTGAAATGTTTTTTACTTTCTTTTAAAAAAATAGCTCTAGGGAGCGTCTCTGAACAAGTATACTGAATTTGTAGGTCTGTGAGAGAATATTGAAGAACCCAAAGTAGAACAAGACAATTTTTATTATAAAATTGTTATTTCTTTTCTAAAATATTAGGGAAAATAAGTCGAAAATTCTGATTTCTATCCTTTGTTAATATGTAAAAGTCAGTTATTTATAGTAGACTGTTATTCTTTTACCATTCGGTGGTGGGAGATGCTGAAGAAGGGAATGCAATCTTTCTTTTGGAGCCATGTAAACGAAATGAACACTCTCACAGATACAGCGTAGAAGCTAAAGCTCTGCTTAGAGAGCCATGGTGGCTCATAAAGACACAGCACATTTGTGTAGGAGGAGGGAAAATAACTGTTAGATAATGCTTTCTTTCTTTCAGACTGCAGAATGGGTTAAAATTATTACGATTTAAAGAAAATAATTGTGTTACGATGATTACCATTGCTGTCTTTCTTTTCTCAGAGATTTGGTATCCCAGCTTTTTGATCTAATTTGCCTTTAGTATTGTGTTCTTACCTGTGATGCTACTTTTCTGATTCAGAGTTTTTCTTCCTTAAGAAATCAAATGATCTTTGGTTTTGTATGGGTAACGTTGTTTTGTTTCCCATTTTGTTCCCTCTACTGTCTCAAGTGATTGATGGTTAAGTATTAATCTCCTTCTTATATATCATTATTTTAATATCGTTATACTTTACATTACTCTCAGTTTAACATTTTTAAACTTTTAATACAATGGCCATGTAGTTGGATTAATATGTATTTCCTCCTCCACTAAGAATTAAACATTATTCTCTAAAAAGACTTACTTGAACTTTAGAATTATAGAATTATATATTTTGTCAGCTAAGAGGGAGCTTATGGATATACCAGGCTCCAGCCCCTCCCTCCCCCTTTTTTTCTGAAGCGTGGTCTTGCCATGTTGCCCAGGCTGCTCTTGAATTCCTGGACTCGTGTGATCCTCCCACCTCAGCCTCCCAAAGTGTGGGGATTACAGGTATGAGTCATCACATCCTGCCTTTTTACATTTCATACCAAAAGAAAAAAAAAATTACACATGCTTTAAATTTATGGATTTCCTTATGGGGTGTTATTTGTATCCTTTTTTGTTTTTTTAAGACAGGGTCTCACTATGTTGCACAGGCTGGTCTCAAACTCCTGATCTCAGGTGAGCCTGCTGTCTCAGGCTCCCGAGTAGCTAGGACTACAGGTGCATGCCACCACACCCAGCCGGCCTGTCTCTTTATTCGTTCATGAGCTAATGCTGAAAGAACTTGCCTAAAGTTGCCGAGCTTCTTAGTGAAGAAACAAGCATATTTGCATACTTGAAATCTTCCAGTTGCACAAAATATGTTTTTTTTTTTTTTTTTTTTTTTTTTTTTAAAGATGGGGTTTCACCATGATGGCCAGGCTGGTCTTGAACTCCTGACCTCAGGTGATTCACCCACCTCGGCCTCCCAAAGTGCTAGGATTACAGGCGTGAGCCACTGTGCCCGGCCCAAAATATGTTTTAATGTGCAGAATTTAAATAAGGAAACTCAACTAAGAATTGAGTTGAGTTTTTTCACCTTACTTTCCCTCATTTATTTTCTATAGTTGCTCAAGTGGGCAGATGCCATAGTATAGCACTCTGAAGTTTTATATATCTTTTTAACTATAGAAGAGCCACAGCCAGCCTGTATTCCTGGCTTAATGGATCGGTTAGCAAATGGTGAAGGTTGGAGGGTCAGAGGCAGTAATTTTGAAATCATGTTGGTTGTATTTGTAAGATTGCTCATGACAGTACACACCAACTAAACCAAATAGGTCCACTTTTTTGTTTCTGTAAAATGAAGGATAATTCACTATTTTTGTTGTTCTAAAAGAAAAGGTAAATATACTTTACAAGGAATTGTAGGGTTAATTGTGCAAATAAGAATTAAAATTTTATAACCTACTGCATTCAGTATTCTATAAAAAAATCCAGGGATTTTATATCACATTTTTATACATTCTAGTTTGTGTTGCCTCTATTATGTATTCCATAGTTGCAAAGAGTAATTTTTCAAAATATTAGTCACATCAATTGGGAGGCCTTCCAGTGAAATAAAACAAAATTATATTTATTTTATTTTATTTATTTATTTTGAGACAGAGTTTTGCTCTTGTTGCTCAGACTGGAGTGAGTGATCTTGGCTCACTTCAACCTCTGTCTCCCAGTTTCAAGAGCTTCTCCTGTCTCAGCCTCCTGAGTAGCTGAGATATCAGGAGCTTCCACCACACCTGGCTATTTTTTTTTTTAATTTTTTTTTTTTTTTTTTTTTTTTTTTTTTTTTTTTTTTTTTTTTTTTTTTTTTTTTTTGAGATAAGAGTATAGCTCTGTCACCCAGGCTGGAATGCAGTGGTGCGATCTTGGCTCACTGCGACCTCCACCTCCCAGGTTCAAGCAATTCTTCTGCCTCAGCCTCCCGAGTAGCTGGGATTACAGCTGTGTGCCACCATGCCTGACTAATTTTTGTATCTTTAGTAGAGATGGGGTTTCACTATTTTGGCCAGGCTGGTCTCAAACTCCTGACCTCGTGACCTGCCCGCCTTGGCTACCCAAACTGCTTGGATTACAAGTGTGAGTCACCATGCCCAGCCTAATTTTTTGTATTCTTAGTAGAGACGGGTTTTCGCCATGTTGGCCTGGCTGGCCTCAAACTCCTGACCTCAGGTGATCAACCTGCCTCAGCCTCCCGAAATACTGGGATTACAGGCATGAGCCACTGTTCCTGGCCACAAAATTACATTTATATATTAAAGATAACAGAGTTATAGAGGGTATTTTGTTCTCTCCACATTCAAGCTTCAACTTTAACTTGTTAGCCTAATTTCTTGCTGTTCCTTTAGGGTCTAACTTTACTGCATGCTCCTCATGTCTTAGTCTGTATTCCAGCTGATATTTTCTGCTCTTTCCTAGTTCTTATATGTCATCATTTCTATTAGTACCTCACAGCCTAACTCAATATCTACTATTTGAGTGAGAGCTTTTCCACTATGAATACTATAATAATGGCTGCTATTTACTGAGCACTTTAGGTATGCCGGGCCCTGTGCTAAATAATTGAGATTAACATATAGTACTTCTTTCCTCACAATCCTGTGACATAGATTCAAGAAGGCCAAGTAATGTGCATGAAGTCACATGGCTTGTCAGAGGCCCTGATGGGATTCTGACTCCAGGTTTTCAGACTCAAATGCCCATGGTCTCATAGCCATGATTCTGCACCATCAGCCTCTGAACACCCGTGCTTGAAAACAAAGTGCTTTGATTAACTTATTGAATGCCAACTTCATGTTAGGTCCTTAGATTTTTTCCTGTAGTCCTCCCCATAGCTTTGAGGTAATCATCTCCCATTTTGCAGGCAGAAACACCGTGGCTCTTAGAGGATTAAGCCTCTTGAGTTCATATGGCCAGCAAATAGTAGAGCCACAGTTTGAAGCCAACTCCATGTGACTCCAAAACCTCTGTCCTTCTGAGCACACATTCTGGAGTAATCTCTCACTCTGATCTCCCATACTACTTTTGTTCTGTCTTTAATGATACCTCCTGTATACATGCCCTGTATGAAAGTATAGAAGTCTTGTAGCTCCAATTAAATCATTTTAATGGTAAAGAATTAAAGTCTGTCCTAATTCATAATCTTGTGGAAGGTCGAGGGACCATGTTTCTCTCATCTTTGTGCTGCCACTGAAGTGCAGGATAGAGCAATACACATTCTGGAGACCTAAAACAAAGCAAAACACTGCAAACAAAACAAAAACCACTATCGAACAAATAATTCAAATTAAGCTTAATGCAGTCCTTTTTAGTAGTGTATTAAATGGTCTCTCCCCCAGGCACCTTTATTTATTTATTTGGTTAAAAAATGCGTTTCTGAAATACAATAAAAACAGCCCCGGACAGCCCAGGAACCAAATGCCATGATTGGTTCACTGCCCAGAAAAAACTGGAGGGCTCCAATAGAAACATACAGATGACAGATTCGAATAAGAAAGTAGAGTTCCAAACAGCAGGAGCAGCAGAAATTGAATACTTCAGCAGTGGCAGAGATTAAAAAAGGCAAGGGGAACAGCCAGTAACAGACAGCCTAACTGTTGAGCAGATGGTCAGCTTCAGACACGTGACAGAAGCATTCCACCTTCTCACTGCTGGAGGGAAGGCTCAGATGGCCCCTCCAACTTGCATATTGCAATTCTTGAAGGTCTGAGCATCACATTTGTGTGTCTGGAGTGGCAAGTATCCACATGCCTCTTACTTACTTCTAAAGGTATTAGCACACTGCTCAGAACGTTCTCACTCCTAGGTGGTTGTTTAGTGATGGAGAGGTTAAGGGTGCTTCTCTCCATATGGCCCTATAGTGATGGTCCTGTGGCATTCAGCTCTCTGTTCTTCATCTAAATGTCCCACTCCGTCCAGAGTGATAGCAAAACAGAAACCACTGCAGGTTGTCATGAAGAATTAGGTTTGATTTTCTTCTTAAGGAGGCTGGGGAGTCTGTAATATATTTTGTTTCAGTACCTTACTCAGTACCAATAAAAGTGTATTATGTGAAATTCTTATCTAAAGTCACCTCTTTCCTAACAGTTTCTGAAGAGACCTTTTGCTGAATTATGTGTTGAAAACATGATGACGAGAGTGATTTTCCTTTCCTTGATTCAATGTCTAGTCCTTCTATGGCAACCTTAACAAACTGCACTTGTTAGAAAAGGAGAGGAAGGTGTGTTTGATGCTATTAGTGTCTTTGGTCTGTGTTTAGTAGAACTATCTTCCTAAGATTTAGATACAGACTTCTAAAATATGAGTAAAATAAAGTAAGTCCTCAACATCTGGCCTCAAAGGAATTTTAGACCCAGTGTCTCATTCCTGCTCATTTTTCAAGGAGCTACGGCCTAGGGATGGGACTTGGCTGGGCTGTTGAGACAAACAGCAAACAAATCTGGGGGCCCATGGCTTTGGGGGAAGCTGGCAAAGAGGGATTGTGGTGGGACAGGGCCAAGGCAAAGGTATCCTGGGACAGGAAGGAAGGACCCGTGTAGAGATGCTTGAGATCAGCAGCAGGACTTGGATTTGGAAAAGAAGGTTGAAGAGTGACTTCAAGTTTCTACTTGGGTGACTAGGTAGAAGATGGTACAGAAAGCAGAAGAGAAATGAGGCCACTGTGGACTTGTGAAATATCTGTTGAAACTCAGATAAGTGAGTGTGTAAGACAAGTAATTGAAATAAATAAGTAAGTAACAGGATGAAGATTAGAGTTTAAGTTTCTTCCTCTCTAGGTTTATTGTGCTCTACCAATTTGCCTCCCCCCAAAACAATATTTATAGTATTTCCTCACATTAAAAAAAAATCATAATCTAGAGAGAAACACTTAAACCTGCTTCTGCCATGTAGGAGATTTGTCCTCTTGTTCTGCTTATTGTCATGATTTTATAATGGATTTTTTTCATACTTCCCTGTTCCTTGAATGTTATACAGTTTTATATAAATGTTACTAAGGGATTACCAGCACACACTAGTTAATCATCATTTTAAAAATATTTCATGTAGAGTTTTTGTTTTTATTTACTTTTATTTTTTCCTTGAGATGAAGTCTTGCTTTGTCACCTAGGCTGAAGTACGGTGGCACGATCTCGGCTCACTGCAACCTCCGCGTCCCAGATTGAAGAAATTCTCCGGCTTTAGCCTCCCAAGTAGCTGGGACTACAGGCACTTGAGCTCTACCATGCCAGGCATTTTTCCTTTTTTTTTAAACTACAGACGAGGTTTCACTATGTTGGCCAAGCTGATCTCAAGCTCCTGACCTCAAGTGATCCGCCCGCCTCAGCCTCCCAAAGTGCTGGGATTACAGGCATGAGCACCACGCCCTCGTGTAGAGTTTTTAAGTCATTTACTTTTTTCGTCTAATAGTTTAAAGCTTCTGTTTTTGAGGAGCTGGAAAAAAAAAAAAAAAAAAGGGCCTGAGGTAGGATAAGGTAAAAATTTGGTTGCCTCTTAATTTGTTTTTACAAATATACTTTCCTATTAGTCCCATTTTACTGAGCAGAATACTGAAGCCAGAAAGTTGAGTAACTGGAAGTCACATGGCTGAGTCCTAAGGGCCCCTTGTCCTTAGAACATTAAACCTCGAGAGAGAAGTGAGTGTGAGCTAAATGTTGAAGTGGTTAGATTGTGTTGAGGAAAGCGTCTTCTGGTAGGGAGACAGAACATCCTCAGGTAGACTTCTTAACTTAAAAAACAAACCTTTCAGAAATCCTTGAGACATAACAGACTTCTCACTTCAGATTTCTACTAGAATTTGAGTTACTTCAAGAGTATACTGGTATGGGACAATGAAAAGTGTTTACCAATTTTGCCTAATACATTGAAAAGGGCAACAAAGAATGCAAATATGGAGTTCACCCACGCAAATGAAATATAGATAGTTGTAGGCATTTCTAAGAAGTAGACAAATGGCAATTACATTGTTTGAGTTACCCTTCTGAACATACATCCTTTGAATACAATTGGCCTTATAAGTAGACATTCATAATTTCAGACAGCAGCAGAGAGACCCTTCATAGAAGCTTTATTCTTATGGATAGTAAAAAGGTTTGTGTTTTCTTCTCCCCTGCCCCCTAACCTTTTTTTTGAGACAGCGTCTCACTCCATTGCTCAGGCTGGAGTGCAGTGATGTGATCACGGCTCACTGCAGCCTTGATCTCTTGGGCTCAAGTGATCCTTCTGCCCCAGCCTCCTGAGTAGCTAGGACCACAGGTGTACGTCACCATGCCCAGCCAACTTTTTGATTTTTTGTAGAGACAGGATCTCACTCTGTTGCCCAGGCTGGTCTCAAACTCCTGGGCTCAAACACTTCTTCCCCCTGAGCTTTCCAAAGTGTCAGGACTATAGGCATGAGCCACCACACCCCTGCAAGTTTTAATGTTTTACTGTTAAAATGTAAACTGCCCCTGTGAGGTGATGAGCTTTATTATTTCAGTAGGGCCAGCAGGGTGATGGGCCCCAGGATAGGACAGTAAGACATGATCGAAGTGAGGGAACAGACTAAAGTCCTAGCCTGCCTTTTATGACATTACTGCCCTTACTTTAGGAAAAAAAAAACGTGTTTTTCCTCCCATTTAATTGGGTGTTTGAAGAAATAGCACTGAACAAAGGGTTCATCTAAGGATGAAGATAAATAGCATACCTAACCAATTAAACATTGTAAAAATTATCCCAATGTTATCGTTGCTTTCGTTGATTAAGAAGAAAGAAAACTAGAAGTTGGGGTGGTTTGACCCAAATGGATCAAAGAAAGATGTGTCATTATTTAGAAATGCTATAGGAGCTGCACTAAGATAAGAGGATATTTTCTAGTGTTTGGACAAAAACAAGGTATAAATAATAAATTGTTCAAAGCAAGGAACAGAAAACTTGACCAAGGTGGTTGCCTTAGGTTCTTATGGTTTGGCCAGAGAACTATCAGCGCTGTGTGTTTTGATCTGCATAACTATGGCATTTAGCTGTAAATATAGAATACTTGAATTGCAGAGTTTGCAAACTAGAAGGGACTGCAGAAATCATCTAGTCCAGTGGTTTTCAAACTTGATTTTAGCCGCAGACTTTTTCCTTTAAAAATGAAACCTTAGGTGGAACACTGATTATTGAAACATAATAAGAATTTGGTTCCTCTGTCACTTTAAGTCTTGAAAATCTTGATTGTTTGGAGAAAAAGTTCTTCATTGCCTACAGAATCCCTTAAGCACCTCTGGTGGCCCAGTTTGAAAACCACTGATCTAGTCCAACCCTTTCATTTTACAGATAAATAAACTGAGGTCCAGAGAGGTTAAGTGACTTGACCAAGGTCACACAGCTAGTCATGGAAGAGCCAGGACTAGATCTCAGGTCTCTTGATTACCAGTCCAGTGCTCTTTCCACCACACCACACTGCCGGTAAGATAGGTGCTGTGTTAGTATTATGTTCAGAGCCACCAATAGTCTTCAGTATTTTCTAGCTGATTTATGCTGATGATATGCATTGAATATTGAAGTGTATTATTCAGAAATTTGTAGGATATGCAAATACAGATTAGAATCACATAGGTATTCTCTTAGAAGATAAATCGGTAGCTAGAATGTCTCACTTTATTTTAAAAAATTATTTTAAAGCAATGCAATTAGGTAATGTCTGAGCTATGTGGATATTTTAGTCTGATATCAATGATCAATATGTAAGGAGTCAGTATGTTTTAGTGTAGACACATACTTTCATGGGAGCGGCATTAGGACTCCTGGCTGCCACTCCCTTGGGGGCCATGCTGTGCCATCATTTCAAATATTGGCCAGTTTTTTGTCTCTAGAATGGTACATCCCTCTTAGTATGTAGTGGGCATGTTCTTTAACGTTAAGTTCTACAGATTTGCCCTCAGTTCTTTTTTTGGTGGCGGGGGGAAGAGTTTTGCTGTTAGCGCCCAGGCTGTTGTACAATGGCACGATCTCGGCTCATTGCAACCTCTGCCTCAGGTTTAAGCGATTCTCCTACCTCAGCCTTTTGAGTAGCTGGGACTGCAGGCATGCATCACTATACCCAGCTGTTTTTTTTTTT
>NW_016107424.1:2427638-2431027 GCF_001604975.1 Cebus imitator | reverse complement strand
TTCTTGACCTCAGGTGATCCACCCGCCTCAGCCTTCCAAAGCAGGCTTGTGAGCCACCACGCCCTGCCTCATGTAGAGTTTTTAAAGGACATTTATTTTCTTTCTCTAATAGTTTACAGCTTCTGTTATTGAGGAGCTGGAGGGAAAAAAAAAGTCTGAGATAGGGTAAAGTATAAATTAGGTTGCCTCTTAAATTGTTTTTACAAGTGTTGTTTCCTATTAGTCCCATTTTACGGAGCAGAATACTGAAGCCAGAAAGTTGAGTAACTAGAGGTCATATGGCTGATTCCTAAGGGTCCCTGCCCTCTCCAGAACAGTGTATCTTTCTTAGTATGCAGTGGGCTTGTTCTTTAACATTAAACTCTGAAGATTTACCCTCAGTGCTTTCTATGTGTATACCTTCTGTCTCTTAGTCCTTTATTCTTCTCAACCTGGTATATATGAATTGTCGCTGGGCTCCACCCTAAATGGGCATAAAGGACAGTTCACTGTAGAATCCTGTTGTCACTGATAATCTCTGTTGTTGATTCAGTTTCCACCTGGATTCCTCTGGTATTATCAAAGACTGTCACTAGATGCTGGGAAAGTAGAAAAAGTGTCTCCATGCGGTTGTTTTACTACCAAAAATAAAAAAGGCATGTAGAAGTCTGCAGCCACTGTGAACTGATAGAATTCTTATGAGGAAATGTCCCTGGGAAAATAGATGTTACCACAAGTCTAAAGATAGAGTGCTGGTCTTGTAAGTAAAAAGTAAGTTTGGGAGCTGTGATTACAGTCAAAGTTGAATATGGTTTGTTTCTATCTTATTGAGTATATTAGGGGCTAGTCTCTAAGCCATAGAAATATATACAGCCAGAAATTATTTCTTTTGTTTGAGAATCAAGGAATTGTGACTAGTTATCAGGTCTTATTTATAGAATGCATTCCTTCTGAAAGCCAGGTTCAGAGTTCTTCACATGATGATGTGTCCTCAGGGTGTTCCTGTCTTGCCGTATGACCTGATAACCCCAGACAGGATACACCAGCTCTCTGGGTGTGTATTTCCTCAACTTTAAGGAGGTTGACCTAGATCTTCCTTCTAGTCCAGGCTAGCTCTATACAACTGCTGATTATTTCAAGGGTATACTGTATGGGACAAATGAAAAGTATTTGCTAACCCTTGGTGACTCAAGATAATGTCAGGGTCCCAGACATTGCATTGCATACTGCGTTTGCTCAGTTTGAGCCTTACTTTCCTATAGAACTTTCTGTGATAATGGAAATGTTACATATCTGTGCAGTCCAGTACAGGTGTTGATCGACTTACCACCTATGCAACTTAGACCATTCGACTTTACGACCACAATCACTAGCCACGACTGCTCTGCATCTGGCAGCGCAAACGTTGCCCAGCTGGGCGTACGACAGTGCGGACCAGCTTCCGGCAGCACTACCATCTCTGCGTGCACCATTTCAACTGTACATATAGCCTACTCAACTTACGACCAAATCATGTTATGACCGGTCCGCGGTCCTGACCGTGGTCGTAAGTCGAGCATTAGCTGTATTGAAGCCACTGCCCACACGTAGCTGTTGAGCACATGAAATGTGGCTATTGATACTGAAGAACTGAATTTTAAGCTTTATTTAATTTTAAGTAACTTACATTTTAGGTTAAACAACCACATATAGCTATTGTATTGGACAGCACAGTTCTTAGATCTTCTTTGACACAAAAGTCAGATATCAAGTGGAATAGGTGTACCTTAAGTGTTCATGGAGAGAGTGGTGATGTTTTACTTTGGTGAATCTTCATCAAACACAGTTGGTCTTAGGGAAACTCGTTAGAAATCAAGCACTGTTTTTTGAGTGAAAATGTTATCTGCAGGTGACTTGATTTTCCTCTTGTTTGTGACTTAACCACATGAACTTCAACTGAAAAGATATTTGCTAATTTGATGAGAAATGAAGCATTTTCTCCTGTCTGCAGGCTTGTGATCCATGAGGTCTTGGTATGGGTCTCAGTGAATTCTCATATGTTTTCTGGGAAGCTGAGTTTATAAGGTTTCTGGCCAATAAAAAATATTCTGTTTTTTATTCCTAGCTCAAATATGAGTGACTGAAATGTGCTGGTTTCTGAAGAGATGATGAAATAAACTCTTGTTTTTTCCTCCTTAGAACCAAAGAAAATGGCTTTGACAGAGAGCCTTTGCACTCAGAACATCCAAGCAAGCGACCATGCACTATTAGCCCAGGCCAGCGGTACAGTCCAAATAACGGCTTATCCTACCAGCCCAATGGCCTGCCTCACCCCACCCCACCTCCACCTCAGCATTACCGTTTGGATGATATGGCCATTGCCCACCACTACAGGGACTCCTATCGACACCCCAGCCACAGGGACCTCAGGGACAGAAACAGACCTATGGGTAAGACTGAAGGATCTGTTCACTTCTTATGGGGTTGGATGCTTGAAGACTTGCACCGTTACTTCTCAACTGAATTTGAAGCTTGAAATCTGTGATAGGGATAAAAATTCTCTTCTCTTGCTTTATATTGTCTCCTTTATGAAAAAAGCTTGATTGGTATTAATAGGCTTTTCAACAGCTGTGTGCTCTCTCTCCAAATCACTTGTATTCTTAAGACAGTGCATTAAATTTCTTTGGAGGGCATCTAGATTAATACAAAACCCTCAATTGTTGGTAACAAATGCAAAATAATTTTTTTTAGCTTGAATTCTCTTTTAACATGAGACTTCATATGCAGTCTGCCTGCCACAGTATTTTTTAAAAGTCAGTTTATTTTCTTGCGTTGTATCTTTTGTTTCAGATAGTCTCAATGGTTATTTTGACTTTGTCCACCCTCCATGATATTCCATATTTCCAAAGTATGATATGACATGTCATCTGTGGCTTAACAGATGTTTCCCAAGGAATGATTTGGTACTTTTTTTTTTTACTTAAAAATGCCAGTGATTAAAGTTAATGTTGACAATTTGGGGTCAAGGATCAGAATACTGAAGAAGTGAATTTGGGCAAATATGTGCTCTATTTGCCTATGTTCATTCCTTCTTTGCATAAAACTATTAGAAGTAAAGTATTTTGTCTGGGTGCAGTGGCTCACACCTGTAATTCCAGCACTTTGGGAGGCCTATGCAGGTAGATGAGTTTGAGCTCAGGAGTTTGAGACCGGCCTGGGCACTGTGGCAAAATCCAGTCTCTACTAAAAATACAAAAATTAGCCGGGCATGGTGATGCATGCCTCTAGCCCCAGTTACCTAGTGGGCTGAGGCAGGAGGATCTCTGGAGCCCGGGGAGCAAAGGTTACAGTGAGCCGAGATCCTGCCACTACATCCCACACACTGCACGGAAGCCTGGGCAGCAGAGCAATACCCTGTCTCAAAAAAAAAA
>NW_016107424.1:2395854-2427603 GCF_001604975.1 Cebus imitator | reverse complement strand
AAAAAAAAAAGAAAGAAAAAGAAAAAAGAAAAGTAGTAAAGCATTTTGAAGACATTGCCTTCTATAGAACAAATGTCTACCGTGAAAAATGAGAGAGAAGATGAACAAGGTAAGTTGTTTTTTAAACACAGGATCAGTGGTTCAGTGGTAGAGATGATGGTGTGTCAGAGCGTTATTAGTAAGTATACTGTTACTTGGGTGCCTTCAGTTCTTAATTTGTGATAGGTCTGAGAGCAATAGTCTCCTCTTCTTTTTTGATCTCCTGTGTCCACATCACCCACCAACAGGACTTTCTCTATCTTGTAACTAGTTGCTGGCAAACTTTCCTGACGTGGGTGACTTAGTGGCCAGGACCCTGGAAAGAGCAGGTGGGGGAAGTCCTAGTCGAAAACCAGAAAACGAAGCTGAAAATACAGAATTCTGGGGCATGCAGCCAGCCAGTTATGCACTACTTGATTACAGTGATGGTGTTTTTTGTTTTTGTTTTGTTTTGATTTGTTTTTAGCCACACACAGAAGGAACCTGATATATAGAAGTTTACATTAGAGTTCCAGCTACGTTGCTAGCAAACGGGTGCTGCTATGTGTAGGGCCTTTTTTGCCTTTCTGCACCCAACTTCCCAAATGTTTAGAAAACAGAAAGAGAGTCAGGGTGAAAGGAGGGGCAATTGAGGCTTTGGTTGTGAGACAGTAAATTAGTAGTTCTGGTTCTCCACAACAGTAATTTCTACGTTTATATAGTGTGTCAGACAAATGGCTAAACATATAATTTGTGCTTTCTTAATAGCCAATCTGTCTAACGTTCTCACAGGTATCATTTCTGAAGAGCTTTCAAAGGTGGTTATGTTATTTCTTGATCTGGATTGATATTTTGGCCCCCAAATCAAATGTGATAACAGCCCTCTTCTACACAAAGCCTTTCCACTTATTTATGACTTAAGGACTGAAAATCATGATTGCAAGTTTTTAAATAGCAGTGGAGTCATCAGGTCACTGTGAAACCAGTTCAAGGGATCCAGTTTTATAGGTGTGCTAGCAAATGGCCTGTTTCTTAGGCAGCAGGTGATATTTTGTGAAATATTAGTTCCAGTGCACTATACAGTAATCAGCAAGGAAGTAATTATACTTATGTGCAATGATTATGTTTTCATCAAGTAATGTAAAATATCCCTTTATGAATTATATTGGTATCCATTGGTTTTATGTTATTTTCTTCAGACTGTGTTCCTTACCTTTTAATTATATTAGCTTATAAAACTAATAGTGCTAATCTCTATAAATATGTGCAGCTACTAAACCATCCCTAAAGTCTGGCAGAGTTTAGTGTGTGTTAATATAAAATAAAATCTTGATGTATGAGCAACAAATTATGGTGTTACATCAGGCTGCCATTTTGAGAATATAAAAATTGTCATAAACATATACTTAGTCTGCTACGATTTATAAGTTCCCATTATGTGTAGGGACATATACTCACTAGGATCCTTTAGTAAAGTAACTTGTTAGCAGCATTAGTTTACAAGTAAGCTTAGAGTTTTATTCTAGTTAGCTAAAATATTCTAAAACATAATAACCAGTTAAGACTCAACATTAGTGTCAAATTTCCCACAAATGCAAATGTGATTATGAGCTATTTAATGATTATGAGCTGTTTCCCCCAATACATCCCCCTGGTATTATGAAAATAAAAATTGGGTGTTGCTGAATATTTAAGTATCTTAAATAGATAAATTAATAAACCAAAAATCTTGATTTATTTTTTATTTTTAAAGATTTGATTATATCCAACAAATGACTTTCAGGGTTCAAAAGCAGCAAATGAATATCATATTTTACATGTTTCTAATGCACTTAGTATTTTTTTAAAAATAAATTGAAGCTTAGTACTGTTTTATAAATGCTGAAATCCTACTAGCCACAGATATCTTGTTGCTCATTAATATTTCTCCAGGTGTTATGGCTTGTGTTACAATTGATTTTTGTCTGCTGAATTTTTCAAGCTTTTGAGATCTCTGGAATTCTTTTCCTTAAAGTCTAATATTCAGATGCCTCTAACATGAAAGTCACTGTCACATTTATATCGTTATCACTTTCTAGTTGTTCTCTGTGGTGACTAATTTTAACAGTAATGGTTTTTCCCTAAAACACAGGCAACAAATAAGTTAACAAAAATAACATATTTGCAAACATTTCAACTCGAAATAATCACAACAGAGCAACAACTAAATATTTTTTCAACATATTTACACTTTTACTTTTTTACCAATAGATGGCATTGACAATTTTAACTTTTAAAATGTATCTCAGAATATGTTCTGATTGGACAGGAATAGTACAAGGTGTCTTACATTTAGCTTTTTATTTAGTCTGAGAAAGGGCTGTCATAAATTTATTCACTTTCATCAGTTGTAAATGAAATTGCATTACATGGTTGGCTGAACACAGTCATGTGACTCATCTTTATTTGTGTAAATCAGCTAAAAGAAGGGATTTCTAACCACTTAAATCTCACAAAAAGTGAAATTCAGTGTCTTGTAACTCCTATTGTCATTTAATTCTTACATAAATTTCACAGAGAGGTAGCCCAGTTATCTAGAAGCCCAAACCATGACAAACTTTATTTGTTGTTCAGAGTAACATTTTGAGAATTGGTAACCAAAAATAATAGTTTTGATCATTTAGAATGCAAAATAATGCCACAGCCCCATGGCTTTCCTTTACAGTAGAATATAAAGTGATTATGTAAAAGGAACAACAGTTTCCAGGTTTCTCTGATCAGAGCCGTTCATCCTTTTTTTTTTTTTTTTTTTTTTTTTTTTTTTTTTTTTTTTTTTTTTTTTTTTTTTTNATGGTCTTGCTCTGTCACCCAGGCTAGAGTGCAGTGGCATGATCTTGGCTCACTGCAGCCTCCACCTCCTGGGTTCAAGCAATTCTCCTGCCTCAGCCTCCTGAGTAGCTAGTACTATAGGCATGCGTCATCACACCTGGCTAATTTTTTGTATTTAATTTAGTGGAGATGGGTTTCACCACATTGGCCGGGATGGTCTCTATCTCCTGACCTTGTGATTCGCCCGCCTCGGCCTCCCAAAGTGCTGGGTGCAGGCGTGAGATACCACACCTGACCCATCCTATCTTTTTAGTGAGACACGTTTACTTCCTATTTTAATGAGCATCCTAGCTAACTGCTTACATTAATTAATATTTTGGTGTTCACTTGGTAAATACTTACCAAGTGAGTATAAAAAGTAATACTTATTATTGCTTTTTCATGCTGGTATCTTAACTATGATGCTAAAGAGCATTACAACTTATGGACTTCAAATTAGGTATTTTTCAGTTTATTCACTTGGATTTATAATATTTGTCAAATTATATCTGATACGTTTATTGTTTTCATGAAGAATTTCCAATTTACTTTTATTTATTTTTTATTTTGTGGTAAACCGAGTGAGTATATGTAGCTCCATATTATACAAGCCTTCTCTTCATGGTTTAATTTTATCATGGATGTATATGTGTTAGGATTGTATTCATTCATGCAATGTTATTGAAATGTGGAAAAATTTAGCATGCCTGTTTTGGGAAAGCATATCCCTTCCCATGTAAAATGACTTATGCTGTCTTTAGTTTTAATGCAGGACAGCAATGCTTTAAAACCACTTAATATCTACTTGTGGTTTCTTGTATTTATTAAGAGTTAGAATATATATATTATTTATTTATTTATTCATTTTTTATTTTACCGGATTGGTACAAAAGTAGAGTTAGAATATATTTTTACTTAGGGAGTGTTCCATGGATAACTAGCTGTAGTCTTGGTGTCACTTAACTGTCTCCTTATATGTAAAACAAATGCTTCTGACTAGATGACCTCTAAAATTCCTTCTAGTTCTAATATTTTATTCTATGAGGAACCCATTAGGTAATTCTGAATCTAAGTATGACTCATGTCTCCATTCAAAATCAAATGTGTTTTATGTCATTGAGTTTGCCCACATAGTCCTTGCGATGAGTCTGTGTGTGTATGGGTTGTGTATTGAATGCTTTAGGGTGATTCAGCCTTCTCTGTTTTTGTAGGGTTGCATGGCACACGTCAAGAAGAAATGATCGATCACAGACTAACAGACAGAGAATGGGCAGAAGAGTGGAAACATCTTGACCATGTAAGACATCAGTAATCATTTGGGATTAAAAAATGTTTGGAAAACAACCGGAGTGGGGTTATGTGATAAAGTAAAAGCTTGGTGATGCTTTGAAGGTACTGTGTTTCCTGTTATCCTTGAAAAAGAATAATGAGTGAGAATGTTCGAAGCAGAATATAGGATTTGATTTCTAAATCGATGTGAAAGCCACTTAAGAGAAATGTTTAGATCTTAGAAAGGAGTTATCAAAGTCAGATCAGTGGGTTACTGTTTTATTGTGAAACGGTCCTTTAGTTTATAAAGTAATGGGATTAGTATTTGGAGAGATGGATTTACTGGCTTTAATGCCTTCAGGTAAAATTTTCCTTCTGACTCAATGTTCATATATCCATCTTCTCATGCCCATTGAATTTTCTCATCCATTGTCTCTGAGTTTCAAATCTAGCCATAGAAAATATTAAGGGATAAAATTGCTTCCTTCATTGTCCCGAAATGGTTTGTTTGACTAATCAGCAAAATATTTAATTTTGATGATTTATATGCTCTTCCCAATTCTCCCCTTTGCCACATAGCTGTTAAACTGCATAATGGACATGGTAGAAAAAACAAGGCGATCTCTCACCGTGCTAAGGCGGTGTCAAGAAGCAGACCGGGAAGAATTGAATTACTGGATCCGGCGATACAGTGACGCCGAGGACTTAAAAAAAGGTGGCGGCAGTAGCAGCAGCCACTCCAGGCAGCAGAGTCCCGTCAACCCAGACCCAGTTGCACTAGGTAACTTTTCTTCAGATGAGTATCTCAAACACATATTTCTTATGTTGTCAATGCTGAATTTATTTTTAACTTCTTTTTAAAATTAAAGGATCTGCAAGGAATTTTAAGACAATAAACAATTTACATATCCTCCAATATGTCTTGTCTGTCTGTTAGGAATTTGAGCAGATTGGCATAGACAGAGATAGCCACAAACTTAAATTCCATTTCCAGGTGAATGTATTGAGCTGATGGCAGAGTTTCAACACTGAACCAGAATTTCATGTGCGTAACTAAAATTTGTGTTCCTTTATAATGCCTCAAAACAGCAAAAATCATTTCAGGGAGTGGGCCCGGGGCTTAGGCACTTCTAACAAGGTCTCCAATGAATTCTGCCACTGCATACCAAACGCTGCACACAGGGATTTATGTTTCAAATTATTAATTCCGAAAACAGCCTGTAAGACAATCTTGTTTGTTAGTTGAATCTCATTTTTAAAAAAAAAAAAAAAGCAACTTTTTCTCAAAACCCCTCCAGGAAGACAGACCTAAAAGCTATATATTTTGCCTACAGCTATTTTATAATTAATGATAATGTAGCACTCTTCCTGTGATTTGATCTTAACTTAGATTACTTAATCATGATTGTATTAATTCTGGTTTTATAATAGGACTCATAATGTAGTTGTGCCTTAGTAATGGAATGTTAGTATGTAACTATATTTCTTATTGATATTTGGGAATTGTTGAGGTTATAGATAGAATATAATCCCAAATATGTTGAAAGAAATCTTCAACCTGAAAGAATTTTTCTGTGGCCTGTGAACTGTTACCTAAATTAATAATAAGGTTTTGTTGTTGACATTGCCACCCATTATGTGTGAATACCTTTTGAGTAAGCTTAGGGAGATGGATTTGTGTGGATCCTTGTGTCTCTCCTATTCTCTTATGTGTTTAGCCCCATACCCATCTGCTAACTCAGGTTAAAGTACTGTCCATGCTGCAAAGTCTGTGCAGATTAAGCTCATAAGTTTGGCCCCATTGATACTATGGCTGATTATCAAAAGTTAAAAACTTCAAGTATATTATCTGGCTGTTGATCACATTGTTGTTTTTAAATTGGTCCCAGCCAGTGCAGTTTCCTACACACTTAGGTTTGTAGATTTCTGCTAATCTCTCAATGCTGAATGCCTGTATTGTAAGCATTAAATAATGGAGGAGTCTAAGGCACTTAGTTTACTTAACAAGCATTATTCTAAAGCATATTTTAAAGACAAAATTGAATTTGTCAGGTCACATTATGGCAAGCAATGAAAACAGAATTACATTTGGTTTGAGCCAATATTGGTCGAAGCCAAACTATTTAGAGCAAAGTAGAAAAAAAATCTAGTGTTTATTTCCTTATTGTGAACAAAAATTGATTAATCATGAGAGATTTGCTTAGGACAGAGGGGATATTTATAACCATCCAGTCTAGGCAAAAATTGAGAGCCTTAAAGTAAATAAAACTTTGGGAGTTAAAACATGTAGTTTGACTTATTCTATTGAACACATTCATTGAATCAGTACTTATTTATTGAACACTACTATGTGCCAGGCGTGTGCTAGGCATTCTAATGAAGTCAAACAAGTCTTTGTTTCTTTCTTTGAGGGCCTTTCGATCTAGTGGGAGAAGGCAAGGGAATAGCTAGTCTTCAGGCCACAGGATAGCTACCTCAGTTCAGTCAGCCAAACTGACCAGATTGCTATTATCAGCCATCCACTGTAAAAGAAGCATCTCCAGAATTGATCAGACTTCATACCTAAGTGAGTTACCAGCACATTGAACAAGAGCCATTTAGTGTATAGTCACTACTATAACACACTGATTCTGGTGATACAGGTGTATATCATGTTCTCTAGGAAGAGACATTCATTGTTCCTGTTATATCACCAAAAGAATAAACTTGGTTTTAAAAACCTCCTTTTTAAAAGTATACAAACTATACTATTTTTAGTGATGTTAATGAATTTTTATTTTTGTTAAACCTGAGATTTTTTTTTTTTTTTTTTGGCTTTAAGCTAAAGGTTGAATTAGTCAAAGGCTATAAGCATTAAATTTCTTTGTTTATAGACAACATGAAAATATGATGTTCTTTATGGACACAGAACCCTAAATTGCCATTAAGACACTATCATAACTAGAGAAAACCTGTGTAGAACTCTGCAGTCTGCAAGTTTTAGCATTCCATAGTGTTTTCACAGTGCATCCTTACTAGCGGATTCTTGCAGCCTTGTATTCTATTTTCTGGGACTGAGCTATGGCTGTAAATAAGAGGACAGGTGGTTCGTAATTATGACCCACAATCATTTACATTAAGTGGTTTCTAAGTCTCTCTTCCAAGCTTTGGAGTTGAATGGATTGATGTGTGTAATGAAAGGATTGGAGAAGATTGGCTGATAAATCTATTTTCTGTGGCTGGAAAGTGTTTAATGGAGTGCATGTGCACAGATAAAGCTATGGATATGTCTATATCTTTATTTACATGTAGATCTCCGTATTCCACAGTTTTATTGCATGTGTTTCTTTTAGTCTAATTCTTTTGCCTCTTCAACCACTGCCTGGTCTCAAATGAGACTTTCAGAATATATTACAGAAGATATCCTTGGTTCAAAATATTGCCCTACTTATGTCCCTAACTTGGAAACACTGGGAATGTTTAGTCATACACACATTCTTAGCAGTTTAAAATTATATTTGGGGACTGCAGAGAGGATAATGTAACTTTCATGACTGATGTGTTGTACTTGTTAAACTCAATCCTATTCTCACTTTTGAAATATATTCATAGTATTAAGTGAGTTTAGGGGATTAGTAAAATAACTTGATTAATCTATTACAAATTGAATTTTAGTTTTCCCAAGATACTAAAATCTCTATTTTGAATAGCCTCTGAAACAATTTTAAACACTGAATACAGACTGAATTCATAATGGTATTTCTGTTCTTTAAATAAAACGAAAATTGACATCTTGAAGGACTTTTCATAAAATACATTTTCTTGAAATAATAAATATTTGTTATTTCTACTGTTGTTACTCATTTTCTTTCAAGGGAAAACTCCAAATAGCCAACTTTTAATAAAATTAGAAAGCAAAATTTAAAACTGCTGTCTCTTTTCAAAGTATGACTTATTTATACATTTAAGTTTTATTACCTTGTATACTACACGGAAGAGCAAGACGACGTGATCAGAATTGGCAGATTTGACCACTGAAGTCGAATTGCTTTTATATTATATGTGTAGACAGGCGGTTGCTGGTTAGCACTTCCTGTGTTTTCTGAAGTGTTTATCGGAATCTCCATAGCAGCTCTTTTTCCTTTCTTTGTCTTTGGTTGCCTTCTCTCTCAGAATGTTGTCACATCACTCTCTTGCCTCCTGACATTTTATTTCTTTTAAATTACTTCCATTTTAACTGCCTTTCAACTATTCTAGACTCTTTCTGTAGTTTATCTTGTATCTGTGTATGCTCTCTTTGTTTTCTAGAAGTCTTCCACATCGTTAGAGAGAGTTAAATAATAATAATAATATTATTATTATTATTATTATTTTAGAAAGAGTCTCATTTTGTTACCTAGGCTGGAGTGTGGTGGCATAATCTCAACTCACTACAGCCTTGACCTCCTGGGCTCCCACCTCAGCCTCCTAAGTAGCTGGGACCACAGGTGCCCGCTACCATGCCCAGCTATTTTTTTTTTTTTTTTTTGTATTTTTTGTAGGGATAGGATTTTGGCACATTGCCCAGGCTGGTTTTGAACTCCTGAGCTGAAGTGATCTGCCTACCCTGGCCTCCCAAAATGCTAGGATTACAGGCGTGAGCCACTGTGCCTGGCCAAAATTTTTTTCTAATACAGCAGTAGGTTTAGGGCTAATGTCAGGGACTGAGACATAAACTCTGAAATATAAATGCATTTTCCCTGTGCTTTAAAAAAATGTATGAATATTGTGATGACAAGGTAGTAAATTTAGAAAATATTTCACTCTCTTAAGGGTTTAGTACTGGCCAGAGAATTATCAAAAAGTTTTGTTTGTTTGTCTTAAGTGTAATGAAAATCAAGCTTAGCATTCATAAAAAGCTTAGCAATTCAGGAGTCTGTTGAATTAATACCATCCTCTGTCCCAAGTAGGTTGGTAGAGGAATTAATATTTTAAAATTCTGCTAGCTGGCAAGTTTTATGATTGTCATATGATTGAATAATGGGATTTCTCATTGCTCTCTAAATCCTCAGGAAATCTAGCATAAAGGTTGAAAGCACAAACTCAGTAGAATTGCTAGATTAGAATTATTCATTCCTCTCCATATTAATTTTGCGGACTTTGGCAGGTCGTAACCTCTCTCTGTCTTTTTTTTTTAATTTAATTTAATTTTTTGAGATGGAGTCTTGCTCTGTCACCTAGGCTGGAGTGCAGTGGCGCAATCTCGGCTTGCTGCAGCATCCGCCTACGAGGATCAAGCAATTCTCCTGCCTCAGCCTCCTGAGTAGCTGGGATTACAGGCATGCGCCACCACGCCCAGCTAATTTTTGTATTTTTGGTAGAGACTGGACTTCACCATGTTGGTCAGGCTGGTCTTGAACTCCTGACCTCGTGATCTGCCTGCCTTCACCTCCCAAAGTACTAGGATTACAGGCGTGAACCGCTGCGCCCAGCCTGGCAGGTCATAATCTCTTCATGCTTCAGTTTCCTCATGTGTAAAATGGGGATGGTAATACATATTTCATAGGCATTCTGTATTAAGTGAATAGGTAAAAAAAAAAAAAAAAAAAAAAAAAAAAAAAAAAAAAGAAAAAAAAAAAAAAAAAAAAAAAAAAAAAAAAAAACATATGGGACAGTGCCTGACACTTAGTAGACGTGTTATGGCTTAGATATTATTTAGATGTATACCCTTAAAAAGAACTTTCGGCTGGGCGTCGTGGCTCATGCTACAATCCCAGCACTTTGGGAGGCTGAGGTGAGAGGATCCCTTGAGTCCATGAGTTTGAGACCAGCCTGGAAAACTTAGTGAGACCCCATCTCTACCAAAAATCAAAAAATTAGCTGGGCATGGTGGTGCATGCCTGTGGTCCCAGTTGTTCAGGAGGCTAAGATGGAAGGATTCATTGAGGCCAGGAGGTCAAGGTAGCAGTGAGCCGTGTTTGTGCCACTGCCCTGCAACCTGGGTGACAGAGTGAGACCTTGTCTGAAAAAATTAAATAGTTAATTAAAAAAAAATAAAATCAAGAAGAACTTTAAAGAATAGTAGTAAATGAAACTAGTAAAAATTTTCCTTGGCATTCAAGATTGTGAAGTAACAGTGTTCATCAGTATTTTTTCGTCTGGAAAGTACTTCTAACCAGGTGGCTACTTTAATAGGCACAGAGATTAGAAAAGAATCCTGTCTTAAATATAGTTAATCTGTTGTACCTTTCGGACCTTAATTCATAATACAAGGGTATAGAAAAGTAGATTTCTCACAGCCAAAGAAATATTTCAACTTCTATATTCTCAGAATATAAAAATCACAAACAAGTTATTCTTTGTGTATTTGCATGTAAATGTTTGTAGTTTTGTACTCATATTGATTTCTTTAAATTGCATCATGAAATGAATCTCACAGTCATTCAACTGACTTCATAATGCAAATACCTACTGTACTTAATATAGTGGGTTCAAAAAGATGTGACGTTAAATATGTCCGTCAGAGATGGTCACTTCCTGGAACATTAAACATGTTTGTTGTAAAAGGTGGAAATCCTAAAGCAGTTGCTGGCTTCTAGGTTGGATTTGGGCTTCTGAAACCTAGTGTGAAGATTTCTGAATGTATTATCCTTAAAAACAAGTGGCATTTGTAAAGATAAAATCACTTAACTCTTTCTTTCTTTTGATGGTTTTTGTAATAGATATTATCATGATCATAGCCTCATTCTGCCCACTACAGGATGAAGGCCATACCTAGGTGCTGCCAAGCTTTGAGCATTGCTGTCCTGGGTCATATGAGGTCACATTGCTTCTCCAAAGGCTATCAGCTCATCCCTTCATGTATATTGATGGCGGCCCTTGCAGTATCTAGTATCCAATGGTCTCCATCCTGTCGTAAGTGTAGTGCATCTTCCATCTCTTTCATACATCATAGATTGCTCTTTCTGTTCTTTCACATTTCTTACACCATTTTCAGTCACTCTGCCTGGTCTCCTCTCTTCATAGATGTGGATTATTTTCAGGAGTCTCCCTTCATCCTCTTTCTCTGTCACCTCCCAAGCAATATGTATCCCAAAGCAATCTAGACTTAATTTAGAAGGACTTTTCTATATTTTTTTCACCTTTCAGTAGTTGCATATATGTTCACATTTTAAACCATCTCATATAGGTTCTTCTGTCTTTGTTTCTACCACTACATTTCAGAATGCCGATTCATTTTTATAGCAACTGATATTTTGTGGGTGGTTAAGAGTTAATGGTTAAGAATTAGCTCCTTTAGAATCTAAGCCTTAGAATCTTAAGGTGTTTTATGTAGATGTGTCTAGAATAGCCAGCATTCTAAAGTAATAAAGTCCTTGGAGAGAACTGTCCTTTGTTTAGTTTTTCAAACTCAGTTTTCCCTATATAGATTCTGAATTTCTGCTGCTTAATCAGAAGAGGAGATATTAAATATGTTAGTCATTTGGTTTCTGTAGCTATTAAAGTAGTGTTCATCAGGGTATCAAATAGATTTCTGAAGAGTACACCTGCTACCAATCAGTCTGTTCTTTCTGTTGGTAGAACTCATGTTTATTAAGTACACTAACTTTGAACTAGAGAGGATATTGTAAAAAAAAAAATATATATATATATATATATATATGATTATTTACCTTTAGATTCTGCTGTTTTGAAAAAATGTCTTTTGGAAAGTAGTTAGCATTAAGAAAACTTTTGCATGATTGGCTTTGGCATTGCTATTGGGTTTCTAGGTCAGTTGAAGTTTGGGCCTATGTGGACATGGCAATGTCAGTGAGAAATGTAGGAAGATGTAGGCAAGAAACATTGCACAACTTTCCAGTATGGTATACGTACCCTCAAGACACCTGCTGTGCAACCCACAGAAGGTGGGAGGTCAGCTGAGCCTGGCACGTTCATAATTGAGTCAATTTGGGTGTTATACACATTCCATGGGTGAGGCTCAAGTAAAATTTTTGTAAGTATCATCTAAGAAATCTGAGGATTTTGCTTCCAAGGACAAAGGCAGTGAATTGTGAACTATTGAAATATTGTCTATTTCCAAGTGACATAGACTCTGGGAGTTTAACAAATTACTTGGTGTATATTGCTTAATCCAGACTTCTTCAATGGCTTTGTTCTCTTCAAAATTTGTGCTATTTGGATTTTTAATATTGAGAGAAAAGATAAACTTTAAAATACTCTTTACACCTTAGTTATTTATAAGGAAATAGTTATATAGCTGTTCTTACTAGACCACCTACTAAGTAATAACAATGATGATAATAATGAGGATAATAGCAAGCACCAGCTGATGAGAGTTTACGGTATGCATGTAATAGGAGGTACCTCCTTCAATACTCAGAGCAGTGCTCTCAAACAATAGTAGTATTGTCCTCACTTTATTAGAGATGAGGCATCTGAGACGTGGACAAACTAACATACCTTTTGTTCCATGGTCAGTAGCTGGTTTCACTGGGTGCTAGAACTAACTTTCTTCAGCCTATGTTGCCTGGGGCTGGTAATTAGTATCTTTCATGCATGGACTTTGGATACCTTAACATCACTTTTTCTGTTCTTTATCATAATGATTGGCTATTTATCAAAAAATAATGTTTATAGGCTGGGCATGGAGGCTCACACCTGTAATCTCAGTACTTTGGAAGGGCTGTAATCCCAGCATGGTGGGAGGCTGAGTGACGTGACGTCAGAAGTTTGAGACCAGCCTAGCCAACTGGTGAAACCCCATCTCTACTAAAAATACAAAAAATTAGCTGGGCATGGTGGCACGTGCTGGTAATCCCAGCTACTCTAGAGTCTGAGACAGGAGAATCACTTAACCCAGGAGGCGGAGGTTGCAGTGAGCTGAGACTGTGCCACTGCACTCCAGCCTAGACAACACAGCAAGACTCTGTCTCAAAAAAAAAAAAAAAACAAAACAAAACAAAACAAAAAAAACAAAAAAATAATAATTTTTATGAACTACAGGTCTCTTAACATAATAAATGAAAAATAATTGCTACTTTGGAGTCAAGTTTTTTCTATCTTCAGACTTCACAGATCTGTTTTTATTCTTATCCAATAAATTATGCTTAAATCAAAGTCTTGTCTTCTTAAAAATTGTCTTTAAATGTTGTCATAAGTAAATCTCTGTGTTGTACTATGTCACATGACTAAATATGAACTTGATTGTACTTTATTCTAGAAATAGTTATAGTGATAAGGAAGATAATCTTGATAAAGCTAATTAGCTGTATCACATTTCTTTTAGATAATTTATGTACCAGTTTTATCTTGCCTTAAGATTGGAAGTTATTTCAGTAAAAACATTTTTATTTTTGTCATTTACTTTATAGAAATGAATGCACGCAGGAGAATGCATAATTTCCAGTCCATCCTTTTATTAAGTTGTCATAACATTACAGTGTAAACTTTTGAAAATAAACTTTTAAAAATTTGGAATAATTTTAGATTAAAAAATTGCAAAGATGTTAGAGTTTCCATATATTCTTCACCAAGCCATAGGAAGTTTTTGCTAATTCAGAATAATTGAGAAAATCTAATGTTCTTGCCAGTTGATAGTCTATGTGTCCTGCAAGAGTTCAAAGCATTCAGATATATTTAAAGTATTCAAATGTAACAACATACACTTAGCTTAACTGATCGTTCTTTTCTTTACTTTTGACATTGTGTAGCACCATAAAATATAGAATACTTTACTGAATTTCTTGATCTTCAACATAACCGTTAGATAAAGTATTGTTTAAAAATATCTGCTACTCAACATTTACTGTACACATAGAGAAATTTCAGTTTTACTCAGGATTTATCATGGGCTTAATAATTATGTTTTATAACAGTTGAAATGATTTTTTTTCTTACTGAACTCTTCTAAATAAGAAGGCTTTCATTGAAAATCCAATATGGAAGATATTCAATGCATATTCTAGTTATGGAAGACTGTATACACTTTGTTTACTTTTGAGCATATGTAAAAACTACAGAATGTTTCATGTTTTTTCCATGAACGTATCGTTTTAGGAGTTAGCATTCCTATATGAAAGTTATTATTAGTTTCTCAAACTTAAAATTTGACAAGCATAGTAAGCACAGCATTTAATTTAAAGTGGAACTTCATTTCCTTTTCTGGAAAGCATGGGCTAATTCTCTTTGCTCAACAGAATGTCTGTGAATCCATTCTAATGAGTCTTTCTGGCATCCACCCATGTCAAATCCATATGATCTAATTTGGATGAAAAATTTTAATGCTTACTGAGATTTTTAAGAATTAATTAAGTGTGAGAACTGGTTAGCCACAGAGTAGAGCTTGCTCTTCTTTGAAAGGTGGCAGAATCAGAGCTCTATGGAAATTATATTACCTGAACATTTGACTTTTTAACTACCAATTTGACTCTTGAAAGGAAAACTACCAAATACAATTTATTTTCCTTAACAAAATATATCTATAGATGCCTCCTTAGTGAGAGAGTGCTGAGAACAGTGTTCCCAAACATTATATTGTATAATAAAATCAAGTCGCTTTGGCTTTGAGCATGCATGGCATTTAGACCAATGACCTTCAGTTTTCCTTGGGCTCTGATGACAGGTCTTGCTATTTTTGTGTATTTTCAAGAAGTGAAATGTTTAGCCTTTTAAAATTATGTTTTTGTAGAGAAGAAAGGAGAATGGGCATTGCTTACTTTCACTCTGTGCGATGACACAAGTGTGCTTACAGTACTCTCCTCTCTCCACCCCCTTCCCATCCTTTTCATAGACGCGCATCGGGAATTCCTTCACAGGCCTGCGTCTGGATACGTGCCAGAGGAGATCTGGAAGAAAGCTGGTAAGAATTGTTTAAAAACACGAGTTTCGTGTTCTGGCAGCTGTGTGCAGTTGTTAATGCAGTGATGTGAGGAATGACAAGAAAGGACTTTACTGCTAACAACAACAACAGCAAAAACAAAACAAAACAAAAAAAACCACAAAGCAAAACAAAACAAAACACCTGATTAATATTCTTAAACCAGGCCTGATTACAAGATGAAATCATTTTTATTTTAGTAACATCTGCCAGTTTCACTATAATTGAGAGGCTGGCAATATTTCCATTATAAAACTCAATTTTTTCAGGGCCATAATGATTTCAGGCTGAAACTTGGCATAGGAGGTCTTAGCTTGCATGCATTTTTTTTTTCTTTGATGAAAAAAACCCAGTGTTTTAGAAATTAAATTGCATGCTTCAGCCTTTTCTCTTGCATTCTTAAAAAAAAAACAAAAACTCACACTAAGTCAGGTTGACTTGTGAAAGTACTCAGATAATTTCTTGGTTACAATAAACTTTTAAAATCATTCTTCTATACTAATTAGTATTCAACAATCAGAGCTAAATTACTCTTTAAGTGAAATAACAAAGTTACTAAACATTTATTTTTGCTTTTCATATACACTACCTATTTTCCATTAAGAGATGCTGCTCTATATTTTGTAATAGTAGATTTAAAGCTCCTCATGACCCACAGATTTGTTATTGCACTTAAATAGGTCCAAATCTGTGAGAATCTTGGTGAACTACCTAGCAAGCAAAAAGCTTTATGAAAACCAGCTCAGGAGATGAAACATAAGTCTGTTTCAAGAGTTAAAGATGACATGAAAAATATACTGTGGCTTTGAGCTACTGTAACTCTAACTCTTAAAGTAGTTTGTCTCTTTGAGTTGGGAAACTGGGAAATGCTACTTCTACAAACAGTACAAATCGAAGAGTCAGGGGACATATTTTTTGTTGTGTTTTTTTATTTCTACAGAAGATTTTTCTTTGGGTTTTCACTCAGCTGTGTTTGTAGTTCTGTGTAACTTGCTGACTCTCTAAACACATGTATCTTATGCAAGTATTTTTATACATTTTCCAAGAAATACCTATTTTTTTAAGAGTGATAATGAGCTTTAAATTCTGATAGCATTCTAGGTTTAGTAACTTAGATTAAGAATCAGAAAGCCATCTTGAACATCCAACATGCAAATTAGATAGGTCCATTTAGCTTAAAGGTTAAAATATATATGTTACTCAACTGCATAGTTTTACCAGATTTATGGTAATAGTCATGTGGTACTCCCAAGCTGTTAAAAATATGCCAAGTGCCACCTACCTGAAAAGACTTGATACATCTTCCTCGTGACCGTTTTTCTCCTCCACTTCTAAGCTGTCAGTGAAACTTATTCCAATAAGCGGTACAAATGATTGTCATTTTGGACAGTGGAAGGGTGACTTTATGTTCAGAGGAGTGAGTCTTTTCTCTGCACTTTCCTTCTTAAGTATATTTAAATTAAATTCTTGATAGTTCATAAAGAAAAAATGCCAGTAAGGTTTTGTGTAATCCAGATTTCTTATGTGCTATTATCTGCTCAAGTCTTTGTTTGAGTGCTATTAAGTGAGAACAGATTTTCTTGAATATAGCACCTTTCTTGGAAAGTCAACTTGAATAGCTGTGTATAAAGGAAGTCCTACCATAAGTGGTAAGCAATTGGACGCAGATTCAAAGCTGCACTATGTATTTTCCACTTAATCAGTTGTTTATTTTTTCCTACGTGACATATTGTTATCTATTGAATCCACCATTATTTTTCTTTACTGTCTGTTTTGGGGGGGTTTAAACCTAATTCTGGGTGTAATTTAGGTTTTGGGGACTTAAGAGAGTAGAGAAAGAGCACTACTTGTTTCTGTTGTGTGCTTGCACTCTCTAATTAAACCATATCAGGGAAGTGTTTAGATTATTCATTACAGTGTCTTTCATCTACGATAGGTGTTCAGTCTAAAATATGACATTAAATTTGTATTCTCTCACAGTGTTATCTCTAAACTGCTGCTTAAAAACAGTTTGGGAATAGTTTTCTATGGATGATGCTAAATTTTAAGGGGTATATTAAATCCTGAAAGTACGGATGACAGTTTCATCTGGTAATCTCCAGTAACTACTTATAATATTTATCTTTATAGGCTTCTTAAATGGCTTTTCTAGTGTTCAGTGTCAAGGCATCCAACATGATGAAAACACCAAGGGCAGAATGTGACATCTGCACTCAGCTTGTTATAATTCGAAAGCTTTTATCCTAGCTTTCTAAAATTGGCTATGGGCAAAAAAATTTTTTTGAAGAAAACCTACAAAGTGTGCTTTGCAATGAAATTATTATACATATTTTTGTTGCAAAAGATAGGTAAATAAAGCATTTGAAAAATACAAAAGGGGAAGAACTCCCAAAACTTGATGTAGCATAATGAATACATCCACTTTCACAGAAAATTGTAATAAAGTATACCCTGTGCTTGAAAGTACATAATACAGCTTTTTGCATCATTTTGTTTTGAAATGATTTCAAACATGTAGAAACGTTGCAAAAAAATTCCAAAAAAAATCCTCTGTAATTTTCACCTAGTTCCCTTATTTTATCATACTTGCTTTAGTATTTTCTCTTTTCCTCTTTCATTCTCTTCCTGAGATGTATATATATTTCTAATCATTTGCGAGTAAGTTGCAGACATAATTTCTCTTTACCTTAAATGATTTGAGTTTCAGTTTCCCAAGAACAAGAATATTCTATGTAACTTCAGTACAGTTACCAAAATCAAGACATTCAGAATTGATATAACACTATTATTTCATCTGCAGACCCTATGCAAATCTTTCACATTGCCCCCAATAATACAATATTATAACATAACCATACATTTTTAAAGATTAGAAATCGGCCACATCACTTCTCCTCTAAAAGTAGTATTTTTAAAGCAAAAGTAACAAATGTGCTCAAAAGTTACAAGGGGCCTTCATGAAACTGGAAAAAAATCTAACATAAAGATTGTTTTAAAATGGTAACTGAATGTTTTCTCCAGTATATTTCTTTTTACACAATCAGAATGTTTGCAGTTGGTAATAAATATTCAAGCACCTTGCAAATGTCCTACCAATTCTCTTTGCTGATCTGTATATGCCTGTGGGATTAGAATAGGAATGCATAATTTAAATATAAATTGCCTGATTTGCATATACAATTAGTCAAGCTACAGCTTTGATCGTAAGCAAAAATTATTGTCCTGTATTACCACTTAGATAGAATTTTAATTCACCTTGAATATTCAAACTAAATTAGACCCTGGCTGTATAGTTAGAAGGGCAGTACTTCCCTTGTGCCCCAGGTCATTTATGATAGGGTTATAAAGGCATCTTTTCACCTCCTGGTGAAGAAGGTGCTGTAAGCTCTTTCTGCAGTGCTCTGATTCTACACAGATTTTAAATGCATACCTTAAAGCAGCTAACAAAAGCTTAATATATTTTAGTTACTATTTCTAGTATGAATTTTTTACTTATATTTTAGTTTATAAAACCCAACACACAGTAATTGTAAACAAATGTACTTCAGATATAATGCTGCTAAAATGACAGAGGCTACAAAAGTCATGACAATTAATTACCAATAGAGAGCTTCTGATGATTCTCAAGTCATAGACTGTATAGATGTGTGAAATAAACCATAGGAATTTAAGAAACCATAGAAGTACTTGCATCTCTTACATTTTTAATCTACAGTAAAACATTTTTATTAGGAATCTATGTTTTTAATTAAACAGAACATTTAATTAAGGTGCTTTTTAAGTGGGTGAAACAATTAAGTGCAAACACTTGAATGAAACATGTCATAATTAGTTTTAATAGAGTGTTAATTGGTACTAGGTTTGCCAAGTTAATAATTACTGCTTATTAAATTTTCAATTAATCATTGTCATTTTGCTTTGAATAAAGATGAAAATTAGATAAACTAATTCAGGGGGAGGATATTTTCCCCTGTTAATTAGAACAGTTAATTTTTTTAATGGAAATTACTTGTTTTAGTTGTCAATCTTATGTTCTACATTAGTTGAATCTTTGCACCCTTTCCTCAGCCAAAAATAAAGAGCTTGACACCTTGCAGATTTGTAGTCAGGCCTGATTGTTTTGGCCTGTGGTATGATTCAGTTATATTTGTCTAGTGCAACAGTTGGTTATGCAAAACCACTGTGTATATTTGGTAAAGTAAATGGACAACAGCTTAAAATGTAGAAAGGAGATTATTTTTAAAAACCTCTATCATTTAATCTATAAAGGCACATACTCATATTACTCAGGAAATGACTTTTCAAGAGTAAAACTGGATCATCCGTTACAGCAGTGGTTTTCATTAAAAAGTCTATAGTAACTTAATTGCCATCTGAGTTACATTTTCACTATTGTGTTGCGGTTTTTGCCAGCAACTCATAGGTTGCACTTATTTGTGTATGTGTAAAATCCATTGTTGCCCTATGTTTTTTTCTGAATGCTTTATCTGTGGATCTTCCTGTATTAGTATTAACTTACAGCATTGTATAAAACTAACATTATGGGTCTTAATTATTCATGCAGGTTTCTTACGAATGTCCTTGTCCTTTAATTCTTAGATCTGCTAGTTTTTAGACTGCTGAAACTGCCCAATAATTTGGATGAGAGTCATGCTTGTTCTATAGAATTCTATATAAAAGTAATCAGATAGTGGGCATGGTAGCTATCAGGTGCCTATAATTCCAGCTGCTAGGGGAGAGTGATGCAGAGGATCACTTGAGCCCAGGGTTTTGAGACCAGGCTGGACAACATAGTGATACCTGACCCGAAAAGAAAAAAAAAAAGATTTAAAAGAAAAGAAATCCACATCCAATGTCCTGAGCTAACTGAGAGGTGTTTTCTTGTCTGGTTTGTCCTGACTGGCACACAGAGGAGGCTGTCAACGAGGTGAAGCGCCAGGCGATGACAGAGCTGCAGAAGGCCGTGTCTGAGGCGGAGCGGAAAGCCCATGACATGATCACGACGGAGCGGGCCAAGATGGAGCGCACGGTCGCCGAGGCCAAGCGGCAGGCGGCAGAGGATGCGCTGGCAGTTATCAATCAGCAGGAGGATTCGAGCGAGGTGAGGTGTCTTGGGGGCCTCCAAATGAAAAAGATAGTTTTCATTGATTAGAGTGCTCATTCTTTATTTATGGTGATCAGTTTAGACAAATATTTGGAAAAAAATGTTAGAACAGTTTGGGGAAAGTCAAGGTACTCGTGGAATTGGCCAAGAGCTTATCACATTTGTCTTTTTATTGAACACTGAATCTTTGCCAAAAAAGGTTTTGAATGTTTAGTGGGTTACCAATTAAAGTGAAATTCTTATAATTTCCCAGCATTATTTAGAGAATCATAGCTCAGCTGTGTGTGTCTGTGTGCGTGTGTGTGTGTGTGTGTGTGTGTGTGTGTGTGTGTGTGTTATGTATGTGTGCATTTGAGTATGTGTATGCTTGCCTTCTAATTGAAGAGATTTAATAGATACTGTGTAAGCTGTGATCTCCAAAGACATCTGGCAGGCTTGGGATTGAAAACACTGCCTTAGCTATTGGTCTTAAAGTCCAATGCTAAAACAATGTTTGCATCAACTGAATATTTCTAAGAAAACTTGGAGACAGTCTGTACTTCTACATTATTTGTGATAACTCATATGATGGTCATTTCATAGCATAATATTGCTGCTAGTGGTAATATTACACATATTATTGTTCCAATATAGTAATTCTCACACACACACACGCACACACACACAGCTAGCCTACATGGCTCAAAGATCTACAAAGTAACCAAAACGCAATATCAAACAAAATGATTTTAAAAATACAGCCTATAAAATCAGAGCAGAATACTAATGCTCCACATTAATTAATATAGCATCACAATTCTCAACCCCAGAGTAACTTTAGATAAAGGACTACAATGGGCTGCTGCCACCAAGCTGAACTCACAGTGGCATGGACTGATAAATCGATGGTCTACTACAATACATATCTATAATTTGTGAGGGAGAGTAAGTATTTAATTTGTACCAGGCTTTTCTGTAGATGAAAGCCTCTGCAGGAATCACTCAATGCCCAGAGTTTCTATTTAATGTGTAGCAGATGAATAACAAGGGGACAAAAGGAATTGATTTTTCAACATTTAAAAGTTTCTCAGGAAAAGAGGGACAAAGGGAAGTTTATCTGCCCTTTAACTGCTGACTTTTCCATTGTTCAATTAAAGTAGACATAAATTCAGTTGTATTGGTATCTTGTGGCTAAGATAGAAGGACTTTGTTTTGTGTTTTTTATTTTGAAAACATTATTAGCATCTTTTGAGGAGAATTTGTCCTTCTCTATTCAAATATGCAATATCGTGAGACACACTTGATGTCATCATTAAAACTATCACTTTCACATGAACATTTTAGGGATGTTAGGTATATTAAGAGTATTTTTTAGGTCACTAAATTCTAAAGACAAATGTGTAGGAAGAAATTGTCAATTAAGTCTTTGTATTCAGGCAGTTACATGCTGTATTCTGTCAGCATTTATAAGCTTTGTGTCTTTATTCCTAAAAGCTATCCAGAAAAATATATGATCTTGCCACCAATATTTAGCATTATAAATAAACTGTTAAACAGTATCCATGGTAGGTTATTCAGTCAGATCTACTACTTATGTAAGAATTATCTTCTGTAATAATTGGGTTTTTGTTTTGTTTTGTTTTTGTTTGTTTGTTTTTACCTCTTGGGGGAACTGATATTTAACATAGCATTATTTTTGTCTTCAGTGACACTTTCCCAAGAATTTTAAAGCAGACCATGGTAGAGGAAAGGGTTTGGAATTCAGAGGGTCATATTTAATTCCTGACTCCAATTCTTACAATTCTGTGATTTGTGAGAAAACCACTGAACTTCTAAAAGCTTCGATTTTATCATGATCTGGAGATGAGTGGAAGTGTCTGGCGTATGGCTTGAGCCGTGAATCATACTATGGATAAGGAGACTCACCTGGCTAAAGTTCCACAGCTAGGAAATGGCAGAGCCTCAACAGGATCTCACAGCAGGCTTTCAGTCCCTATGTTGTTTCGTAACAGTGAAATAAGGATCTTTTCATAAGTATCATTAAGATAATTTTTGGATGCAGGTAAAGACAGGCAACTTAGGCCTGGTTTCTTATTCTTTAAAGTGCAAGACCACTTTTAATACTTGGGGAGGAATCATCTCTAGAAGGATTAAGCCTCTTTCCTCCAAAAATAATGTAAATAATTTTCCAAGAATAGAAGAAAAAAAAACAGAAGAAAGACTTCATTTGAATAAAGCTGAGAATCCTCTGGACTGGCACATAAGTCTGCACACACATACTAGAAAAGTGGTTTGTCCAGGGACTTGACCAAGAAGCAAAGGGTTAATTCATTAATCAACCTAAAGAAGTAAAGGGTTAATCCATTAAATAACCCAAAGTTCATGTCCTTCATTCCCAAGGGATGACAACGTACAAGAACAGTTCAAGTGCCAGGAGGCAGGTTTTGGTCAGCCATACCTTTTGCCTGGTTGTTGGCTTGAATTTGTTAGTAAAACACTTTTTCCCCTTCAAAATGAGGACATAACTTTAAACCCAACGTATTACTTTTCTGCACCCTGCTCTTTCCTCACACTCAGGAATGTGCACCCTTTAACAGAAGCAGGCTGGCAGAAGCCACTTCAGCAGTGGCACTTGTAAGTCACTTCTAGTGTACAAAGCTCCCTTTGTTCCCTCAGGATGGAGCCAGAACACATCTGGTTTCCTTGGACTATGATAGAGCTCCCTGTTCTGGGTCTCACCATTGTTGACCCCAGGGTGGGGACTCTGTTAGGTCAGGACTGTATGTGCAGAGAAGATAGTTTAGTTCTTCTCAGAATCCTCATCTATGTTTTTATGTTCAGGAGTTTTCTTGAACATTAACCATTTGACACCCAATAAGGTCCATATTGCATTGTGCTTTAAGTATTATATGAATTGTTTTGTTTTCTAAGAAAAATGAAAATTCTCATTTCTTGGAAGTTTAATGCATAAAATTTACAGTAAAGTGCACTGTAAGCTAAAGTGCAAGGCAACCACCCATCCCACTTTGGGCGGAACTGTCCATTGACACCTAGTGTCCCATATAATTATTACGAGTACCCCCTTCTACTGTCAAGTGTCCTGGCTTCCATGATAAGTTGAATGTTCCACCCCTTAAAGGCCATGTTTACCTGATCAAATGATCATCTTTTGCTAGCAGAGCTCAGAGGCAGATAGGTGTGACAGAAAGAATCTGAGATGAGGACCCAGAAGACCTGAATTATGGTCCCAGCTCAGTTACTGTCTCAGAGGTCCTTGGGAAATTTATTTTACTCCTGTCAGCCTCCATTTCTTCTTAAGGAATGGGATGATATTCACTTACCTTACAAGGTGTTTTAAAAGATTTTTTTAAGTGTTTTTGAAAGTGATAACACAATACATTATTATCTGCTTATATTTACCACAGGTTTTTAAAAATCACAATATAAACTGAAGTATTCCTATTGAAACAATATTCTTTTCTCCCTTTCCCTTTCTTTATTTGAAGCCACCTCCTATTGTAGACATCTGCCCATCTCTTACCTAGGTCATGTGTAAACTAATAAGCCAAATATATAACGATATATATGTGGTTAGATACACACATTTTATTATTCTCTCTTTCCTTCATAGTGACTTTAAGAAGGAATCTGAGCTTCAGAATCAGACCAGAGTTCTAGGCCTAGCTTGGCCATTTATACGTTTCTTCTGAGCTATTTGTGTAAACTCCAGATATCTCTGAATTCTTCTCTTTGTAATTTCTGAATTTACCCTTTCTCTTCTCCCTCAATTTTCACAGGTATAAAATGGAGCTAATGATGCTCATTCTGCTTAGAAAAACCAGTAGTTCTGAAAGATTGACAGTGGAAATGTTTCAGAAGGAGGAGCAGAGTTGAGAACATTTAATTGGGGAGACCAGCAGAAAGGCAGCTTGGAGGCAGGAATGAATAACAGATGGCTATTATTTGTAGGGGGCCATATAACGTATTCAAACTGGGATGCTTTTTGGAGTAAGCAAGGGTGCTCTCTCTGGGACAGACCAGTCCTGTAAACCAGGCTGTCCCAAGCTCATGGGAACCCCCAGTCAGCAGAGTTTTTGAAGGTTGCATGAAGTGTGTTTTGCCTGAGATGAAATAAGAAGACCTACAATGATTGTTTAACTCTGCACCAGGCATGGTATAAAGTGCTTTCCATACTTTAGTTTGTTTACTTCTCACATCGGCTCTGACAAAGTAGATAGTATTATTTTCCTTGTTTTATGGATAAAAAAGCTCGTCTTGGAGGGGTTAGGCCACTTGCTGAGTGTCTCATGGTCAGTATGTGTGAGCTGGTCCTTAGCCCAGGTAGCCCGGCTTTCAGGCCACTCTCTAAATAGCTACATGGCAGGAATGGGAGGATTTTGCTTGTTTGTTTTTTCCTGATTGTGTACTACTGTATCTGTTCTTCATTAGACTTCATGATTATTTCTACCTAGTCCTCAAATTTACTTGGATTTATAGGCTGATACTTGTTATTACTATCAGTTAGAATGACACTGGACTTGTGGCAGATACCTAAGCAATGTGATGCTCACTGTACTTTCTCTTTTCCCAGTGGATTATATGTTTAACCCAGAATATAATGCCAGCATTAGCATAAATCAGAAATTCACTGAATCTGATCATCTTAAACTGTTTTATTTTTTCTATATTTCCATTTACTATCTGTGTACAGACAAAGCGTTTTCCAGTGAATGCTCTCAGATTACAGCTCTTTTCAAGGAAACTTTTACAGCTTTCTTTCAAATCCATACCTTATACTGGCTTAGGTGATTGAAGCAAGAAACTGCAAGTGAGCACAGAAACAGATAAATACTTTTATTGTTCTAATAGTTTAGAGTTTTAAACTAACAAAGGTATATTTTCCCGCCATATTAAAGCAGCCTTTATTTGCCATTCTTATATAGGTGCAGAGCTCACAGTTATACCAACCTCAGCGGAATCTGTGAAGTTTGGCCAAATTGGAAATGCCACTGTATAGACCCTGAATAAAACATAGGGGCCTCACAGTATGGGTCCTGTCAAAGCCTTCACAGTCTCATCAGACCACTTGATTCCCAGAAAAAATTGGAGTTCTCAGAGCATGAGCTATGATTCCGTGTTACAGTTATATCTATCTGTCTATTAAAAGGCCAGCTGTTTGATTCCGTAGATGTTCATGGTATAGTAGACAGAGCACTGGGCTGAGATTGACCTTTTTTTGCTCACCTCTTGAAGCTTTGGTTTTCTCGTCTGTGAAATTTGGGATAAAGTTTATGTGATCTACCTGTTTTGCAAGGTGGTTGAGAGGTGCAAATGAGATGAGAAGTATTTTATTAAAGAAAAGTCACCTTACAAGTGTGCAGTGTGTCTGTATAAGAAAGAAAGAAAGAAAGGAAAAGGGCGAGGGAATTAGAGTAGTGACTTTGTGATTGGAAAGGAAAGGAGAGAGACCACAGAAGTAAAGTCTGTGGGTTTTGGCACTGAATGGTTCCAATGGCTAAAGAAAGAGGGGTTTTCAATGAAGTGACAAAGTCTTGGGCCTAAGTATTGCCAAATACTGAAATGGACCCCACCAGAGTTGGGTTTAGGGAATACCGACTTAGAGGAGCATCTTGGTGGAGCTACATACAGAACAGGTAGTTTGAAAGGAGCACAAAGCTCCGGAAAAAGATAACAGGGAGAAACAGGCTTGAGAGTCATTTGCTTACAGCTGATCGTTGAAAACACAAGATCTCACAAGGGCAGCATGAGAAGAAAAGGATATTCCTTTTCTTTATGCCAGCATGCCTCCCTCCCTCAGCATCAACTAGTTACAGGGAAAAGAAGAAACAACAGAAAAAGTTATTGTATATGAAAGAGAATTTTTTAGTAGTATCTAGGAAACCAAAATTAGTGGAAATTTCAACAAAACGCATTTAATAAGGAAGAACAGAGAAATAGCAATGGTAAATCTTCACAAATTTTGAGAACAGCAAATGAAGATGGAGAAGAAATTGTTAGTCACTAATAAAGTATAAAGGAGAGTAAGTTAATGTTTTTTCCTGTGTCAGTGCCCGTGGGTGATAGCACTTAATATGAGTGAGACCATGAGCTTTCTAATTCTAAAGGTTGTAAGGTATTGGATCTGGAGTAAGGATTGCTCTTTTTCTTGAAGTCAGTACCAAAGAGAGGGAGTGATGTTAATACCTGCCATTTATTCAGGACCTACTGAACATCACGCACTGTGTTTAGCACTGGCATAATCCTGAATAATCCTGCAGTTATGATTCCTGCTTTACATGTTCTGTTGCTCCAGGAAGCTAAGTAACTGGCTTGTGGATCTAAAGCCACTAAGAGATGAAGTTGGAAATGAAATGAAGTTGGTCTGGCTTTGAAACCTGTGCCATTTTCATTACATACTTTGACACCTTGTCTTTGCTGCCTCTAACTTTAGGATTCAATTTCTGTCCACTTTTGGGAGTTAAGTGCCGGCTAACCTGTTCCTGCCACAATGAGATCTAAGAAAGATCTGAAATTGACAAAGTGTGGCATTTTGGAAAGGGTATTTTTAATTTGCAATCCAAACATCTGGGTGAATCAAACTTTGGCTATGTAATTTTATATTTTTGTGACTTGGGGCAAGCATTTTGCTGTTAAAAAATTATTTATTTTGAGGGCCCCAGTTTCTGAACTGCAAAATATGTGTGAAAATTATTTTAAATTATCAAGTGCAATACAAGTTGATGACGGTGTGATCTTAATGTGAATTTAAGTCAGTGTCTTGCCTTCTGTAGGATTCTTAACATTTGGGGAGTTTCAATTACAATCATTCTATTATACTTAATTACACATCAATGCATTGCAAGTTTTTCTGGAGAATTATAGATATGTAAGACCTGGAGAGACTTAAAGCAATTAAGAGACAAAACAAAAGATATTTTGTCTTTCAGAAAAATATTTTTCTGCAGTAAGAACCAGAAAGGATATATGCCTGTACAACAGAAAGATCATTCTCTGATGAAGGAAATAGTTTTCTTAGGGAGAAAGAGAATTGCTGATTTGAAACAAAGTGTCAGACATCTTCAATATGCGGTGTTGGCATTCAAAAGCTTCAACCCATCGATTCTGTATATAGCCTTTAGTATAGTTAGCAAAGAGGAGATTTGTGTGCAGCCATAAATTCTTCATCTGAGTTACAACCGAACTTTGGTCAATTGACTTATTCTTATTTTTCAGATAGAGAGGGAAATATTTTTTATGCCAAAAAGGGAAAAACATTATCACAAATAAGGGAAGACTATAAAGTGCCATGAGCTTTGGGAATGAAATAAGCTATGAAATGGGTATCTGTGAAGTTTCTACACTATGGTGGTAATTGCAGTCACAACACTCCTAAGAGGCCTGAAAGGGAAGCTCAGTCATTTAAAAGTAGAATAAACAAATGAAATACCTTGAATATAAAATGCACAAATTGAAAATGTAAAATCGAATTAAGCCATTGACTGCCTTTATCCCAGCCCTTGTGGATAGACACGTGGATGTTAGACACAATTTGCAGTTTCCACCTTTGTGAACAATAGAAAGCTTAGAGTGATCCAAATGGGCTACTCACAAGATTCTGCACCTTCCACTGTTTCCAGAATTGTGACTATTCTGGGGCTGAGTGTCACTGATCAGGCATCAGTCTTGCAGGTATGGACTAGTCAACAAGAAATTCACTGGAGCCATCCAAGAGAAATATATTTATAGAAATTGCTCTTTCTGTTTTCTAATAAGCTTTTAAAAATGAATATGCACTTTGGAGCTTTTGTTAGCTGAACACTTTGCTAAAGCTCCCTACACATTCATTGCAGTGCAGGGTCAAGAGAAATAAAAATTTACAGATTTTCTTTTTTTACCAGATCATTTAAATTGCTCTTTTTGTAACTTCCTACAGCTGAAGATGTGTGTGTGTGTGTGTGTGTGTGTGTGTGTGTGTGTGTCTGTCCCAGTGGTGGGTGGTAAATGAATAGAATCAAACAACTTCAGAATGAAACTAGAGGTAAAACTAGCCAGACTCCTTAACTCCTGGATCAGAACCAGACAATACTAGGCAAGAAGACTCAATTCCCAGCAGCTTCACGATCCAAAACATCTGTTTCTGTATTTGGCACAATTCCACTTTTTTATTTGTAAAATTGTTCCCATCTTTGAAAACACTTTAAAAAATAAAGAAACCCCCATTCTGTCTCCCTTTCCACTTCCCAGCACATGCATCTGTAATTACCTGGTTTAGTCTGTGTGTTTAATCAGTTTAAATTGAGAATGTTGCATACATCTGATTTCAATCTGAAGGAGCCATTGAGTATTGGACAGTTACCACCCTGTGTCTGCCAAAACATGCCTCTGCCAAAAAACAGATAGGACTCACACCAGGGTATTTCCTAAAGAAGCCACTTGACTCAGATTAGATGTTTAATTTCCTTAAAATATTGTTTTGGATGTGAGTCTCTGTTCTCTAATTGGGATATTCTGGTGTAATTTAGGAATATCGCTTATTTGCTGAGTTTGTTCCAGGATCCAGCTGGCATTACTCTAAAAGCCTAAACCTCAAGGAAGTAAACTTCACTCTGAGCACTTCATACCTCGCAGCTTTGAAGGGTGGGCCTACCTTTGCTCATGTCTTTGTGGAACCATTGTACATGCAATACAGTTGAATTAATTTTCAGAGAGAGAGCTTCTAGTTATGGTAATGAACCTTCTGATCAGAGGTTCACATCTATTGAGATATTTTCTTAAATTAATTGAAGTAGGAAAAATTTTTTTGTTTTAGTACTGAGTATTCATTTAAATTTTATTTTTACTTATGACATTGACAGTATCAACCAAGTTTCTAGATTTCCTCATATTTACTTCAAACACCTCTCATTGGCCAGAGTTTGAGATTTTAAATTTTTGTTTTGTTTTTCCTTGTTGAGTTGTAATTTCTTTTCTTTTTTATTTCTGTTTTTTGTTTGAGCTTTTCTGCTCAATTTAGTAATGTCAGATGGTTAAAGAAATAAGAAAATGGAGCTGGGCTCTTTCTAAAAGTTTTAAATTGGAGTTCTTGAATTTAAAGGCTTCTAGCACATGAAAGCCTCTGGGAGCCCATTTATTTGTTAGCAAGTTAGGATGGCTGCTATAAATTCCCTTGCACGTTTTGCATAGTGGTAGCTATATACATTAGGGTGATGGGCTGACCTTTCCTGGGAGTATAGTATTGCTAGCAGCTCATGAGTTTACCTTAAGCCACATAACCAGTATACTGGAAGAAAAGCAAATGTAGAGAACACAGTAGGGAGACCTGAACACCATAGGGAGACCTGCAATATCTACCCTATGTCAGGGCTTTAAACATCTTTCTTACCACACAAGCACATAGCATCACCTGTTTGGGTTTACCAGATTGTAGTCAGAAGTTTGTTTTTCAAGGACGTAATCAAAACCAATGAAGATAAAGAATAAAAAGTTGAATAACATAAAGCTAAGATCACTTACTATAGCTTTGCATAATGGGGTAGGTCTTGCCAAAGAATCTAGGAACATTTAAACATTTAAGGTCAGCTTTCTGAAGTCCCCCTCCCACCGCACTCATAGGAGGACTCCTGAAGGTTAGTTTCCTCCTCATTCCTCCTTCCCTGCCTAGGCCCTATCTACAACAGGTGCTCTTCTGTCTCTAGTATGTTGGTGCTCTAATTCACAATGCATTTATCTTAAAGTTTAAGTCCTAGCGGCAACCTCATTCCTAATTTTCTCATGTCTTGCAAAACACTGCCCACAACTGGCAGTGAACTTTCTAGGGTCTGAGTTTTGTTCTCATCACTCCCAGATGAGCCCCAGTTCTCTCTGCTTTTCTGACTTCCCAGAGTTGCTGAGGCACAAAGGAGCAGCAGAGCAGGTCCATTGACTGGAAGGAACTCGGTGCAAATAGAATTGTTATTTGGCTAGTTTTAGCATTTCTCATTTCTCAAAAGCCAAATTAGGCATAGTCTAATGCATCCATTTCACAAATCTCTATTGAGCACTTACTACCTATCAGGCACCATTCTGGGTGCTTCAGATACAGAGAGAGAGAAAAAAAAAAAAAAAAAAAAAACAAGGATCCTGTCCTTCAGGGAGCTGAGGTAAACGGGGTTATTTTAACACAGTCCTAGCATGTGGTTGTAAGGTTTACTGAATAGCTGCAGTGGGAAGAACTAAAAACAGACAGAGGTTAAAGGACTTTGCTTCACCCTGCCTAGTCTGTGAAGGAGCAGGGAATAGAATCCTTTATCTACTGCATTTCTTTGAATCCAATAGAGGTAGGGTTCTGGTATGTAAAAGGAAGAAGCTTCTGCTCAGATATATCTGTGTGTCTGACTATTGTGGTACACATATTGGGAAAAAATTTGGAGATAGTAATTGCCAGTCCGTATGAATGAATGGAGAATTTATGTATAAAGATAACCAAACCTAAAAAGAAAGGATGTTACAGTAAGAACTTAAAAGGTCTTCAGCTACTTTGTTAAATGCCATAGTAGTTGTTGGCAGAACAGTTTGGACAATCATCCCACCAAAACATGCATCTTCTGTGTTTAGTGTGTATATCCATATGTGAACACCTGCATTTTTCATCCTGACTCTATAGTTCTTACAAATAAGGCTACAGTGATGCCTAACATATTTGTCACACTATTGCCTTAACCATGTATTAATTTGGGATCTTGCTGCCTTCTGCCATCTCCTTTAGAGTTGCTGGAATTGTGGCCGTAAAGCGAGTGAAACCTGCAGTGGCTGTAACACAGCCCGATACTGTGGCTCATTTTGCCAGCACAAAGACTGGGAGAAGCACCACCACATCTGTGGACAGACCCTGCAGGCCCAGCAGCAGGGAGACACACCTGCAGTCAGCTCCTCCGTCACGCCCAACAGCGGGGCTGGGAGCCCAATGGACACACCACCAGCAGCCACTCCGAGGTCAACCACCCCGGGAACCCCTTCCACCATAGAGACAACCCCTCGCTAGACATGAACTCAGAACTGTCGAAGGAAAGACAACACAACCAACGCGAAACCAATTCCTCATCCTCAGATGCTCAAAGTTGTTTTTTTTTTGTTTGTTTGTTTATTAGATGAATTATCCTATTTCAGTACTTCAGCAAGAGAGAACCTAACTGTATCTTGAGGTGGTAGTAATACAGAGGGCCAGTAACGGGTCGTAATGACTTATTGTGGATAACAAAGATATCTTTTCTTTAGAGAACTGAAAAGAGAGCAGAGAATATAACATGAAATGATAGATTTGACCTCCTCCCTGTTATTTTCAAGTAGCTGGGATTTTAAACTAGATGACCTCATTAACCGATGCTTTACCAAACAGCAAACCAAGAGATTGCTAATTGCTGTTGAAAGCAAAAATGCTAATATTAAAAGTCACAATGTTCTTTATATACAATAATGGAAAAAAAAAAGAAAACCCTCAAGGGCATGAGCATTGGATACAGCAGTAGACATTTTAACAAGAAGATGAATGGCGTCCGTGGGTTGCTAACTGAACTTTGAAGACCCGCTACAAAATGCGCAGATGTGCAGCAGATTGGAAGGAGACACAGATGTTCGTTTTTTTTCCTGTTTCTGAAAAGAAATAATAATATCCAGGTCAACAGAATGAAAAATGAAAGATGATTTGCAGTGGGATGTA
>NW_016107424.1:2388354-2393354 GCF_001604975.1 Cebus imitator | reverse complement strand
TATGTGTGACAGGGCCACCTGTCTTTTTTTTCTTAATTTTTTTTTTATGTGTAGGTGCATGTCTTGGGGATTTAAAAATTTCAAGGCTGGTTTACTTATGCAAAGCATGCCTACGTCTGGAATACTTAGGGAAAGAAAGCGACTCCATGTTGTCCGAATTCCTCAAGGGACAGAAAAAAAATTGGAGACTGTTGAAATGCAGATTTGAAGTAATTTTTTTAAAATATTATTTTGGGTTCTGCGACATTGTGAAAAATTAAAGTTGTTGTGCAATACTTAATTCAGACATGTACCACAAGTTAATGGTAGACTAACACTGGGGGGTGGGGTCTAGGCATCATGCTTTTGTCAGCATACTCTTGAGCTTTTAAGTCTACTATGTCTGAACTGTGGTTTCTTGTTTATCCTTTTTTCCTTAGTTGGACTGTAATGTATGGTCTGTCAACCTGTGAATCTTTAAAGTATGATTCAGGTATTGTTGTATTCTTTACTGTGTAATAAAAAAGTTGAAAAAAATCTGGATCCTCTGTCTCCCTTCCTCAGTGTGCCATGGTTGCCCACCCAGTGACCCCAGCTTGGGGAGTCCATCCTCCATGGTGCTGAATCAGATCCATAGAGTTTATTCAGCTACAAAGCATGCCTCTGTAACAGGAGTTGGCTTATCCATGCGTGGTGAGTAGGGAATGATGTCAGAACTATGCAAAAGTCAAACTCTTTCACAGGGGATGTTTCTCAGGCAGGAGGAGTCAGAAGAGTGAGAGGAGAATTAGAAACTTCCATAGGAAAGGAGAGCTTGGCTTGCCTAGACTAGCTGCTGCATAGGTAGCAGGGGCCCTTTTGGCTATGTTTTGATAAAATTAGAAATGAGTATCTAAATCTGGGTCACTCTGCTCAGAGAGGTTGATCCCAACCTCATGAGGCTCTGACTCTTGGCAAGTTGTTTGGCTCCATTGTGCACACCTGAATGGTAGATCCGCTGACATGATGCACAGCTGCTTTATTTGCCTTGTCCCCTATCCTCTAATTAAAAGTCGCCGGCATTGGCACTCTTGGTTATGTAGTTAATATCCAGTATGCCTGCCTCCAACTTGCTGGAACGTCCAGTTATCCCCTCTTGACGCATAGTTTTTCATACTCCAGTTACAAAGTTGGTTAGAGTTTGAAGACCCAACCCGTCTCCCCTGCCCTGTGAATGCTGTTAATTTTTATGTGTAGTTTTAAAAACAGATGTTTTTTTAAGTATCTTACATACTGTGTTGTAGCAGAAATTCCTGTTTCCTCTGAATGTTCCAATTTTATAGGCCAAAAAAAAAAAATCATTGCAAAAAATACAGCAGGTGCCAGAGCCCATGTCTGGAGAAGAGTCGTGAAGGTGAATGCTAGTTACATGGGAGATTGGATTGGGCCCCTTCAGTTTCCTTCTTGTGGCAGCTAGGTCCCTGTTCCAAGGCCTGGCTTCTCTAACTTGTCTTCCTGGGAAATGCAGCTTTTCCAAGAACTTGGTAGTGCACACCAGTAAAAAATATAAGAACAGATTTTTTTTAATGGTGGAAACACCCTCACTCCCACGCTTCTGACAGTTGGGGTTGGATATTTAATTTGATAGTTACTCCTTTTTTTCCACAGAAGAAAGGCCAGCCTGACCCAAGTTGCCTATTTTTAATGTGTTAATGCATCTTATTTTCTCTTCAAAGTGAAAAAGGCCAGAAACTAGCAGATAGAAATGGAACCCATTGACGTAGTTCTCTTATAAGCAGTTCTTGCAAATGCCTCTGTGACGTTTTCATTCAAGTGGATATGTTGGACAAATAGGGAATGGTTTTAGTTTACGTGAACAATAAGAGACTTCCAGGTGGTGGACATCATTTTTTAAAGAAGTGTGAATGATGTATCTGGTAACATTATACAAAGATGTGTCTCCCATGAAAGAACATTCAGCTATTCCCTGGAATGGATGGGGAATAAATGAGCAAAGGAGTGTTGTTCTGTATGGGTATCTCTATCCTTATTCCAAGGTGAATAAATAAAGTTGTATTTGCCTAAACCTGTCCTTGGTCAGTCTATTTTCAGTCACACTGGGGAAACGTATTTTCCCACCCCACTTCTCCATCCACACCAGCAGGGAGGTAGGACCAAAGATCTTTACTTTCAGAATTTTCAGGTTGAAATAGCATTTGTTGAAAACTTTGAGATTACACATGGGGAGTCTATGAAAATGCTTTGAGATCAAGATAATATGATTTTCTAACTTAACTATGATAAAAATAACATTCAAAGGGGAAGAAAACAGAGGGTGGGTAAAAGAAGGAATCTCTGCTTTTAGTTCCCTATGCTAACGCTCTGATGCCTGGTGTTCATTTTCAGTGACTAATACAGAGCCAACTGCGCTCAAGAAATATTCATTGTAAATACAACCTTGAGTTTGCAGCTAGAATAATGTGGTGTCATTTTACCCAGAAATGAACAAATTGGTTGGAGGAAGAGAAAGCAAGGAAAATGGTTTAACAGGCTGGAGGAATGGGTCAGAAATGAAAGATGGAGCCATATGTAGTTTAATCAGAAAGGGATGAGGTGGCAAGGTGACTACAGTTTCTGAATATCCGAAGATATAAATGACAAAGCGGGGAGGGAACTGTGCAGTTCATTATGTGGTGGTTGACTATGGTTACTGCTGAGAAACAGATAGTTAATTGTTATAGTTTTCTGTTAATTTATTCACAAAAGACGCCACCAATAAAACATTAGAAAATACTTTAGGCATCTAACAGCCCACAGTGAAAACAGTGATACAGTCAGGACCTCACAGTCTCTCCCCTGACCACTTAGTGTTCTTCTACCTTCAGATTCCTATCTCCATTCCCTCTTCTCACTGCTTTGTTCACCTTGAGTTTCCTTCACTGTCTTTAGGTCTCCCTCCCTCCCTCTCTTTTCCTATGTGTCTACTCTACAAATAATGGGGCTTTTTATTTTTGAAACTATTTCTCTTTTTAAAAAGTTATTTATTTAAAGAGAAAGGGCCTCACTCTCTTGCCCAGGCTGGAGCACAGTGACACTCTCACAGCTCACTGCAGCCTCAAATTTCCAGGCTCCAGCAATCCTCCCACCTCAGTGTCCAAAGCAGCCGGGACTACAGGCGTGCACCACCACACCTGGCTGATTTATTTTTCTGATTTATTGTAGAAATGGGGTCTTGCTATGTGGATCAGGCTGGTCTCCAACTCCAACTGTGCACATAAGGGATCTAGGTTGCATGCGCCTTATGAAAATCTAATGCCTGATGATCTGTTACTGCCTTCCATCTCCTGCAAATGGGACCATCTAGTTCCAGGAGAACAGGCTCAGGGATCCCACTGATTCTACATTATGGTGAGTTGTATAATTACTTCACTATCTATTACAATGTAATAATAATAGAAATAAAATACACAATGCATATGATGTGCTAGAACCTTCCCCAAACCATCCCCTACCCTGGTCTGTGGAAACATTGTATTCCATGACACCAGTTCCTGGTGCCCAAAAGATTGGGGACCACTGCCCTAAAGGATCTGAAAAGCCTCACATTGGAATAATTTGGTAATTTTGTATACTGCAACATTTCCCAAACTTATTTGAACATTTTCACAGGCATTTATTCACATGAGCTTCTGTAACATGTTTTCCCTTTTCTTCTATCACATTTATCACAACCAAGACCTCACATAGAAATCTTACCAGTCTCTCCCCTGTGTTTCATTTCCAAACACAGAACTTAGCTTCTTATTATCTCCAACTACATACACCTAACAGACCAGTCTTCTCCAAGTTAAACTTTTAAAAGTAGGTGAATTCAGAAATCTTCACTGGCACCTCAGTGGTTGTGTTCGTTTATTCCATCTGCTATAACAAAATGCATTAGACTATGTTATATGCAGAAATTTATTGCTCCACAGTTCTGGAGGCTTGGAAGTCCAGGATCGAGGCATCAGCAGGTTGAGTGTCTGGTAAGGGCTCACTCTGCCTCATGGATGGTACTATCTGTGTGTCCTCTCATGCTGGAAGGGGCAAACACTCTCCCTTCAGCCTCTTTTCTAAGGCACAAATCCTGCTTACGAAGGCAAAGCCCTCATGACTAAATTACTTCTTTGTTTTTTCTTTTTTTTTTACATGGAATTTTGCTCTTGGTGCACAGGGTGGAGTACAATGGCACAATGTCAGCTAACTGCAACCTCTGCCTCCCAGGTTCAAGCGATTCTCCCGCCTCACCCTCCTGAGTAGCTGCAACTACAGGCACATGCCACCATGTCAGACTAATTTTTGTATTTTTAGTAGAGACGGAGTTTCACCATGTTGGCCAGGCTGGTCTCGAACCCCTGATCTCAGTTGATCCACCCGCCTCGGCCTCCCAAAATGCTGGGATTACAGGCGTGAGCCTCTGGCCCAGCCATGACTTAATTACCTCCTACAAGGCCCCACCACCTAATACTGTCGCATTGAGAATTAGGTTTCAACACATGAATTTTGAAAGGATACAAACATTCAGGCCATAGCAGTGGTCTTCAGAATAAAGGGTGCAAGTCAGTGTCTGGATTTAATGTTCCTCCTTTCCTTCCACTTCTATGTTCCACTACTATCCTTATAAACTTCCTTACCAGCCTTACTTAATAACTTACAATTCCTACAAATTACCTTTCTTATTCTTGTGCCTTTGCCCACACCTTCTTCACCATTAGAGTGCTTTTGATGGTCCCCTCCAGTGAGAAGAGTCCCCGTTGACTCAACAACCCCACTTCCTCCTCTTCTGCAGCACAAACAATATTGTCCCATTCTTTGAGCTCTTCACCATTGTGCCATGCCGCTTCTCCAGCATCGTGGGAGCTGGAGAATGAGGAGTTAGAGTGGGGAGTTAGGTCACTTTCCAGTCTGCCTAACTGTATGAACTTGGACAAAAGTGCCTAACCTCTTTTTTTTTTTTTTGAGACGGAGTTTCACTCTTGTTACCCAGGCTGGAGTGCAATGGC
>NW_016107424.1:2367624-2387243 GCF_001604975.1 Cebus imitator | reverse complement strand
AAAAAAAAAAATCCAGGCCTGGTGGTACATACCTGTAATCCTAGCTACTCGAGAGGCTGAGGCATGAGAATCGCTTGAACCCAGGAGGAAGAGATGGCACCACTGCACTCCAGCCTGTGTGACAGAGTAAGACTGTGTCTTTAAAAAAAAAAGAGATTCAGACAAGTTATTTTCTTATCATTATAATGATAATGAGTAGAAAAACCTCATAAGTTACCTTTTTGTCATTATAAAAACAAGCAGGAAAACCTCATATTGTCCCAAGACTGCTTTTGAAGCTTTATTCCTCGATAGCATACTATCCCTCTGTAGTTGAATACCTTTCAACTGCTTGAAATCAGTAAAATCTACAGCAGCTTTAAGATTTTGGTAAAGGAGCGGTTTTCAAAGGGGTTACTTTCTCTGAGTAATCTTATGGCCTATCCATGTTCCCTAGGACTTAGCATCAGTACCTCTAAGGCAGGTGCCTCGTTAGCAAGTTGTTATTCTTCGGTGGCATCCAGAGAGAAAGATAATTTCTGAGAACTACAGCCTCAGGTCCACATCTGGCAATGGAGGAGTGTGAGGAAAAGAATGGAGTCAGTTCATCCACACATCTGCTCCCCCAGCTGGTATCAGTCTCTGTATATTCACTAGACTCAATGCTCCATGATAGACAAGATAGTTGAAAGTCTTTGGGTTGGTCAGTTAGTGTCTTCTTTATCTAGAGGTATTAGTAGCTTTCCATAGTGGCTGACGAGCCTGACTTTGGACCTAGCGAAAGAACTGATGAACTGCTTACTGGCTCTAGGACCCTGGACAAGGAGCTCAACCTTTCCATGTTTAGTTTTCTCATCTGTAAACATATGAAAAATGATATTGACTTCTTCATATATATGTTGTGGGGATCAAATGAAATAATGCATACACAGTACTTAGCAGAATGCCTGGCTCATAGTAAGTACCCAATAATTGATAGCTGTTATAATTGTTACTGCATTTAAAAAATCTAAATATAAAGACAAGCAGAAAGATAATTCAGGACTGAAAATGGCTCTATTATTCCTTATGTTTCCTCTTCTGATTCCCTGGAATCCCTGGACATTGATTGAAAGTGATAGCAGCCATATTTTGTAAAATGCAATCTAATTTGCATTTGCTTGGCTTTCAAACCCCAATGCTCTCCTTTTTGCTTACAAAGTGTCTACTTCTATACAAGTAAGTAGATTCAGTTTTTATTATGGATATTGGTAATAGTGATTTTTTTTCTTAGTAATCATTTTAATTTGGGAATTCACAAAAGCTTAACTATTGTGGGCTGAATATTCATTTAGTGATCCTGCTATTGTGAATATGTTTGATGAAAATAAACTGGCAAACGTGAACTACTAAGACTGTCCTGTTTGCATCTTTCTACTAAACTATCAGTCTGAATCAATTGTGCATTTTTTTTCCTCTGTGGAGATCAATCACATTTTTTTCACATTTCACATTGTCAGTAAAGCTTTTAGAAAACAAAAAATTTGAGGCTTATTCATCTAATTACTAAAGATCAGGAAAGGCTGTAAAAAGTTGTTTGTTTTCTGTTGTTGTTGTTGTTTTCTTTCAACTTGCTATGCCTCTATGGGACAGAAGTGCATAGAGTGTGAAAAGCAAAATAGTGAACATGTATTGACTGCTAAGTGATGGATTGTATAATCTCAGCTAACATTTATAACAAGCCTATGAGAAAGACATTACAGTTATTGTTATATTTTATTATTTTTATTTTTTAAGCTTGTGTATATATTTTATTATTCATTTATATAGTTGTAACTAAAAGTATACAGAAGAAAATATTGAGGATGTTTTGTAAATTGCCTAAGGTTACACAGCTGGTAAATGTGAAGCTGAGGTTTTAACCCAGGTCATCTAACTCCAAAGCCTGTGCTCACAACTGCTTTCTTGTGCTGCAAACATTAAAGGTTATTCCAGCTCTAAAATAAGATTCTGTTTCACTAACTCATTTAAATGGTATTCTTTATTTGTGTTTTAAAATGTTTAGTGAAAAAAATATGTTATAATTTTGGTAGAACAGCTGTATGCTTCATTTTTCTTTTGTGGCATGGATAACTGAAAGCTCTTTATGACTAAAACCATGCTCTTTATTCTTTCCTTGGAAGAAACCTGAGTAAGAGGCTCTTTGCAAAGCAATGAAGTAAGAAATGTATTATCCCCCAATTGGGTGAGATGCATGCCATTAGAAGGAATAAGATCCATAATCTAAGTCATTTGCTCTCAATGGTAAAATGTTCTTGTGCCTTAATTAAGGAAGAGAGAACATGAGAGTTCAATAAGAGTCAAAGTTTGTCTTGTTGTGAAGTATCTTAATTGATTTTCACACCTGATTTCCATCTGTAGATGTAATCAGCAAGAATGGAAGAAGTCTGAGAAGAGAGCGCTTATGGAGTTCAAGGAAGCAATACTCTAGATATTTTAGTTATAGCTGAGGTTTACAAGAGCAAATCGATATTTTTCATCATTTCTACCAGGAGTATTAATCAATACAATCAATAAGGCTACTTAAGAAACAATGTTTGGACACAAACATTTGAAAGAGAGAGAGTGGTGAATATTATATATTAACTAAATTCTGGGCTTAGAAACAGGAATGTCATGTCAATGTGATTTATAGCCATGGTAATCATTACATGGTGTTTTGAGGCCAATTTGTGCAAGTGTGGCAATTAAAAATGATACAAAATTGATCCCCTAAAACAACCCTGCTAGAAATGATAAACCCGAGCATTCTGTAGTTGTTGAAACTCATGTTGTTAATGCATTTTTCTTCCCAATTACTAACTAGTTACTTGTTTGTTCTATTTAAATAAATGAAATCCATTTTTTTGCCACTACCAGTTGAAAGAATTCATTAAAAAATATTAACTGCTAAATTATGTGGCAAGGTGGAGACTATAATTGACACAAATGTGAGTGAGACATAACGCATAATTTAATGGAATTTACAACTTAGTGAAGTGATGTCAATGGGTGGGGCCAGAATTCAAATCAATTGTGTGGGCTAAGTTAGATCATCTTAAACACTATGTAAGAGTTCTTTCTATATCCATTAAAAACAGAATTCTCCATCTCACTCCCTCCTTTAAGTCTCCTGAATCTCCTGTGAGTTTTCTATTATATTAATATTTTTAATGAGCTATTTTTCTGCTTATACTAGCTCTGAGAACCTTACTCTAAGATTTATTTATTCATGTCAATATTTTGAAGGCGTTTACTGCCTGGCATGCATTTATGAACTTGCCATTTAAGAACTGCAGAGACCTCATATTATAAAAATACATGGAAACCAATCAGAGTAAGGACAGCCAGACTTCACCAAAACTTAGGAGTCATCATGCAGCAGCCCTGTCTTTCCTGAGGCTGCTGCTTTTCCCCGCTGGACTTCTGCTCTATGCTCTCTCTGAACCAGCTTCCTCTAAAAAATGCATTGTTTCTGTTACCCCATAATTTTGGTTTCTATATGACTTTACATCATCATTTCAGTGGACATATGTTATGTTTTGGTCACCAAGAATCTTTTAAACAGACTTCTTATGTATGGGGAGTTTTCCACTGTGAGATCTATCTTCTCAGTGGAAGCCAGAACTCTATTTCCCTGCCTCCAGTTAGAATGTAGGCTTTACCCAACAGAGCTATTCTCCTGAAATTGTTTTATTCAGAAGGGAAAAACATGAAGAACGAGGTGCAGTTGCTTCATAGAATCCACATTCTCATGACAGTGGCAGAGCTCAGAGGAGAGATATCAGGCATTCTGAAGCAGTAATGGCAGATGTCCCTGGGATGGTGATGATATGCACAAATGCAGTGGCCACTGTGTGACCAGCCATGCCTGTGCCCAGAAGCACCTCTACTGGTTAAGCTCAGTGTACAATTTGGGAATTGTTCTTGGAAATAATCTGATAAGGCTCCTGAAGCCTCCGACTTTCCTAATATGTTGTGATATACTCTTTTTCTACTTAAACGAGCTTAATTGGTTATGCTACTTGCAAGCAAGATCTTTGGTGATTATAGATTTAAACTTCAAAGCTATAATTTTCAACAGGTTTAGAATTTAGAAATACCAAGTACAATGAATCATATCAATTTGTAGGCATACTCTGATGTGATAAAACAGGTCAATTTGAATGTATGATTCTCAGAAAAGTGAGTCAGGATGAGTATGAGAACTGAGAAGCAATGTGGCTTAGTGCTTAACAATTCAGGGCTTGAAATTAAAAAAGGTTGGATTTGAGTTCAAGGTCCATCACTTACTGACAGATTTGGATCTTGATCCAGTTATTTAATCATTTGGATTTTCGTTTATGATCTGTAAATCAGGATAGCAAAATTGTATATATATTTTTGGCATATGAAGAATGCTCAAAAAATGTAAGCTGTCCTTAGAGTACCACAAACAGGTATTCACATTTATATTTATGATGTGTTAATAATTATTATGTATTGGCTTATTATCCAGGATTATTAATGGAGGCAGTATGATCCAGATCATCACTGCTTCCTTGCATTTTACTAGCCGGGTTAGTCAAGACAAAATAACTGATGCAACAAAGAGCTCTAAAATTTCAGATGTAGGCTGAACACATTTCCAGTTTATTTAATACTTAGGAAACAGTCTACTCATTATTGCTCACTTATCATCCACGTGCAACTAAGTGACCTAGATCCTTCTGCATTTTATCTCTTCCTTTCTTTAGGTTCTTGGAGTTCCCTCCATTTAGACAAAGAATGGGAAAGGAGAACAGATGGCTGTGTGTAGGAGGCCAGGCCTGGGAGTGGCATGTGCCACTCTGCCCACAATCTATTGAATAGAATTTGCTGTCATATAACTGTATTCACGTGCAAAGAATGCTTGAATATGTTGTATAATCTTGTGCCCAGAAAGAAATGAGATACAATTTAGTGAACAACTAACTTATCTTCACCACCCTATTTCACTTTTTTGGTCTTGATAAATAGAACTGAGTTCCAAAATTGGGATGGAGCAGCATCCAGCATTTTGCTTAGAATTTTTTGCCATCTGAATCTTCTGTGAGATTCTTAGTGGGTTTCATTTAGACAATGAGTGTAAATCCCAACCCAAAGTGATATATATATGTATATATATATATATATATATATATGAAGAGATAATTCTCAGTTCTTGCTCATTCTGAATAAATATGATAGCTGGATTTGGCTGCTGTCATATACTGGAGAGGATCTTTCTGTTAAAATGAACAGAAAGAAATCCAGATTCTGCTTATTTAGGTATGAATAATATTAACAACCAGAAATATAAATCTTCTTGGCCGGGCACAGTACCTCATGCCTGTAATCCCAACACTTCGGGAGGTTGAAGCGAGCAGATCACCTGAGGTCAGGAGTTTGAGACCAGCCTGACCAACATGGTGAAATGCTGACTCTACTAAAGAAATAAAAAAATTAGCTGGGCATGGTGGCTAGTGCCTGCAGTCCCAGCTACTTGAAGGCTGAAGCAGGAGAATCATTTGAACACTGGAGACAGAGGTTTCAGTGAGCTGAGATTATGCCACTGCACTCCAGCCTGGGTGACAGAGCGAGACTCCATCTCAAAANAAAAAAAAAGAAAAGAAAAATGAAACTTCATATTTGGAAGTTTCGTTTTTAGACGAGATTGACTGATTAACCTAACAGAAGCAAACTGGTTTAATCTACCTCCGCTTACTGGATTGGGATTACATTTTGGCCTTGTAAATTGTGCAGATGCAAGGCCTATGAATAATCAACATATATTGAATAATAATATTTATCTCTGACTATATTACCATGGTCTTACCTTTTAGCCTGTAAAATTTTATTCCAAAAATAAACAAAATGATTAAATAAAATAATGGGAAGAGAACGCCAATGCATTGCTCTTTAACTTTGAAGTAATGCATGTGAATTCTCATGAAATCAACAGAAATGATATCAGTTATATACTTTTAGTAAAAGTGAAAAACACAGACTATGTATTCTCCATTCAAAGGTAAAATAACACAAAGCTGTAGTATAAGATCCAATTTATGATACCTTGTTGATCATCCATTATTACTGCTCTGGATTTCGGGTGTTAATACTTTGAACATCATTCATTTCCCTTCCAGTTATAGGAAACACAAAGGGACTTCTTTGAAGGTCATTATGTTGATGATGGAAGTTTATGATGGGATCAGAAGGACCTCAGGATGACAAACTTGCGGCTTGACTATTCCCATGATGACATCACTAATGAATAATAGTATTATTTTCTGCTATGTCTGTGCTTGACCTCAGAGTCCTTTTTTTGTCCAATCTCCAGCAGCATTCTGAACGTATCAGAATTATCACTTTTGATAAAACCCTTTCATGATCTTTATAGTACACTTTGGTGGCCTCATTTAAAAGAACTATTAGAAGGAATGGGAAGTGAAGAACATCCAAAAACTAAGCTTCATTGTTCAAACTGGTTGGATTTAAGCCTCCAGTCCTCAAAAAGGAGATGATCTCAGGATCCTTTGGATACTTTGTGACATCACCTAAGTCAGGTTTAGATGGAGCTGAAAAGACTGCACTGGAGTTCGGGGATCTCCTCTGTACATGGGGGGGTCTGGACCTTCTGCACGTTCTGTACCAGCTGTGTGTCTTTAATTTGACTCCAGTGGTTTGTGTCTCTTTAGGGAAATAGCTAAGCTCCTCAGATTTGTGGATAATAACTAGTGTCACATAGCAGACCCAGAAGCAAAAAAAAAAAAAAAAACAGCACAGTTTCATATTCTTGGGAGCAGGTAACCCTTCTTGTCATCAGAAAGACATACTAAAACTGGGCTAACCATGGTTCACCTGGGAAAGCAACTCACATCAGCTGCCCTGACCATTTTTCCTGTCTATACTGAATGTCAAATATCTCTTCTTATTGGTGATTGGGGTAGTTAAATGTCAAGGCTGAAAGGGACCTTGAAAAACATTTTGTCAATAGGTAAAATATATTTATTTAACCACTGAACCTCTGTTATAGGCAAAATCATATAATAAATCCAAATATGCAAGGGAGATTAATCCAGAAGTGGTGGAGTTGAAGCCAGGGAAGTAAAATCAAGCCCTATCTACATGGAATTCTTTCCTCTCTTTGGGCAGGCTCTTCCTTGGAAATGACTTTCCTAGATCTAAAAATTTTAGAGATAAGGAAGCAGCCCCTTATACTATTTAATATTATTTTGAACATGTCTAAATTGTAATGGATGGAGACCACTATGATATATTGATCTCTGACAAGTAATATATTAATAGTTCCTTTCTGAAAATAACATTGGAGATTGCTATGGTCTCCATGTTTGTGTTACTCCAAAATTCGTATGTTGAAATGCTAACCCACAAGATTATGGTATTAATAGGTGGGGTCTTTGGGAAGTGATTATTAGATCCTGAGGGCAGAGCCCTCATAAATGGGATTAGTGCTCTTGTAAAAGAGGTCCTAGAGATAAATTTCTTTATCATTGTTGTAGTGATTGTGAAAAGATTTAAAAAAAAAAAAAACAAAAAAAAACCCACCTGATTATCTGAGTGGATACAGTGAGTATAACCTTCCTCAGAATCACCCCAACCACATTAAATATGTAGTATTAAAAGAGCTGCCATGCCCCTTTCACCATGTGAGGACACAGTGAGAAGGTGGCATCTATGAACCAGGAAATGGGCCTGGTCTATAATGAATGTCAAAAATGCCAAATCTGCTGGTGCCCTAATCTTGGATTTCTCAGCCTTCAGAATTGTGAGAAATAAATTTCTGTTGTTTTTAAGTCACCCAGTTTATGATGTTTTGTTATAGCAGCTTGACTGCACTAAGACAGAGACTATGAGATAAGAACTAAAATAGAAAGGTTTAGAAGAGATAAGGTATGCTGGAATGCTGGTAGCTTTCAAGGCAGATGGGTGAACAATTGCTCTATGTTACTATCATGGCCATTATTGCCAGGAAGCAACATCAGCAAAGGGCAGTGTTCGAGTCACAGATGGGGCAACTCCCTTGGAACAGACCACATTGTGCAGCTGGTAAAGCCAAGAAGCCATGTTGGCAATGCTGACAGACTGGGCAAATCCCAGGATTATTATCTTGCCAGGAGCATTTATTTTGTATGTTCACTGAATGATTGAATAACAGGTGCCAAAGCTGTTTTTTTCAGCTCAGCATTTTCCGAAGTGTTATTTGTGGTAGTCCTGCTGTTCACCAAAAATATTTGGCTCTCTCTCTTCAGAACACATGGTAGAATTAGCCTTCCTTTCTGACACTGAATTTGGCATGGCAATAATATCATTCACCTTGGCCAATGGGGTTGGGTAAAAAAAAAAAAAAAGAAGAAGAAGAAGAACGTCACTTCTTGGAGAAAGTTTAAAAGTAGTGCATGATTTGCTGAATTTCTTTATCATTGATGTAGTGATTGTGAAAAGAAAAAAAAAACTCATCTGATTATCTAAGTGGATACAGTGAGTATAACCTTCCTCAGAATCACTACAACCACATTAAATATGTAGCATTAAGTGAAAAACAAATTTTACAATGCAAGTCACTGATATTTTGGGGCTTCTTGTTATTATTGCATGACCAAGCATATCCTGACTACTATAATGTTGTGTTGGGTATTAGATATAAAAATGGTCTGTGGTCAATTAAATTTGGGATATGCCAATTTAAACAATTTTTTTTTTCTTCAAGATCTCTGGAAGGTTTCACTACACTAATATGCACTGTAAATTTCCAGGAATGTGATATGGCAAATAGTGCTTCTCAAACTTATGTGATTCTAGCGTTCTTTGTTTTTTTCCATTAAGCATCTCCTGATGGAATGCTACCTTATGAAAACTACATATAGGATTTAGTGAGAAAAGGATACACATCACAGTCAGCAAATGTATCTTTAAATAGGAAGTATGTTTGTCTATGCATTGTGGGTATATGTGTTTGTGCATGAGAGAGGAGTGAGAAAAAAAGAAACATAATGCAAAAAGAAAAAATTATCTTTTGTCTTAGATGTGTTTTCTGTCCTACTTGATCAGAATAAAGAAAATAAAATTTTAGTTCTAAATATGTAATATTTTTACTGGTGTTGGCACACTGAATTGGGTAGGAAGATTCTTATGATTATACCTGTTGTGCAGTACTTTTGTATTAGTGATTTCAGAGAGAACTACTTACTTTATGCTTCTTCTAAAGATTTATACTTACATAAATTACAATTCAGTGAAATAGCAGATTTAAAATTTAAAAATAATCTTTCCAACTATAAAAATTTTCGTCAGTAGGATAGAGCATGTTAAAACAAACTTCAGGAGCTCTGCAATGTTAGTATCATGAGGGACTTTTATATTTTGACTATGTCTAGGATGTCTAGCGTTGTAGTGGCTTTGTATTTTAATGCATCATAAAAATGTATAGGGCCATGTTGTTTGCAGCTTCTAATGGTTCCAGAAGAATCTGGGAGGACATATAACTACCTCATATTATTTCAGTTCTATTTAATATATTACTTCCTATGTATATTAGTGAATACAGACACACACAAAAGGGACACTTTAGCCAAGTACTATTGATTTTTCTCCTCGTTTTCTCTTGGATTTTTCTCTCGATTCCACTTCCAAAGCAATTGCTCTTCTCTATTTACTTCCCTGATCTAAACTGGGTGAGATTCTAAAAGTCATTTCTTTTTAAAAAATTTTTCCATAGGTTATTGGGGTACAGGTGGTATTTGGTTATATGAGTAGGTCATTTAGTGGTGATTTGTGAGATTTTTGGTGCACCCATTACCCGGGCATTGCACCCTGTTTGTAGTCTTTTATCCCACGCCCCACTCCCATACTTCCCCCCAAGTCCCCAAAGTCCATTGTATTATTCTTATGTCTTTGCATCCTCACAGCTTAGCTCCCACATACCAGTGAGAACATACAATGTTTGGTTTTCCATTCCTGAGTTACTTCACTTAGAAAATAGTTTCCAAACCAATAGGTCACTGCAAATGCCATTAATCCATTCTTTTGGGGGGCTGAGTAGTATTCCATCATATATACTACAGTTTCTTTATCCACTCATTGATTGATGGGCATTTGGGTTGGTTCCACGATTTTGCAATTACAAATTGTGCTGCTATAAACATGCATGAACAAATATCTTTTTCATATAATGACTTCTTTTCCCCTGGATGGATAGCCAATAGTGGGATTGCTGGATCAAATGGTAGTTCTACTTTTAGTTATTTAAGGAGTCTCCACACTGTTCTCCATAGTGGCTGTACTAGCTACATTCCCACCAACAGTGTAAAAGTGTTCCCTGATCACTGCATCCACACAAACATCTACTGTTTTTTTGTTTTTGTTTTTGTTTTTGCTATTTCATTATGACCATTCTGGCCAAAGTAAGGTGGTATCAAATTGTGTTTGTTTTGTTTTGAGATGGAGTTTCGCTCTTGTCACCCAGGCTGAAGTGTAATGGCACAATCTGGGCTCACTACAATCTCCGCCTCCCAGGTTCAAAGGATTCTCCTGCCTCAGCCTCCCGAGTAGCTGGGATTACAGGCACACACCACCACACCCAGCTACTTTTGTATTTTTAGCAGAGATGGGGTTTCACCATGTTGACCAGGCTGATGTTGAACTCCTGACCTCAGGTAATCCTCTTGTCTCAGCCTCCCAAATTGCTGGGATTACAGGCATGAACCACCCAGCCACATTGTGGTTTTGATTTGCATTTCCCTAAGCATTTTTTCGTATGTTTATTGGCCACTTTTATATCTTCTTTTGAGAATTGTCTATTCATTTTCTTAGTCTACTTTTTGACAGGATGGTTTGTTTTTTTCTTACTGATTTGAGATTGTCATAGATTCCTTTGTCAAATGTATAGATTGTGAAGATTTTTCTGCCACTCTATGGGTTGCTTGTTTACTCTGCTGACTGTTCCTTTTGCCAAACAAAGCTCTTTCATTGAATTAAGTACTGTTTATCTTTGTTTTGTTGCATTTGCTTTTGAATTCCTGGTCATGAAATTCTTGAATAAGCCAATGTCTAGAAGTGCTTTCCAATGTTATCTTCTAGAGTTTTTATAGTTTCAGGTCTTAGATTTAAGTCCTTAATCTACCTTGAGTTGATTTTTTTATAAAGTAGAGATGAGGATCCAGTTTCAGTCTCCTATATGTGGCTAGCCAGTTATCCCAGCACAAGTTGTTGAAAAGGGTGTCCTTTCCCCACTTCATGTTTTTGTTTGCTTTGTCAAAGATAAGTTGGCTGTACATATTTGGGGTTATTTCTGGGCTCTCTATTCTGTTCCATTTGTCTATTTTTATCCCAGTACCATGCTGTTTTGGTGATTATGGCCTTATAATATAGTTAGAAATTAGATAATGTGATGCCTTCAGATTTGTTCTTTTTGCTTAGTCTTGCTTTGGCTATGTGAGCTCTTTTTTGGTTTCATATGAATTTTAGAATTGTTTTTTCTAATTCTGTGAAGAATGTTGGTAGTATTTTAATGGGGATTGCATTGAATTTGTAGATTGCTTTTGGCAGTATGGTCATTTTCACAATATTGACTCTACCCACCCATGAGCATAGAATGTGTTTCCATTTGTGTCATCTATGATTGATTTCAGCAGTGTTTTGTAGTTTTCCCTGTAGAGGTCTTCCACCTCTTTGGTTAGGTATATTCCTAAATATTGTTTTTATTTTTTATTTATTTATTTTTATTTTTGTAGCTATTGTAAAAGAGGTTGAGTTCTTGATTTGATTGTCTGCTTGGTCACTGTTGGTGTATAGAAGAGCTACTGATTTGTGTACATTAATCTTGTATCTTGGAAACTTTGCTGAATTCTTTTATCAATTCTAGGAGCTTTCTGGAGGAATCTTCAGAGTTTTCAATGTAAACAATCATATTGTCAGCAAACAATGACAGTTTGACTTCCCATTTACTAATTTGGATGCCCTTTATTTCTTTCTTTTGTCTGGTGGCTCTGCCTGGGACTTCCAGTGCTATGCTGGAGAGGACTGGTGAGAGTGGCCATCCTCGTCTTGTTCCTATGCTCAGAGGGAATGCTTTCAACTTTTCTCCATTCAGTATTATGTTGGCTGTGGGTTTGTCATGGACAACTTTTATGACATTGAGGTATGCCCCTGGTATGCTGATTTTACTGAGAGTTTTAATCACAAAGGGATGCTAGATTTTGTTGAATGCTTTTTCTTCATCTATGGCAATGATCATATGATTTTTGTTTTTAATTATGTTTATGTGGTATATTACATTTATTGACTTGTGTATGTTAAATCATCCCTGTATCCCTGGTATGAAACCCACTTGATCATGGTGGATTATCTTTTTGATATGTTGTTGGATTCGGTGAGCTAGTATTTTGTTAAGGATTTTAGTGTCTGTTTATCAGGGCTATTGGCCTGTAGTTTTCTTTTTTGGTTATGTCCTTTACTGGTTTTGGTATTAGGGTGATGCTGGCTTCATAGAATGAATTAGGGAGGATTCCCTTTCTCTCTCTTGTGGAACAGTGTTAAAAGGCTTGGTGCCAATTCTTCTCTGAATGTCTGGAAAAAATTCTGCTGTGAATCTCTCTGGACCTGGGCTTTTTATTTTACCGGTCATTTTTAAATTGCCATTTCAATCGTGGTGCTTGTTATTGGTTTGTTCAGGGTATCCAATTCTTCCTGATTTAAGCTGAGAGGGTTGTATGTTTCCAGGAATTCTCCATCTCTTCTAGGTTTCTAGTTTATGCGCATAAAGCTGTTCATAGTACCCTTGAATAATCTTTTGTATTTCAGTGGTGTCAGTTGTAATATCTCCCATTTTGTTTCCTAATAATTATTTGGATTTTCACTGTTCTTTTCTTGGTTAATCTTGGTAATAGTCTATCAATTTTATTTATCTTTTCAAAGAACGAGATTTTGTTTCATTTATCTTTTTTACTTTTGTTTGTTTCAGTTTCATTTAGTTCTGTGCTGATCATGGTTATTTCCTTTCTTCTGCTGGGTTTGAGTTTCACTGGTTCTTGTTTCTCTAGTTCCTTGAGGTGTGACCTTACATTGTCAGTTTGTCCTCTTTCAGTCTTTTTGATGTAAGTGTTTAGGGCTATGAACTTTCCTCTTAGCACCACCTTTGTTGTATCCAAGAGGTGTTTTTGTTTTTGCTTTTTTTTTTTAAGTTTTCAGACTTTAATTCACAGTGATCATATTGAAGTTAGTAACAGGGTGCCCAGCCTCCCCACCACCCCACTTTATCTGGTCCTGCTTCTAAGAGGACTGGGCTAGGGCTAGGGTTGGGGGAGGAGATGGGATGATGCATTGCAGTTTAAGGCATTTCTGGCTTCAGAGCCATCCCTGCCACCCCTGCGCGTGCCCCTTGACCTTGTCAGACACTGACCGGCCCCTGGTCATTCTGAGACAAGGACGACCATCACTGACACTGGAGGGAGAGTTTGCAGTGAGGCAGCCCTCAGCCGCTCTTGGCCAAGACAGGAAGGATGAGACCCACCATTCCAAGGGTCAAATAAAATCAGTACATGAAGAATATGGCTGGTAGCCAAGCCCAGATAACACAGCCAGGCAGCAGAGGTCAACCCCATCCCACAGTGGGCTCCTCACAGGGCCTGGGGTGTGGCAGAGGGACATGACCATGTCCAGGGTGGCTGGGTGGCTGGGCAAGGGCAGCTGAGAGTAGGGCACCCAGGCCAGCCCCTGGTCTTGTAAGTGGGGAGAGGGAGGAAGCAGAGGCACCCGAATACGCCTTCAGTTTCCTGGATCCGATGTGCCCACGTCCTCAGCCTCTCTTGCCCCAGAAATGGGGGAAGGGGACCTGGAGGTGCAGTGAGCTTACCATTCGAATAAATATCACGGACCCAAAAGTTTAGCAGAGAGCGATTTATTAGGCAGAGAAAGAAAGAAAGAGAGGAAAGAGAGCTCCCACACTGCTGTGGGAGGAGAATCTAGAGGGGATATCCACACAGGTAAGGGGCAGTGGGTTTTTAACCTTGGAGTTATTCCAGCCCCATTCATGTTCTTGTCCAATGAGAGAAATTCTTTCAAACTTCTGCTGGAGTGATTGATCTTTGACTTGGATACTGGATTGGCTGCTAGATCTACAACAGAGACCCTTTCTCCCACAGCTTTTCAGAGTTATTTGAACAAAGAGGCTCACCTGGAATTTCTAGCTACCCACACCTGGGAAAGCCAGACAAAGAACTTTACGTTACTGGATGGAGATGTAGATGGAGGGAAGCTCTTGCCTTTGAAACTATGCTCCTTGTGGACTTGGTTTTCCTTAGCATAGTCTCTCAGTCTGGCCTCTGTTCCCCAGCAGCCAGGGGCTGTTGCAAGCAGCACGGGGAGGGCTGCAGAGCTGCCCAGCAGTAACACTGTCGGTAAGTCACAGTATTGGCACGGGAGGCCCAGGCAGGGCCAGGCCCTGGGTCCAGCCAGCCGTCCCGTTTTGATAGGTCTGTCATTATTGTCGTTCAGTTTGAAGAATTTTTAAATTTCCATCTTGATTTCACTTTTGACCCAATGGTCATTCAGGAGCAGGTTAATTTCCATGTATTTGCATGGTTTTGAAGGTTCCTTTTGGAATTAATTTCCTGTTTTATTCCACTGTGGTCTGAGAGGGTGCTTGATATAATTTGAATTTTCTTAAATTTATCGAGGCTTATTTTATGTCCTATCATAAGGTCTACCTTGGAGAAAGTTCCACACGCTGTTGAATAGAATGTGTATTCTCTAGTTGTTGCATTAAATGTTCTGTATATATGTTAAAGTCTATTTTTTCCAGGGTATAGTTTAAATCCATTGTTACTTTCTTGACTTTCTGTCTTCATGACCTGTCTAGCGCTGCCAGTGGAGTATTAAAAGTCCCCCACTACTCTTGTGTTGCTCTCTTATTTCATAGGTCTATTAGTAACTGTTTTATGAATTTGGGAGTTCCAGTGTTAGGTGCATTCATGTTTAGGATTGTGATATTTTTATGTTGGGCAAGTCCTTTTACCATTATATAATGTCCCTCTTTGTCTCTTTTAACTGCGGTTGCTTTAAAGTTTGTCTTATCTGATATAAGAATAGCTACCCCTGTACATTTTTGGTGTCTATTTGCATGAAATGCCTTTTTCCACCCCTTTACTTGAAATTTATGTGAGTCTTTATGTGTTAGGTGAATCTCCTGAAGGCAACAGATAGTTAGTTAGGGAGTTCTTATTGATTCTGCAGTTCTGTATCTTTTAGGTGGAGCATTTAGACCACTTACATTCAATGTTAGTATTGAAATGTGAGGTATCATCCCATTCATCATACTATTTGTTGCCTGTGTACCTTGGTTTTTTTGTTTTTGATTTTCAAATTGTCTTATTGTTTTATAGGTCCTGTGTGATTTATGATTTAAAGAGGTTCTGTTTTGATGTGTTTTCAGGATTTGTTTCAAGATTTAGAGCTCCTTTTAGCAGTTCTCATAGTGGTGGCTTGGTAGTGGCGGATTCTCTCAGCATTTGTTTATCTGAAAAAGACTATCTTTTCTTCACATATGATGCTTAGTTTCGCTGTATGCAAATCTTTGGCTGATAATTGTTTCATTTCAGGAGGCTGAAAGTAGGGCTCCAATCCCTTCTAGCTTGTAGAGTTTCTGCTGAAAAACCTGCTGTCAATCTGACAGGCTTTTCCTTTATAGATTACCTGGTGCTTCTGTCTCACAGCTCTTAAGATTCTTTCCTTCATCTTAATTTTGGATAACCCGATGACTATGTGTCGAAGCAATGATCTTTTTGCGATGTATTTCCAGGTATTCTTTGTACTTCTTGTATTTGGATGTCTAGGTCTCTAGCAAGGTTGAGGAAGTTTTCATTGATTATTCCCCCAAATATGTTTTCTAAACTTCTAGATTTCTCCCTCGGGAACACCAATTATTCTTAGGTTTTGTCATTTAACATAATCCCAGACTTCTTGGAAACTTTGTTCATATTTCCTTATTCTTTTTTCTTTGTCTTTGTTGGTTTGGGTTAATTTGAAGACCTTGTCTTCGAGCTCTGAATTTCTTTTTTCTACTTGTTCAATTCTATTGCTGAGACTTCCCAGAGCATTTTGCATTTCTATAAGTGGGTCCAATGTTTTCTGAAGTTTTGGTTGATTTTTCTTCATGCTATTTCCTTGAATATTTCTTCTTTCACTTCTTGTATCGTTTTTTTGGGGGAGGGAGGGTTTCTTGCACTGGGTTTTGCCTTTCTCTAGTGCTTCCCTGACTAGCTTAATAGCTAACCTCCTGAATTCGTTTTAAGGTAAATCAGGAATTTCTTATTGGTTTGGATCCATTGCTGGTGAGTTAGTGTGATTTTATGGGGGGTGTTAAAGAGCCTTGTTTTGTCATATTACCAGAGTTGGTTTTCTGGTTCCTTCTCATTTGGGTAGTCTCTGTCAGAGGGAAGGTCTAAGGCTGAAGACTATTGTTCAGATTCTTTTGTACCATGGGGTATTCCCTTGATGTAGTACTGTCCCCTTTTTCTTATGGCTGTGGGTTCCTGAGAGCCCAACTGCTGTGATTATTGTCAGTCTTCTGGGTCTAGCCACCCAGCAAGTCTGCCTGGCTCCAGGCTAGTACTGGGGGTTGTCTATACAGAGTCCTGTGATGTGAACTGCCTGTGGGTCTCTCAGCCATGATACCAGCACCTGTTCCTGGGGAGGCTTCTGGGAGAGAGGGAAGGGATGGACTCTATGAGGGTTCTTAGCTTTGATAGTTTAATGTTCTATTTTTGTGCTGATTGGCCTCCTGCTGGGAGGTGGTGCTTTCCAGAGAGCATCAGCTGTGGTACTATAGAGAGGAACCTGATGGTGGATCAGGCCTTAGAACTCCCAAGAGTATATGCCCTTTGTCTTCAGCCGCTAGGGTGGATAGGGAAGGCCCATCAGGTGGGGGCAGGACTAGGCATGTCTGAGCTTAGACTCTCCTTGGGCAGGTTTTGCTGCAGCTGAGTATTTGGGGTGTCTCCTAAGTCCTGCAGGAGCAGTCTGCTTCCTTCAGAGGGATCTCTCAGGATTCCCGGTTTGTTCTTGCAGTTGTTCTGGAGCTAAAATTCATGATATGAGCCTCAGTAGGCTACTCTGCCTGTCCCAGCTGGAGCAAGCTGACGCTCTCAGTCAGCCCCTGCCTCCACTAACCGTTGGTCTGTGGGCAGCCACAGGTAATATTGCAGTGGCTTCTCTAGAAATTATTTCAATACTCTGTAGATGCTTATCTAGAAATCTAGATAATAGGCTTTCTTCTACAACTATTATAGTAAGATAATCCCTAATAAGGTAATAGGTAACTTCTTAATAATTGTATTAGGTACTAGGGATAGTACAAAAGGCATGGATGATGTAGATATTCCTTCCCTTGAAGAGTTTGAAATATCAGTGAGAAGAAAGTGCTTTCCTGCATAAAACAACTTAATAGTAATATAAAGCAGCATAGAACCAGGCACTAAATCTTATTAATAGATATAAGTAACAGAAACTTTCAGAGGAGGAAGAGAATATGGGTCACTGGCAAAATGGCCTACCATGAGCTATGTATCAGGAATAATTGTTTAGAACATTTGCTCTTTAAAACAAATTTTCAGGTTGGGGACAGTGGCTCATGCCTGTAATCCCAGCACTTTGGAAAGCCAATGTGAGAGGGTTGCTTTAGGCTAGGTGTTCAAGTTCCTTCTCATTTGGGTAGGCTCCATCAGAGGGAAGGTCTAAGGCTGAAGGCTGTTGTTCAGATTCTTTTGTCCCATGAGGTATTATAGTGGAGTATTATTTTGTCCCATGGGCAATATAGTGAGACCTCATCTCTACTAATAAATAAAAAAATAAAATAAAATAAAATAAAAAAACCTGGGCATAGTGGCACATACCTGTAGTCCCAGTTACTTGAGAGGCTGAGGTGGAAGGGTCACCTGAGCCCAGGAGTTTGGGTCATCAGTGAACTATTATTGAGCCATTGTACTCCAGCCTGGGCAGCAAAGCAAGATCCTGTTTCAAAAGAAGTATCAGAAAAAAATTTCAGCTTTATTGAGCTATCATTGGCACATAGAATTTATATACTTAAGATGTACAATTTAATATTTCAATATATTTAAATATTGTGAAATAATCACCACAATCAAGCTACAGAAAATATAATAGAAAAAGGAGATTCAATTCACTTAGGAAAGAAGACAGGAAAGAAGAAAGGAAGGAAGGGAGGGAGGGAGGGAGGCAGGGAAGGGAGGAAAGAAGGAAGGACAGACTGAGAATAATGTTTATAAGCTTACAAAAATTGTAAGCATTGTGTAAAACATTTTTTTGAAAAAACTATTACACTTTTGAGAGTCATAAAATATTTTAATGACCAAGGAGACATATCAGATTACTAGATGGTAAGACAATATTATGTGGATGCTAATTCTATAAAAATTGATTTAAATATTTGATGTAATTTTTTTTTTTTTTTAACATTGAGGTCTCACTATATTGATCAGGCTGATCTTGAACTCCTGGCCTCAAGCAGTCCTCCCATCTTGGCCTCCCAAAGTGCTGGGATTGCAGGCATGAGCCTGTAATTTTCATCAAAATTTCAAAGCACCTCTTTCAGATAGAATTTGATTAAGTGACTTTATTATTTCTGTAGAAAAATGAACAAGCAAAAATAGCCAATGGGCAGAGGAATTAAATAAACATTTCTCCAAAGAAGATAATACAAATAGTCAACAAGCACATGAAAAGTTTGCTCAGCATCATTAGTCATTAGTAAAATGGAAATCAAAGCCATAATGAAATAGCACTTCACATTTACTAGGATGCCTATAATAAATAAAAACAGAAAATAAGTGTTTGTGAGAATGTAGAGAAATTGAAACTCTTGTATATTGCTGGTGTGAATGTAAAACGGCATAGCCATTGTCACAAACAGTTTGGTGGTTCCTCTATAAGTTAAACAATGGTCTTCCATGGTCCAGCAATTCCACTCCTAAAAGAATTGAATACAGGTATTCAAACAGAAACTTGTACAGTAGTATTCATAGAGGCACTATTCACACCTGCCAGAAAGTGGAAACAAACCAAATATCCATCAACATATGAACAAATAAACTAAGTTGAGTGTATTCATACAAAGGAATAATATCCAATCATAGTAATGAATACTGATACACACCATAACATGGATGAAACTTGAAAACATTATTCTAAATTAAATGAGCCAGATATACAAAAAACAAATATTACATGATTCCACTCATATGAAATATCCAGAATAAGCAAATCCATTAGAGACAGAAAGCAGATTGGTGGTTGCCACAAGCTAAGGGGAGATGGAAAAAGTGAGTGACCACTTAATAGGTACAGGGTTTCCTTCCAAGGTCATGAAATGTTTTGGAACTAAATAGAGTTGATGGCTGCACAGTATTTTGAATGTACTTAACTGTCACAGAATTGTACACACCAAAAATGGTTAAGATTACAAATTTTGGCCGGGCGCGGTGGCTCAAGCCTGTAATCCCAGCACTTTGGGAGGCCGAGGCGGGTGGATCACGAGGTCAAGAGATCAAGACCATCCTGGTCAACATGGTGAAACCCCGTCTCTACCA
>NW_016107424.1:2201410-2367410 GCF_001604975.1 Cebus imitator | reverse complement strand
TTTATTTAACCACTATTTTTTTTAAAGGCCAAGAAAACATTGAGAGGAATAATAATGATCGAGGAAGGTTTATTTGTTTATTTCACCAGATAACATGTTATAAAACTACAAAAATTAATCTATATTATACATGTGCTAAAATAAATGATTGGTTAGTGAAACAGAATATATCTTCTAAATACAGTTTAAAGTGTTCAAATCTTTAGTGTGCAATAAAAGTAATTTTTAAACTTGTAAGAATGTTGAGTTACCTTAAGAATGATTGATTGTGAGATGAGTAAAATCCACCAATTAAGGAATTAAGTATAAAAATAAAGTAATAGAACTAGAAATATACGGACAAATATTTATATAAATTTTGGCAAGAGGAACACATTGGCAAACTTCATACTAAAAATATAATCATAAAATTAAAGGTTTGAATATCAAAATTATAAAACTTATGAATATAAAAAATTTCATGTGATACAATTAAGGTGTGATTGTATCATATAAAACTCATTTAAAAATATTTACAACATCTATGTGACAAAAGATTGTTATCCTCAATAAATAAGGAAATGCTCAGAGAAAGAGAAATTTCAGAAATGTTGATGTGGGTTAAAAATAGGTATCTCTTTAACATTCTTTTAGAGATTACAACAAAAATTTGAGTTTGTTTTCAGTGACTCTTGGTTTCCCACGCACAACACAAGTCTCTCAAAACACTTTCTGTGCTCTCCCAATCTCATAGGCCTGTCTCCTCACTTGAGACAGGATACAGTCTCTGCTTTCATCTTCTGCCTCTTCTCCAGCCTTCCTGAGTATGTTCTTTCCATCTCTCCCTACTGTCACTTCCCTCTTCTAATCCTGTTGTGGGTATTCATCTGCATTGGCAATGGTGGGAATAACTCAAGCCACTTTTCATACAGCTGACACAACAAAGTAGAAACTGAAACAAGAGAGAAAAAGCTGCAGCAAGTACCCCATGCAGTGACAGTAGCTCAAAGACTACTTTTTTTTTTTTTTTGGACAGATTTTCGCTCTCATTACCTAGGCTGGAGTGCAATGGCACAATCTCTCTCACCGCAAACTCCGCCTCCTGGCTTCAAGCGATTCTTCTGCCTCAGCCTCCGGAGTAGCTGGAATTACAGGCATGAGCCACCGCGCCCAGCTAATCTTGTATTTCTGATAAACATGGAGTTTCCCCATATTGGTCAGGCTGGTCTTGAACTCCTAACCTCAGGTGATCCACCCACCTCAGCCTCCCAAAGTGCTGGGATTACAGGCGTGAGCCACTGAGCCTGGCACTCAAAGACTACTTTTAAGCTCTTCCCTTTGTGGCGTCCATAGTTAATGAGGTAGAGAAGGGACAGGCAAGTGCAAAGTTCCTGAATGAAATAGGTAGAGGCTCAGAGCCATTGTATTTTATTTGATTTCGCCAATAATCTCCTCTTTCTCATATGAAGGATTGATACACATTTATAAGGCCAATCCACTAATTTCAGAAGATAAATAGTGAAACTTATCAACAGATTATTCAGTTATGAGGGCATAGTCTTCCAATAAGTAAAAAATAGTTAAAATTGCAAATCAAGAATGAAAGGTAAAACTCTGATATTAATGTATATTATTTTAAAATGTTTAAAATCAAATTTAAGTAAGATTATTTGGTGAACAGGTATCTGAGTGACAAGTTGTTGTATTTTGATATTCCTATTGATATAAATACATTTTTATCTCTCACCCCCAATTGAATTATAAGTATTTACTTCGTATTTTGTAGCTGTACATTTTTGTCAAATAATGTATTTTCTTTGAGTACGACTATGCTACCTATCTGGATTGCAAGTGCCTCTAGGACAGTGATGGATTATAGCATTTTTATCACATTTCCTTCAATGGAACCTTCTTTTTCTTTGGTCTTTAATGTGTTTCTTGCTTATGCCCAATGAGGACTAAACGATATTGAAAAAAGCACTTGGCAAGTCAAATACAGCAGCTCATATCTAATTCCAGCACTTTGGGAGGCTGAGGCAGAAGGTTCACTGGAGCCCAAGAGTTCAAGACCAGCCTGAACAACATAGTGAACCTATGTCTCTACAAAAAAATAAAAATAAATTATTTGGGCATGGTGGCACATGCCTATAGCTACAGCTGCCTGGGAGGCAGAGGCAGGAGGATCCATTGAGCTAGGGAGGTAGAAGCTGCAGTGAATCATGATCAGGTCACTGCACTCTAGCTGGAGTGACAGAGTGAGAAAGAAATTCCATTGACAAACCAGAGCATCTGTGTTTCTGAAATTCTTGATAAGAAAACTGATCAAGCAGTATGTCAATGTCACGGAAAATATTATTCAGTATTTGACAAATATTTGCTACTTGTAGTGATGATTACTAGATACATCTATGACTTAACATATAAATTTAATGATTCAGCGGGCATACTTTAAACAGATTCCATGGACATTATGTTGTTCTAGTAGTTTTCCTTCAACAGGGTTAATTATGAAAAAGATATAGATACATTTCTCCCTTAGGTTTTTTATTGATTTAATCCTATTCCTTGATATTTTGCTTTTGTTCTGTCTCTCTTTTTTTTTTTTTTTTTTTTTTTTTTTTTTTTTTTTTTTTTTGAGACAGTTTCTCTCATGTTACCCAGGCTGGAGTGCAATGGCCTGATCTCGGCTCACCATAACCTCTGCCTCCTGGGTTCAGGCAATTCTCCTGCCTCAGCCTCCTGAGTAGCTAGGATTACAGGCACGCGCCACCATGCCCAGCTAATTTTTTGTATTCTTAGTAGAGACGGGGTTTCACCATGTTGACCAGGATGGTCTCGATCTCTTGACCTCGTGATCTACCCGCCTCGGCCTCCCAAAGTGCTGGGATTACAGGTGTGAGCCACCGCGCCCGGCCCTTGTTCTGTCTCTTTTATGCTTCAACATTTTTTTTTTCTTATTGCCTAGTTATTTTGGGTAGGTGATTATTTTTCTAAGCAATATGATCTGCAGTTGAACACAATTCAGAAAGCACTAAGCCACAAAAATTATTAACCTTCTATTTCCAATTTATCATGAGATTATCTGTTAGAGTCTTCCATTAAATTCTATTAGAAATTGAGAAAGGAGAAGGGGGATTACTTGCAGAAGCTGCAGAAATCATATGCTACAATCTAAAGAAAAAAATCATAATTTTTTTTATCACCAGTAACAAAAATAGTTTAAGAAGAGGCCAGTTAGTGAAAGATACAGATACCAGCAATGTTATAAAATCAAGTGTTGTTCCAAAAAGATTCTTTTGAATATATGGTTTGCAAAAGAGCCTGAACACATCTTTCAAGTATAAAACAAGTCAATGAAAAAATATGATGTGGTTTCCAAGTACATTTTCAAGAACACAATTATTATATAAAAGAGCCTACAGTGAATTTTTATTTTTCCCATTTTTATTGTTGGAAGATTATATCTCTTTTAAATTAAAAATATCCTGAAAAAAACCATCTCACAAGTGAAATGACAAAAGTAATTCACCTTCTAAAATTGTCTCATTTTACACTACTTTCTGTTGTAGGCTAACATGGTGGCTTAGTATGCTTTAAGACTGGAAGGAAAGATAAAATTAGTTTCTGAAGGTTGAAAATGAATGTGTTGCCTATCCATTCTTGTGTAGATATGAACTAGTCTTCATAAAGCAAAGTAAAACTTAAACTTGGTAGTTTCAAAAGTATTTTTTTACATATATGCTATATTAAAAAAAGACAACACACTTGAATGTAGATCATGACAGACAGTTACATCTGAGATGTAAGAAAAATTCTGGCATTATGAGGGTGTCAACATAATCAGTAAAAAATTATTTTTGATGACATGAAGAGGAAAAGTGTTAGCAGAATGAGAAGAATTTTCGAACAGCAGATACATAGCAAAGTCCTTTCCCCTTGTCTGCCAAATGCACCCACACTTGTCATCAGTGAATGCAATTAAAATTTTTTTTTACAATACAGAAGAGACTTTTGGCAGTCAATGAGGGCTAATTTTTTTCCTCACTTGTACACCCCTTTTAGCCACTGTGAAGATATGACTTGAACGATGTTCATAGAGTTGACTTTGTCCCTTCCTATGAATTTGTGAACAAATTGAGACAAAACTTGGGGGAAATGGAAACAGATCACACAGTATTCTTTACATTTCAACACAGCCTGAGTTAAAAGGTTAAGTCACTTAAGGGTAAAATAGTTCCTTCTGGTGTTCTCATGTGCATTTTTTTTAAAAAGACAAATACATTTTTGTTCTTTAGACAAAGAAAAAAAATAGTGAAGTGACAAAAATCTGTTTATAACCTCCTTAGGCAACAGCTAGCATAAAAACTTAATAATTATTTAAAGACCATGAGAAATTACATGGCAAGAATTTATAGCACCTTTCCATGCGTATTTTGTTTATCCTCTATTATCCTCAGATAAACATCATAATATATTTTAGCTTCGCAAATGTCAAATGTATTGTGGTCTTTGATCTATTTTGGTCTGTGGTCACTTCAACAAACCAAATATATGGTAGAGTCAAATTCGCTCAGTCTAGTTTGTTTACGCTACGTTACCATACATACCCAGACAAAGAGACATGCACAAAATATGTTTTTCAAGTGTTGGACAGAATGAAAACAAGAATGTTTTAAAACTATAGAAATTATAAATCAATGAAATTATCTAATTTGCATAGGCAACTGTCATGCAAAAAAAAATATTGGCAGTGAATGGCTAGGTACATTGGTATGTCCCTGTGCTTTCCTGCAATCCCAGTAACTCTCAGGCTATACCTTCTGAAATGGTTTGTAATGTGGCAAAATGGAAAATAGATTAAATTTCTAACCAGGGTTTTAATTCACTACTTAAGTTAACTGGGTGTTCTTTCTCCCATCTCCAATCCTTGATTGTTTCAAGATACTTAAATGGCAAATATTTTAATCTCTTTACCTCGGTTCTTCTTTGTTAATTAACAGTGAAAATAAAGCCTTAGTGTTGCTAGGCTTTGCCAAGTTGAATCTTGGGGTAAAATATGTCTCAACTAAATAATTTGCACCTAACTTCCCAACAACCATTACTACAATGTGTGATTAACAGAATGCCAATTCTAACTGAAATTCTGCATTTAACAATTTCTATTTGGTATAATGGTACTGACCCCATATCAACAGAATGGGTGTTAGTGATCATTCACCATATGAGAGTCACGCAGGAAAAAAAAAAAAAAAGGCCTACTATATTGGTCTCTGGGTTTCTGAAAGCAGTAGAGATAATTTATTGGCAGGTTAACCATATTTCACCACCCAAAACCACATGTAGCCATCTGCTTATATTGTCAAAGGCAGATCAGTACAGTTGAGTGAAAGCTAGTTGGAACTACAGAAGTGAAACAAGTCAGGCTCACACAGGTAACTAGCCAATATGGGAATTTCTACTGAACCCGGGACTTCAGCTTCACAGGCACTTTTGTACAGCAGACTTTTTATTGTGCTCTCCATAGCACAGTATATTTCTTGGCCACTTTTTCCTTGACTGGTGATACCCCCATCTGGAACTCGTTCGGCCCTTGGCCTGTGGCATGGGGCACCCTGCACATTCAACCTGCTGGGCCACGCCTGATTTGTGCATAGGCTCAGTCTGCAGCTGGACCAGGTGTGCCCAAGCCTGCCTGTGCTATATAGCTGGTACTGTGTTCAGTGGTTCCCAAGTTCTTGTTCCATATCCAAGAGGAATGAGGTTACACTGAAGAGTGAAGAGGGTGGAGAAGAGCTTTATTAAGCAACAGAACAGCTCTCAGTGTAGAGGGGATGCAAGGGTGGTCCCCCACCCGAAGTCAAGTGGTCTTTCCCAGTGTGATGGGTCCGGGGCTTTTATGGGTTCAGAGTTGGGGAGTGTGTACTGATTGGTTGGTGAGTATGCAAACAAGGCTAAAACAAAGGCACCACTCAAAGGTCGGTGTGACAGTGTAAAAAACAAATTATAGAAGGGTCAGTATATGTAAAATAGGTGAAAGGTGAGGATCAACAAGAGGAAAGTGCACCAAATAGGAAGAGAAGTTCTCAGCCCAGTCTGGATTTACGCAGGACTTGTAGCTTGGCTCTCAGGCGTTAAACTGTCTGGTTTGAATGTGGGGTTTCACCAGGGACTCATCCCTGTCTGCTTAGAGTTGTTCTGCCTCCCGCTGCTATCAATCAGATGAGAGATTTTATTTAAGGGGCCTGATAGGGAGAGCCCTTTCTTTCTTCTTAATATTCTTTATGGCATCATTATTAACATTCTTCTTTTCCTTTTCTTACATGTTGTATCAATATTAGGTTACAAGACAGTAGTTTTACACGTCTTTTTATTCTAAGCATGTTTGGACAATAGGAAAAGGCAGAGTAAACATCACACAATAAACAATACAGCAATAGAAATAGGACTGTTAAATATTACCAATAACTTAGGTGACTTTTTTTGCTGGTTTTCTTCTTAGCTTCATTATTAAAAAATGGAGCCCAAAAATGTGCAACAATCTTTAGGAGTTAGAAGAGAAACTGAAACATTCACAGGAAAGGAAGAGGTAAGGATTGAAGGTCTATGAAAAACAAATATTACCCAGAAAAAAAAAATGTACAATTTGTTATGTTTTGCTAAGTATTAATTACCCTCTGTAGAATTGGATCTAATTATCTTGCATTTTCAAGAAGAAACTATTAGAGAAGTGAAAAATACACATTTAATGGATTTGTTTTGTGTCCTCATTTAATGCATATTCATTTTTAGGCATAAACATGATATATTAAATATAGAAAAATAATTGTATTACTAATAAAAAATAAAAACACAAGAAATTAGGGGAATTCACTATTACTGGAAAGGGGTCCCGATTCAGACCCCAAGAGGGGGTTCTTGTATCTCACTCAATACAGTATTTGGGGCAAATCCATAAAGTGAAAGCAAATTTATTAGGAAAGCAAAGGAGTAAATGAATGACTACTCCATAGACAGAGCGGCGGCATTGGCTGCTCTACTGAGTGTACTTGTAGTTATTTCTTGATTATATGCCAAACAAGGGGTGGATTATTCATCAGTTTTCTGGGAAAGGGGTGGGAATTTCCAGAAACTGAGGGTTCCCCCCCTTTTTAGACTGTATAGGGTAACTTCTGGACATTGCCATGGCGTCTGTAAACTCTCATGGGGCTGGTGGGAGTATCTTTTAGCATGCTAATACATTTTAATTAGCATATAATGAGCAGTGAAGACAGCAGAGGTCACTTTCATTGCCATCTTGGTTTTGGTAGGCTTTGTCCGTCTTCTTTACTGCACCCTATTTTATCAGCAGGACCTTTGTGACCTGTGTCTTGGGCTGACCTCCTATCTCATCCTGTGACAATAAAAATACAGCATAAAAGATTTTAAAAGGTATGCTTGTATAGGCCACTTACCACGAATGGAGTTTCTGGACTGGAAGTTGCTTTGGTTGAGTCAGTTAATGAGTGGTGAATGAAGGTGAAGGCCTAGCACATTACTGTACACTACTGCAGACTTTATAAACACTGTACATTTAGGCTATGCTAAATTTATAAAATATATATTTCTTTCTGCAATAGTAAATTAAACTTAGCTTACTGTAACTTTTACTTTATGAATTTCAATTGTTTAAACTTTTTGGCTTTTTTGTACTAACACTTAGCTTAAAACAGAAGCACATTTTTCACCAATACAAAAATATTTTTTTATACTCTAATTTTATAAGCTTTTTTCAATTTTTAATTTTTAAAACTTTTTTGCCAAAAACAACGTAAGACATAAGTGCACACATTAACCTGGGCCCACATACAGTCAGAATCAGCAAAATCATTGTCTTCCACCTCCAATCTTGTCCCACTGGAAGGTCTTCAGGATCAAAAACATGCATCTGTCATCTTCTGTGTAGCTCCTGTAACAATGCCTTCTTCTGGAATATCTCCTGAATGACCTGCCTGAGGCTGTTTTACAGTTAACTTTTCTTTTTTAATATGTAGGAGTGTACTCTAAAATACTGATTAAAAGCATAGTGTAGTAAATACATGAACCAGTAAGGCGGTCTTTTATCATCATTTTCAAGTATTATGTATTATACATAATTGTATATGCTATACTTTTATATGACTGGCAGTGCAGTAGGTTTGTTTACAACAGCATCACCACAAACATGAATAATGCATGGCACCACAACCTAACCATGGCTACGAAGTCACTAGATGATAGAAATTTTTTAGCTCCATTATAATCTTTTTTTTTTTCCCATTTATTTATTTTATTGCATTTTAGGTTTTGGGGTACATGTGAAGAACAAGCTCCATTATAATCTTATGGTCCTACCTTGATATATGTGGTCTACCATGACTGAAAAGTTATGTGGCACATGAATGCAATTGAGAGATTCACATGCTACAATAAACATTTCTACAGAATTGGGAGACACTTAAAACCTCATAATTATTTCTGCTTTTGAATCAATAAATTCAGGCTCTCACCTGCTGGCGATAATCTCTCACTTTAAATAATTATTTAATATGCATGAATGCCTTATTGTGTGCTTGATGCTTTTCAAGGCATAGGCATAGATTCAATCCTTTTCTATATAAATAAGACCCACGAGATGAATAAGACAAACATGATGCATGCCAGACTGTCACAAGTGAGCAATGATTAGGTTTATTTTAACATGACTTTGCTTTTGCTATTTTATGATGTAATTTTCCTGGTTACAGAAGCATGGCAAAAAAGTTGGAAATACAAAGAAATGTAAAGAATGGAAAAGCAAATTACTCTTAATCATATCACCTAGGGCTAACTACTGCTAATATTTTGGTGCATTACTTTTGTATATTTTGTATTTTTATATTAATAAATTGGCAACTATAATATATATGCAGTTTTATTCTCAGACATTCATATTTAATTTATATATTTTAATTATATATGTAATTTGTTATTACTTTAATTAGTATTCTTGAAGAGAATTTTCAAAATGGCCTATAAGCAAAAGGCTCTCTCAGCTCTTTTTCTGTTTCTTCTAACTCACTCTACCTTAGACTCTTTCCACTCTTAATGCGTATTAACTTATTACTTTCTAAAAAGATTGAATTATTATAAAACCTTACTACTAGCCTATGAGAGTATTTGCTTCACTACCTCCTCACCAATGATGAGTATCATTACTTTTATCAATCTTGACAATTTGATATTTAGAGACTGGTATTTCAGTATTCCTTTGATTATTATAGTTTGGTTCTTTTAATTCCTTCTAAGAATTATGTATTCATTTTCTTTGCCTACCTTTCTACTGGGGTATAAAAGTATGTTTTATCACTTCTTACATCCTCTTTATATATTGAATGCATTAAATTCTAATCAAAATAATTTTTATAAATGTTTCCAATTTCACTATTATTTATATATTTTTTAAATGTGTAACAGTTTAAATTTTTATTCAGGGAAATTCATTAGCCTTTGCTACCTTCATTTTTTCCATTGCTTTCATGTACTGTAAGACAAGTTGATTATTTATTTATATATACTCTTTTGAAAGTATTTTGTTTTGACTTTAAGAAGAGTGATTAGAATATTTTCACATCAAATATTCATAGTGCTTCAATTTTAGTATATGTGCTATTTATATATTTAAATGAGCATATAATCTGGATTTCTTGTGGTTTGATTATGTTTTACATTTAACCCTGGTATACTGGAATTCATTATTATGCTGAGAATCCATATTGACATTTTTCACAAATAGCCAATTTTTCCAGTATAATTTGTTAAATAACTTATCTTCTCCTACAGTCTTCTGATCTTTTTTTGTTACATATTAAATTTTCGCATCCATACAGAAATATGTAATTTATGGCTGTCCCATTCAAGCCACTTATCTGTAGGTTCTAGATGATGACTTAATATTGTTTAAGTCTTTGGAACTTAGTAATTATATTTTAATATTGGTTAAAGCAAATCCCTTTGAATTAGTCACTTAAGAAAAAGTCTGTATATTCTTATCTATCATTTGATGAACTTTAGAACCAATGTATCAGAAATTAGTAGCCAGGCGAGGCACAGTGGCTCACGCCTGTAATTCTAGCACTCTGGGAGGCCAAGGCAGGTGTTTCACCTGAGGTCAGGAGTTGGAGGCAGGAGAATCTCTTGAACACAGGAGGTAGATGTTGCAGTGAGCCAGGATCATGCCACTGCTCTCCATCCTGGGCAACGAAGCATGACTCCATCTTAAAAGTAAATAAATGAATAAATAAGTAATTTTAAAATAAAATAAAATGTGTCATATGTGCCATATGGTAGTTAGCACAGTTCTTGGTACATAGTAAGTACTCACTCAGTGTAATTCCTTAGTTATTCTCTTTCCTGTCTCTGAACTTTTGCCACTCCATCTTTAATGTCCTTCACCAAATAAACACATGTTCATTCCCCAAAACACAGGTAAAATGTCCCTTCTAAAAACTTCACAGATGTTCTTAATGACATCTAAAATGGTGGATTCTTTCCAGAAGTTATTCAATTTACTTTGCCCAGATCCATCAGACGAATTACTATATATGGCAGCTCTAACCTTACAAAATGTATTTTTTAAATAATAAGAATTGAAAGTCAAAATTCCTCCTGGAAACAGATGTTGGGTAGCAGGTATGAAAATAAATCAGTCTCCTTGTACATCTCCATCAGAGCTCCTGGTCATGACCACATGCTTTGTAAAATGAGTAGTAATATTTTGAAAGAACTTCTCTGAGCATTAGGTCTAAACAGTATGCTAAAAATATCCAGTAAACCATGCTGTAAACAGATGTACCATTATCCAGGCTTTGTTGTTCCATTTATAGAGCACAGGCAGAGTAGATTTAGCATCACTCTGAAAGACCGTAGGATTTTCAGAATGGTGAATGAGCACTGGCTTCAACTTAAAGTCATCAGCTGTATTAGCCCTTCACAAGAGAGGCTATCTTTTGAAGTTTTGAAGCCAGGCATTGACTTTCCTGTAGCTATGAGAGTCTTAGATGGCATCTTCTTCCAATATAAAACTGTTTTGTCTACACTGAAAATCTGTTGTTTTGGGTAACTGCCTTCATTAATGATCTTAGCTGGATCTTCTTGATGGCGTGCTGCAGCTTCTCCAACAGCACTTGATGTTTCACCCTGCACTTTTATATTATGAAGCTTCTTAAACCTTAATAACGAAATTCTGCTATCTTCAAATATTTCTTCTGCAACTTCTTCACATCTCTCAGCCTTCATAGACTTGAAGAGAATTAGGGCCTTGCTCTGGATTAGGCTTTGACTTAAGGGAATGTTGTGGTTGATTTGATCTTCTATCCAGACCACTAAAACTTTTTCCATATGATTATTCAGGCTGTTTCACTTTCTTATTATTCATATGTTCACTAAAGTAGCACTTTTAATTTTCTTCAATAACTTTTCTTTTGCATTCACAAATTGGCTGTTTGGCACAAGAAGCCTAGCTTTCAGCCTATCTCAGCTTTCAACACAAACTTCCTCACCAAACCTAATCATTTATAGCATTTGATTTAAAATGAGAGCTGTGTGACTCTTTCAGTTGAACATTTCAAGGCCATTGTAGTGTAATTAATTGGCCTAATTTTAATGTTGTGTTTCAGGGAATAGGGAGATCCAAGAGAGGGAAAGAGATGAAGGAACAGCTGGTCTGTGGAGTAGTCAGAACACACACAACATTTGTTGATTAAATTTGCTATCTTATATGGGAGCAGTTTGTGTTGCCCTAAAACAATTACAATAGCAATATCAAGGATCACTCATCACAGACCACCATAACAGATATAAAAATAACCAAAAGTTTGAACTATTGTGAGAACTACGAAAATGTGACACGGAGACCTAAAGGAAGCACATGCTATTGGAAAAAAAATGGCACCAATAGAGTTGCTCAAAGCAAAGTTGACACAAACATTCAATCTGTAAAAAAATGCCATATCTACTAACTGTGATTATATAGTTTGGTTATGTCCCCATCCAAATTCTCATCTTGAATTGTAATCCCCATAATTCCCATAATCCCCATGTGTCAAGAGAGAGACCAAGGTGGAGGTAATTGAATCATGGGGGCAGTTTCCCCCATGCTCTTCTCAAAATAGTGAGTGAATTCTCACAAGATCTGATGGTTTTATAAGGGGCTCTTCCCCCTTCTCTTGCACTCCTCTCTCCTACCACCTTGTGAAGAACAACGTTTGTTTCCCCTTCTGTCATGACTGTAAGTTTCCTGAGGCCTCCCCAGCTAAGTGGAACCATTAGTCAATTAAACTTCTTTCCTTTATAAGTTACCCAGTCTCAGGTATTTTTTTTTATTGCAGTGTGAAAACTAATACATGCAATAAAGTGAAACACAACAAAACAAGAATAATTGTATATATTTTTTAATTTGTACCATAACTCACAAAGTAGGTATTTTCAAAAATGTGCAGTTAACAGATGAAGTAACAGAGGCATCAAGAAGTGAAACAGCTTACAACTTGTAGGTAATGGGTACAAATCCAGACTCACACTCTGACTCCAGTATGACTTCAGGACTCACACTCTTCTTCACTGCTATGCTATCTGGTCTCTCTCTATAAAGGTTCTGAAGTGGGAAGATGCACTTTACATTTGTGTTTCTCCAAGAAGGTCCGGAATGTAGAGAGCTGACAAGAGTAGAGCAAGCTGAACGTGTTGAGGCAGGCAGGTATCAGATTGAATTAGTAGAACATGGTAAAGATTTTGATTTTTGTCCTAAAAGCATTTGGAGATTACTGATAGTATTCATTAGGAAGGTGACAAGATCATATTAGCATTTAAAAAGGATTTCTCTGGTGTGATATGAAGAATGGATTGGAGGAAGTAGAATAAAAGCAGACAAAACCACTTGGGAACTATTACACTGATACAAAATAGAGATGATGGTATAGAAGAGTTGGTGGCTGTGGTGACAATAGAAAAAATATATGCTGGAGATATATTTTAGAGCCAAAAAGAAAAAGACCTTTGATAAATTGGATATATAAATGAGATAAAGAGAGATATGGACATTTTAGGCACGAACAACTGAGTGGAAGTAATAATTACTCAAATGGGAATCCCCTATTAATTCTAAGGACGCAAAGAAAACAGAAACAAAATCTTTATTTTCCCTCTTGGGTTGCTTCAAAAATTTTTTTCTTTTTTAAAATTAGTGTACAGTTTATCCTAAAATAAAACAACTTTCTTAACCTGCTCCATAAAATTACCAACAAGAAAGATAAGTACAAGAATAAGGTTTACAGTTGAATTGGCTTGGTGTCATAATTTCCTATTCTAGTATTCTCAGAAGGATCCTACCTATCATACATGCAGAAACTGCAGCCACCTTTAAATGGTTCAATCTTGATTCATCATGAGCTCCCTTAAGCTCAGCAGTTTCTCATTCTTAAAAGGTAGGTTATTCCAGCTCAAAAGCAATTTTCATAACAAATCTACCTTTGTATATTTGCAAATATGTGTTAAGCAAGACAACATAAATCTCCAAGTACAAAATCAATAAGAAAGGCAACTGTTTTTTGAACTTGTGGGATGTACATGCAGATTTGGAATGGGCCATGAACAGCCTGGCTGGGGGCTTTGAAGCAGGAAGCCTTGGAAGTCAGTAGATTAAGTTGTCCAAGAGACCCATAGCCCAACTCAAAAGTCCAATCCTCCCATAGCCACTGTCTTTCCCAAGACGAAGTCCGAAAAACTGAATTAGTACATAGACCCAGCTCAATGTCACACAAGAACAAATCTTTCCATGGGCCCCTTGCAGGCCAGGCCAGAAGAAAAGGGTGACTCAGATTACTCCATGTATTAGTCTCCACATCTAATAAAACTAAGATCTCTTCACAGTGTTTTAAGGGGACCATGACCTTGTTCCCGTGGCTGTGCCCACTGAAGTCAGCTCACTTATGTTTCTGTAGCTACTGCATCTGTTTTCTGAGAAGCTAAGAGGACTTCAGATGCCAATTTCCTTCACAGTCTCTCAGCATTTGTGATCATCACAGGCTGCAGAGGGAAAAAGCCAGCAAGACTCAGAAGAATTTCCATAGGCTTAAGAGAGGTGGATTGCACAACCAATCCAATGCTGGATCCTGTTCAGTTTGAGGGAAACGTGATTTTCTCCATAACTGTTGGGAAATGGATCTTAGGGGTCCAGCTGCTCTACCAAAGGGCCATCCTTGGGACACTTGCTGTGAGCAGCCACAATGCTGTAAAAGGGTATGTTGATGCAGCTGCCAAGGGCAAAGCAAATTGTTAAGTGGCCCCAATGGTAGACGTTGTAGAGGAGAGTAGTGAGGTGGACCATGATGCAGCTGGCATGTGGCTCCTCAGAGCATCTCATTACCAACACAAACCAGCTCTATGACCTTGGCAGGGCAGAGGACTGACACAAAAAGCAGCTGCAGGTGGACACTGGGCCACACCACCTGGCTACCCAAGCTGGAAAGCCTTGGCTCCAGAAGCAGATAGTCTACTCGCCCCTCTGACTTTTTTCTTTGTCATTGATTTTCCATTTCACTATGATGTTCATAGGTGTGTTTTTCTTAAAGTTTACCAGGCTTAGGTTTGTAGCACTTTTTGAATCTGTGTCTTAATGTCCTTTGTCAATTTTGGAAAGTTTTTAGTTATTATTTCTTAAAATATTGCTTCAGTCCTGTTCTCTTCCTCCTTTCAGGGATTTCAGTTAAATGTGTTAGATCTTCGAATTTATGCCATATATTATCTCTCCTTTTACTCTACAGCTTCAGTTTAGATATTTTTTTTTCTGTCTTGTCTTCCAATTAATGAATTCTCTCTTTAGCTCAGTTTAACCTGCTATTAAACCTACTGTGTCAATAATTGTATCTCAACTTCAAACCCAGCTGAATGGGTGTCTGAAAACCATGTTTCTGCTTTGTCAGCTGGTTCCATATTAGGATTTGCTAACAGGCAGCAATAAAGGGATACTGCAAGTTTGGTATAAGAAGGAGGCATTTGCTTCTTCCTGTTTGTTCCCTGTGGGCTTTCTATGGAATTTCTTACTCATGGTAGTTCCTTGAGCATTACCCCAGTGATGCTTCTCAGAGTGCCTTCCTGTAGCAGCAGCTAAATCCAGTTTATACTTTTTCTATTTCTTAAAGAATTGGCTTCAGTGACCTTAGAGACCTCAGAATCTCAGAGGTTTAAGTTCCAGGCTCAGAGACACCACCAGAGTCAAATGGCCAGTGCCGCCTCCTCCAAGTCAACAATAATTATATTTACTTTTTTTCTCCTAATCTTTTGAGGTATAGTTAACATATAAACATTGTATCTATTTAATGGAATTAATGTGTTGTTTCAATAGATGTATATATTGTGAGATGATTCCTTCAAACAGGCTAACTAACCTATCCATCATCTCACATATTTATACACCCCCTTGATTTTTTTTGTGTGTGAGAACAATGAAGACCTAATCACTTACATAATTTCAAATACTTATGTGTCATTTAACAAGGAGAATACATTCTGAGAAATGTATCGTTAGGTGATTTCATCATTGTGTGAACTTCATAGAGTGTACTTACACAAATCTAGATGGTATAGCCTACTACACACCTATGCCCCATAATATTTTCTCTGGCTCCAAGGCTGCAAACCTGTGTAGACCTCACAAATTTAATTAATATAAACTTGAGATAAGTTTTCATAAGCAAATCTGGATCAATAGAATGACGTTAGATGTTATAACCAAATATTCAAAGGAATATTTGTTTTTTCCCCCTTACTTACTGATCAGTTTTCAATGCTACTTAACTATCTTAGTTATAGAGGTTTATGTCAAGTCTTGTCAGACACAAGTTAGAGAGTTCCTAATCCTTGTTCAAGTTCAGTTCCCTACAGTATGTCTGTATAACTTGAACATGGTTAGAAATATCCCTCAGAGAAATTATCTCAGCTTTGCAACTTATGCACTTTAGTAGATACTTTTTTTTTTCGAGACATGGTCTCACTCTGTTGCCCAGGCTGGAGTGCAGTGGCAACATCTGGGCTCACTATAGCCTCAACTTCCTGGGCTCAAGTGATCCTGCCACCTTAGCCTCCCTAGAAGCTGGGACCATAGCACACATCACCATGCCCGGCTAATTTTCTTTCTTTCTTTCTTTCTTTCTTTCTTTCTTTTTTTGTATTTTCTCTAGAGACAAGGTTTTGCCATGTTGCCCAGGCTGGTCGCAAATGCCTGAGCTTAAGCCATATACCCACTTCGACCACCCAAAATCCTGGGATTACAGATGCGAGCCACTGTACCCACCTTAGTGGAGACATTTTGAAAAGTGAGAATTAATTTAAATATTTTGAAATGATTATATTAATATAAATTTGAGGTGAGTTTTCATAAGCAAATATGGATCAATAGAATGACCTTAGATGTTATAAGCAAATATTCAAAGGAAAGAGAAACATCAGACTAGGATATCATTTTACTCTCATTGAGCTATGGATTTGGGAAGTATTTAAAAAGATGTGTAAGTGCATCAAGTTTAATTTTTTTTTTTTTTTTTTTTTTTTTTGAGATGGAGTCTTCCTCTGTCACCCAGGCTGGAGTGCTGTGGCATGATCTCTACTCACTGCAACCTCTGCCTCCTGGGTTCAAGCAATCTTCCCACCTCAGCCTCCAGAGTAGCTGGGACTACAGGCATTCACCACCACCTGGCTAATTTTTGTATTTTTAGTAGACATGGTGATTCACCCATTTTGGCCAGGCTGGTCTCAAACTCCTGACCTCAGGTGATCCACCTGCCTCGGCCTCCCAAAGTGCTGGGATTATAGGCATGGGTCACCATGCCCGGCCAAGTATATTTTAAATTAGGTGGAAAAGATGCTTCATGAATTTTAGTGGCCAAATTAATGAAACATCTGGTCAAATAACCTAGTCTAAGTAGGTCAGGCTGCAGGCTTTTGTGAATAAATAAAATAAGTTGATGACATAAAAGGATCATGGACCACCAGGCCACTTTATTAAGTCATGGAGTAACTTCCATAACAATTATAAATAGAGTTCAAGGTCACAATTGAGAATCCAATTAGTGTTCAAGCTGAAATCTCTGTTTGTTATGTGGCTTTAAGCAACTGAGATGGTCTCCCTTTAAATTACTTGGGATGGTAACTTTGAGACAGCCTTGCACATTAGTATTAGAGATATTTCTCTTAGGCTGGTAAATTTCCATAGATGAAATTGGGGAAGGGCCAGGCACAGGGCTCACACCTGTAATCCCAACACATTGGGAGGCCAAGATAGATGGATCACAAGGTCAAGAGATCAAAACCATCCTGGCCAACACGGTGAAACCCTGTCTCTACTAAAAATATAAAAATTAGCTGGACGTGGTGCCACACACCTGTAGTCCCAGCTACTTGGAAGGCTGAGGCAGGAGAATCATTTGAACCTGGTAGGTGGAGGTTACAGTAAGCCAAGATCACATCACTGCACTCCAGCCTGAGTGACAGAGCAACTCCGTCTCAAAAAAAGAAAAAAAAAAGAAAATCGAGAAATAGAGTATCAGTATGCATTGCATGTAATAACAGTTAACACTGGTTGAAAATGTGTTTTAGTTATACATATATATATGTATATATGTATATATATATAATGTACTGAGTTGTTATGGGAAATATGTTTCTTATTACTGGTTGGGATTTAAAATGTTTGAAAAACTCATTCAGTGAAATATCAATCAGATCACTGATATCACTCTACTACTCCATAGTGAGCACTTTTTCCTTTGAAGTTAAATGTTTACCGGTAACTGAAAGTCCAATACACCTCACTTAGATGACATAGCAAGGACAGCAAGATAATGAGAAGAAGTTTTGTTGGGGCTGAGGAAAGTTAGCTGACCAATTCTTCTCCCTTCTCATTTCAATCAATGGCAAGCTGTCAAGTGAAGCAGGAGAATAGGGCCTGGAAGCAGGGAATCTAAGGCCAATCCACACTGTTTTCCTAGAAATAAGTCAAAAGGAAAACCCCAACTTCCTACACCCAAGTAACAAAACAACAAAGGCTACTTCCTTTGAATTTACCCTGCCCACTCCTTTCTGTATCACAGATGAGAAATGCAAACTACCTCTGATATTTCCCATACAACAACCAATCAGACTGGTCACAGGCCTAGCCTTCATTTGGATAGGGGTATAACTTTGTAACTTCACTTCAGCCTCTACTTGGTCCTCTCTTGCAACCAATTAGACGTCTGCATAGGGTGTAACTTTGTAACTTCACTTCAACCTCTGATTGGTCACCTTCCATGACCAATCAGACTAGTTGCAGATCACTACCTTATTTACATAGGGTGTAAACCAAGTAACCAATGGGAAACTTCTAGAGGGTATTTAGACCCCAGAAAATTCTGTAACCAGTGCTCTTGAGCTGCTTGCTCAAACCGGCTTCTGCTCTGTGAAGTGTACTTTCATTGCAATAAATCTGTGTTTTTGTTGTTTTATTCTTTTGTTGCTTTGTTTGTGCATTTTATCAAATTCTTCATTCAAAACACCAAGAACCTAGACCACTCATATTCAAGACCCTTTGCTAGTAACAAAAGCTTTATTAATTTAACCTTTCATCTGGTGTATTGCAGGAAGGCAGACAGAAGCAATTACTATTTCAAGAATTATATGTGTGGATCATTTATTGAAGTGGTAAATTGAGGGAGAATTTTTTCTTTCTGAATTTTTGTCCTTTAATGGAAAGGAAAAATAAATAACGAGAACACATCAAGCCCAGGTGGTGGTGGAAACATGACAGGGCTGGAGGACACACCTAAACATGTGAAATCCCAAGGCTGGGCAGCTGGGGCCAAATTCATATGCCCCCAACATCGGGTACCCCGAAGGCTCCAGTCCTGCCCTCCCATCACCTATCAATCCACCCTTTTCCCCAGACCCCTTTCTTCCTTCCTGAGGAGCTCCCCAGGGCAATCCAGCTTTCCCCCCAGGTGGGCTTCCTCATCCTGTGCCACAGCCAGGGTATCCAGGATGCCAACCCTGGGGTCCCTACCCATTTCCATACCCACCACCTGCCCCTGGAATGCCTCCTGTGAATCCCTTGGCTCCTGGTATGACCAGACCAGGAATGGTATTGGACAAAAAGATGCATAAGAAAACAAAGAAAGCTCATAAAAAGATGCACAAGCACCACAAGCATCACAAGCATGGCAAGCATTCCTCCTCCTTTTTCTCTTTCTCTTCCAGCAGTGACTCTGATTAAATACAGGCCCTGCACCCTTCCCTCAAGTCTCACCAGTTCTGCTCTCCCATCAAGCATCAGATGCCATGTTGTACTGTGAGAAAGTAATCCTTGTGCTCCCCACCTCTAACCCCACTTGAGCCTCACCCTGCTGTTTAGCCCTGAGTGACTAGGGAAAATGGAAAGAGGATTGCCATGGCATGGCCATCTTCTTGCTGCTTGGATAGATCATATAGCTAATGAGTTTAGCAGGGGAGCTATTTTTTGAAGATGATGAACTAAATGTTGAAGACAAGTTTGAGATGTGTAAAATGTGATTTTTTACTTACTCTTACAATACTTGTGATTGGGGGGGTTTGCGGAAATTTAATTATGATGGAAAACCTCTAATGTTTTTGTAATGTTGGCATACTTGGGGAATTTAGTGGCGAATACATTCCCCAGCAGGCTTTTTGTTGGTTGCACTAACTGCAAGCTTGCTAGGAAGTAGAGTCCGTTTTGTCGATGTGCTTTGACTGCCATTTTGGAATGTCTTCTCTCCTCCTTAGCCCAATATGATGTCTCAGGTCCTATTCTTATTCTCCAGCTCTCAGTTCAAATAAAGTTTATTCTGGGAAAAAAAAACCCATATGAAATAGAAGAGTATATGTATGGTAATATTCATACTTATTGAACACATGTGCCTATGCAGATTTATTATCTATACTATATATAATTGTATGTGAAATGTAACAAAACTCTATGTGTGTGGTGTTAAGTCACAATCTGTTTCTCTTTGGAACCCCATTCTGTATACAAACATTTTTGCAACACATGTGGATTAGTAGTAGGAATAGATGGTTTAAAAATATGTTAAAGCAACAACTTAAGTCAGCATGTTAAAGAAACATAAAAACCAAAATAGTACAGTAATTCCTCTGTAACAGTGGAAATAAGAGGGAAACACTAAAATGTGGAAACATATAGATTTCTCTTATACATATAAATGTTTCAGCTGTTGTTAATATCGTTTGGAAGAATCTTAGATACACTTACCTCCTCAATACATATTTCACATTTAGTAAAGAAAATGCACTACCTACCTAGTAAAGGAAATGTTTACTTGCCATTTTGTCCTTTTTCTGATTTTGCATTTGAACATCAGTATTAGTGGTGCCTTGATAAGCCTAGATTTTACCCTTTAGCATGTCTGAATAGATTATTGTAATTAGCTACTTGGATTAATTTCACTGGCTTTCTGACTAGTCAGATTTTAGAGTACTGAGAGGCACCAAATTTAATTGCATAGGGTCAACCATTTTCAAATGCATGATGACACCAATCAGAGTGGACTTAGCTATAGTGAAATAAACAACTCCATGCACATGTCATTCAGGGCACAAGATATTTAAATACGCACAAAACTAACTCTTCCTGCAGCGTTGCTTAGTATAAATTAATTTACAAACATGCTTAGCCAGTGGTACAGACACCGACCCAGTAAACATTTGTTTACTGTTGCTGGAATTGTGTGCACTGCAGATGGGTGGTGTTCAATCATTACTATTTGTCCAATTTGGCTGTTTTAGGAAAAAGATAAAGAATTATGTATTGGACATGGAAGTCATGGTGTCTATCAAACACATACCTGTTGTTAGCTTATATTGCCCCACCTAGAGCCCTTTGCTCAGGAGTCTGTTATTTGTTCAGAGAAAGGGAATTTATTGACTCATATAACTGAGAAGTAAAAACTAAGGCTAAATTCAAGTGTGGCTGGATTCAGAAGCTCACATATTGGATTTAGTAGCTGGTCTTTATCTGTCGCCCAGCTTGGCCATACTTTCTTCCATGTTTTGGCTTCATTTTCAGAATCCATGTGGTCACAATATGGCAGCAGCTGCTCCAGCCTCACACCTCCTCAAGTTAAAGCCAAACAGAAGAGGGAAATGTCCTTTCTGTTTAAATGTCTCTTTCTGGTTAGTCAAGTAAGTCCTGAGATTATTTCTGATTTATTCTGACTGACTTGGCTTGACTTAAGTGTCTATTCTTGAATCGAACTGCAGCCAGAAGAATTCAAAGTCCTGATTGGCTAAACCTAGGCCTTTTGTTCTATCCCTTAAACCAGGAATTAAGGCCCAATTCAAAGCATATGGATTGAAAGTTGGGAAGAGTTACAGTTACTTGAATAAAGAGGAGTTGGATGCTTCGAACTGAAAATATCCAGAATGCTAAGAACATTTTTATACAAGCTAATTCAATATTTTTAAAATGGGAATAGGAATTTTACATTTACAAGCTTTAACCCAAGGGGAATATGGAAAGAGTTCTGATATTCCCCTCATGTCACTTGCTGGCTTTGTGATCTTGGACAGATCACAATCTCCAATTATTGTTCTTCCCAGCTGCAAAATGGGGATAATATTGTCTCCCTATCCACATCACAGATGATTATGAAGATTCAGAAGGTAATGTTTCCAATAAAAATCATACTATCTAACATCTAATTAACAGTTTGTGTGGAAACTAAGTTATTTAATCCTTATACTAATTCTACGCAGTAGGTGTTACTATAATACTCATTTTTAAGAGATCTAAGGCTTAGAGAGGTTAAATAATTTGCTTGGCATCACACAGAATTAAATGACTAGCTCAGTATCCATGTCTATTTCATTACAAAATTCATGATGCTAGCCATCATGACACAGATATAAGGATTGTTACTGAATTTAAATAACTCTAAGATTCATATTTCTTCTCATTTTAACATATTTAAAATCAGCATACATCTTACAATTGAAGAGTAGGAGTCAATCTGACATAGTAGTCATTACTTGCTTATGTGTGAACCTAGTCATTGCTGTTCTTATTGTTGTTAATTCAACTGAGTCAGCTATAAGTGTTGAGTTTAAATGCCATGCAAAATGTTCTTAAAATATTACACTATGATTTGACATTGAAATAGAAATTTATGTAACAGAAAAGCACAGAAGCAGAGTAATGAAGCATCAATATGATATAGTGAAGCAAATGCTCATCCCTGTGGAAATAACCACAACTTCATATTTTCTTTTAAGGCAATAACCACATGCTTTATGAGATCTTAGAAAGAAAGATGCCCCAAAGTAGAATCCATGTTATGTCTGCTACTGAGATATGTGCTAAAGGATTGTCTGTCACATGCCAAGATTTACAAACATCATAATAAATTGATTTTGCTTCTATTTTCCTTTCTTTATAGGACTTGGGTGATAAATATACATGTATGTCCAAATAAGTCTCAAATAACTCTGTCATTAAATAGAAAAGAAAAATATTCAATAATAAAGAGGCATGAACCATAGTTTAATTGGCATTAGCCTCTTCTTTTTCTAGAAAGGCATATGGCATTGTGTTTCTTGCAGTTTATGGACACTTTGATTCTATATGGTATTACTATATGGAAGAAATAATAGAAAGTTTTATATTTTGAGGAGTTATTTTGCAGAGCTGTAGTGAATCATCTATTTTCAGGATCTTTAGCCTAAAAAAATTAAACCATTTACTATAAAGATTAAGTCATAATAAAGAGATTTTAAGAAAAAACTTAGAAGAAGAATTGCAAGTACTTTATTACTCATATAACAAATATAAGCAGATTGGCTAAAATAATGGAAACAAGAACAGATTTCAGGCTAGGTAATTACCCAAACTAGCCTTTCTTTACCAGGAACTAGACAGATTTGCAAAGTTTAGGAATTAGCTCTTTGGGGTGCTCTATTTATCACTTTACCTGCCTTCCTATGAAACAGGAAGCTTTTTGCTGTTTTGTTAAAATATTATCTATCATCCATACTAAAATTTATGGGGTGGGGTGAAAGGGGTCAGGTAAAATTGAAGGGTCTTTATTTGTTACCATTAATAATTTCCTTTCCTCCAAACAATGGACTTTTATTTAAATTAGAACATATTTTTTGTCACATAAAACAAATATTACAGACAAAAGGTATTTATTCTCACAAGGTATTCATTTTGAAGTGTTTACTTAAAAAAAAAAAAAAAAAAAACACCTTGCTCAATCTTTGCAGTCATTAAACTGCAGAAGTCACAAGAGCCCCTTTTTCAGAGGCTGTGAAGACACTGAATGAAATAAAGTCAAATTTGGCCAAGTATTGCGTTAGGAAATCTCATTTGCAGAGGGTAGGCACTTTTTCCTTGCAAGTGAGCCTGCTTATCACTGCTTGTTGATGATCTTCCAGGCCTCAACAGGCTTGGTAATAATAAAGTCTTTTTACTACTAAATCGTGTTGAAAATACAATATATTTTCTCTTCTAAAAATATGGCAATATGCCCTGGTTCCATATCTTAGTAAATCTGATTTGATTTCTAATTTCATATTTCTAGAACTTTATAGATAAAGCATTTTTAAAGAGTTACTAAAACCATGCAGCTTTGCAAATGAATAAAAATGATTATGTTCTCAAAAATTGTTATTTCTACCAGTTCTAAATAATCTTTGTATAATACTTAATAATTTATAAGATTGTTTCATGCCTCTTAGCTTGCTAAATTCTTTTATGTTTATTGTAGAGCACCTAATCATTGAAGGGAAATGTCACATTTTGTTTTGCACACTGCTTTCCATATATTGACTTACATATTTTCCTATTACAAAGAAATATCAATGCTCCACTTGGTAGAAGTTCCCAAGGATTATTCTGTGTCTGTCAAAACAGTTTCCCAGTCAGTCACGCTGCCTAATCTCCTTGGCATTAGAATGGTTCTGATATAATGTGTCAAAGTAAGAGTTGAAGAATCTGTGATGCCCTAAAAAATGGTGTGAAGTAGAAATTATTTAACAGAGAGAGGATTAGTATGTTGAAAGCTTAAAAAGCAAGCAGAAAAAGGAAACAAGCACTTACCACACCCCAAACATTGTCAATTTGGTTAGTTGAAATTATTAGGTGTCTAGTTTTTTAAACATTTATTTAAATATTCTGACTTGCAGACACATGCTTACCTTAGTCCATGATTTTGGTTTTGAGATTTTGATTTGGGATTCTGGGATCCTGCTTGTATTCAACAAAGAAAAAATAATTATCTTAAAAATACAGTCTTTAATGAGCTAAGCTTTTTATTTTGAATAAAACTTTCCTTATTTGTTTTGTAGTATTATATGTATTATGTATAATTGTTCTTTACCAGGATGATGAAAAGAGTTGTGTAAATTTCAGTGATCTGATAGACTCCATAGATTACTATTAGATATGGGAATGTTCAAACCCAGTCCCTGGCAAGCTTCAGTAAGTCGAAGCCCCTCAGCATGAACCAGCAGGAGGAAAAGATAGGTTGAGAGGCAGTCAGCAGAAGCTCATACTCGCACATGTTTATTTTCAATAATTAGCATAGTGTTAATAGAAACATCCATTTGAAGCAAAGCCTGCTTATTTGCACAGTGAAAATATGTGGTACTGTAGTTTTACTACAAAGACTACAAAATTAAGCAACAAACGCTAAACTCAACGTAAATTCAACAACATATTTTCAAAGAGAATTTGGACTGAACATCAAAATGCCTGATATACATACATTTTTAATTTTTATTTTAAGTTCAAGGATACATGTGCAGGTTTGTTATATAGGTAAACTTTTTTAATGGGAGTTTGTTGTACAGATTATTTCCATCACCCAGGTATTAAGCCTAGTGCCCATTAGTTATTTTTCCTGATCCTCTCCTTTTTCCCCCATTCCACTCTCTGATATATCCCAGGGTGTTGTTCCTCTGTATGTTTAATGTGGTCCTCTTCAGTTAGCTCCCACTTATAAGTGAGAACATGTGGCGATATAGTTTGGCTCTATGTCCTCTCCCAAATCTCATGTCAAATTGTAATCCTCATTGTTGGAGGAGGGGGCTGATGGGAGGTGATTGGTCATGGGAGCAAATGTCCGCCTTGCTGTTCTCATGATAGTGAGTTCTCTCAAGATTTGGTTGTTTAAAAGTGTGTAGCACATCCCCCTTTGCTCTCTCTCTCTTGCTCTGCCATGCGATGTGCCTGCTTTCCCTTCCCCTTCCACCATGATTATAAGCTTCCTGAGGCGTCTTTGGCCATGCTTCCTGTACAGCCTGCAAAACTGTGAGTCAATTAAACCTATTTTCTTCCTAAATTACCCAGTCTCAGGTAGTTCCATACAACCATGCAAGAATGGACTAGTGCATACACTGTTTGGTTTTATGTTCATGTGTAAGTTTGCTGAGAATAATGGCCTTCACCTCTATCCAAATCCCTGCAAAGAACGTGATCCTGCTTTTTTATGGCTGCATAATATTCCGTGGTGTATATGTACCATATTTTCCTTATGCAGTCTATCATTGATGGGCATTTAGGTTGATACCATGTGTTTGTTATTATGAATAGTGCTGCAATGAACATATGCATGCATCTGGGTTTTTTTTTTTTTTTTTTTTTGACAGAGTCTCACTCTGTTGTCCAGGCTGGATTGCAGTGGTGCAATCTTGGCTCACTGCAATCTCGGCTCACTGCAATCTCTGCCTCCTGGGTTCAAGCAATTTGTGTGCCTCAGCCTCTTGAGTAGTTGGAATTACAGGGATACACCACCACACCTGGCTAATTTTTGTATTTTTGGTAGAGATGGGGTTTTACAATGTTGGCCAGGCTGGTCTCAAGCTCTCAACCTCAGGGGATCCACACACCTCAGCCTTTCAAATTGCTGGGATTACAGGTGTGAGCCACCATGCCCAGCTGCATGTTTCTTTATAATGGAAAAATTTATATTCCATTGGGTATATATTCAGTAATAGGATTGCTTAGTCAAATGGTAATTCTGTTTTTAGGCCTTTGAGAAATTGTCACACTGTCTTCCACAATGGTTGAAGAAATTTATACTTCCACCAACAGTGTAAAAGCATTCCTTTTACTCTGCAACCTCACCAGCATCTGTTATTTTGTGACTTTTTAGTAATAGCCATTCTGACTGGTGTGAGATAATATCTCATTGTGGTTTTGATTTGCATTTCTCTAATGATTTTAAGCTTTTTTTCCATATGATTGTTGGCCAAATGTATGTCTTCTTTTGAGAAGTGTCTGTTCATGTCCTTTGCCCACTATTTAATGGGATTGTTTGCTTTATTGTAAATTTGTTTAAGTTCATTTTAGATGCTAGATATTAGAACTTTGTCAGATGGATTGTAAAAATTTTCTTCTATTCTGTAGGTTGTTTGTTCACTCTGTTGATAGTTTCCTTTGTTGTGCAGAAGCTCTTTAGTTTAATTAGATCCCATTTGTCAATTTTTGCTTTTGTTGCAATTGAAAATGCCTAATTAATTTTACTACAGAATAATGTTCTTAACAAAGGTGGCTTTATTTTTTATAAAAACAGATTTTTGGATATAACTCATATACTACACAAGTCATCCTTTTTTATGTGAGATGGAGTCTGACTTTCTCACCCATGTTAGTGTGCAGTGTCATAATCACAGGCCACTGCAGCCTCAAACTCCTGGGCTCAAGGCATACTCTTGCCTCACCCTCCCAAGTAGCTTGTACTACAGATGTGTTCCACTGATGGTAGCAGTGGACCATGTGGTGCAGCCACTGCCATCATGCCAGCAGCTGCAGGGAAGGCATGGGGAGGAAGCGGACACCCTACTGCCCTGGAGACCACCATAAAGGGGCTGGGCCAGGTCATGTGCTGGGTCACCTCTGAGTGCTGAGGCTACAGGAAGAGCTCACGGCAACATCACCCCTGTCCTGGATGCCAGCCCAGGCCCAGTGAGGACCCGGAGCCCCTGCCCCAGGAAGCAAGGGCACATGGCTAGGAGCCATTCTCCATTGAGACAATGGGAGTTGGGGATAAGCAGGAGCCCTGCCCCTTCCAAGGTGGCAGAGCAGGAGCTCTCCAGGTGCAACAGCAGCTGCCCACGCCATGGCTGGAACTCAGGCTCCCCTGTTCTCTTGGGAGCTGGGAATAGGCAGGCACACTACAGATGTTTGCCACTGATGGCCTGTCCCCACCCTCCCTCTGGAGAGGGTATCCTCTCCAGGACCTTCCTTCTGCTGAAGGCTGAACACCTGATGAGACAAGCTGCTTACAGAGAGGAGCTACCCACTCTGGATCTCCTCTGAGCTGTTCTAACACTCAATAAAGCTCCTCTTCATCTTGCTCTCCTTCCACTTGTCTGTGTATCCCATCTTCTTGGACACAGGACGAGAACTTGGGCAAAGGTGCCACCAGCCACAGAGGTTTCTGGCCAGAAAAGTGACACCTCAGAGATCCCGTAACACCATAATGGTTAGTGAATTTTTAATATTTTTGTAGAGACAGGTTCTCACTATGTTGCCCAGGCTACAATTCATACTTCAAAAATGTACAGTTCAACAACTTTTGGTATAGCCACAGAGTTGTGAATCTATCACAATCAATTTTAGAACATTTTAATTGCCTTAAAAAGAAACCCTATATCCCTCAGTAGTCATCCTCCAATCTTTCCATATCCTCACCAACCCTATGCAACTGCTAGTTGACTTTGTCTCTATAGATTCATCAATTCTGGTCATTTTATATTAGTGTAATAATTCAATATGTAGTGTTTTGAGACAGGATGCTTTAACTTAGCATAACATTTTCCAGGGTCATCTATATTGTAGCATGTGATCAGTACTTCATTTATTTTTTCTTGTTGAATAATATTGTTGTATGACTATACCACATTTTATTTATCCATTCATTGGTTGATGGAAATTTGTGTTGTTTCTACCTTTTTGCTATTATGAATAATGCTGCTATGAATATTTGCGTGCAAGTTTTTCTGTGGACATGTATTATCTTTTCTCTTAGGTATATACCAAGGAATTGAATTGCTGGTTCATATTGTAACTCTAAGTTTTTAAGAAATTGGCAAATTGTTTTCCAAAATGGCTGCACAATTTTACATTTCTGCCAGTGATGAATGAAAGCTCCAATTTTTCCATATCCCCTTCAACATTTGTTATTTTCCCTCTCTCTCTCTCTCTCTCTCTCTCTCTGTGTGTGTGTGTGTGTGTGTGTGTGTATGTGCGTGTGTTTATTGTAACCATCTGAGTGGCTATGAAGGAGTATCTCGTTGTTTTGATGTGTGTTTTCTTGTTGACTAATGACCTGGAACATTTTTTTTTCTTTTATAGATTTTAAAATATTTATTTATTTATTTATTTATTTGTATAAACATGGTATTGCTATGTTCCTCAGGCTGGTCTAAAACTCCTGGCCTCAAGTGATTCTCTTGCCTCGACCTCTTGAGTACCTTGAGCACCTTTTCATGTGCTTATGAAACAGTTGTATATCTTCTTTAGAGAACTGTCTGTTGAAATCCTTTGTCCATTTTTAATTGGGTTGTTTTTTTTTTTTTACTACTGAGTTTTAATAGTTATTTATATATTCTAGACACTAGTACCTTATCAAACATATGCCTTGCAAAAATTTTGTCCTGCGGGTTGCCTTTTCGCTTTCTTGTAGTGTCCTTTGAAGTACAAAAGTTTTTAATTTTGATATTCTCCAGTTTATCTAATTTTTCTTTTGCTGTTTGTGCTTTTGGTGCCCTATTGTTTTTTCTTTGAGATGAAGTTTTGCTCTGTCACCCAGGCTGGAGTGCAGTGTCATAACCTTGGTTCACTGCAACCTCTGCCATCTCATTCAAGTGATTCTCCCACCTGAGCCTCCTGAGTAACTGCAACTACAGGTACATGCCACTCATAAAACAGAATATTATTCAGCAATAATATTGATACTCATATAACAGAATATTAGCAATAAAAAATAAATGAAGTACTGATCACATGCTACAATATAGATGACCCTTGAAAATGTTATGCTAAGTTAAAGCATCCTGTCTCAAAACACTGTATATTGAATTCCACTAATATAAAATGACCATAATTGATGAATCTATAGAGACAAAAAGTCAATTAGCAGTTGTTTAATATTTTAAAATCTATAAATACACCCAACTAATTTTTTTGTATTTTTAGTATAGAGAGGATTTCATTGTGTTAGACAGGATGATCTTGATCTCCTTGCCTCATGACCCACCTGCCTTAGCTTCCCAAAGTGTTGGGATTACAGGCGTGAGCCACTGTGCCCAGCCAGTGCCCTATTTAAGAAGCAATTTTCTGATTCAAAATTACAAAGATTTAAACCTAAGTTTTCTAATATTTTCATTAAAATTAAACATTTTAAATAATCTTTAATAAAAATTATAATTTTAAAATATTTTTTATCTCTTAATTTAGTTCTTTGATCTATTTTGAATTAATTTTGGCATATGGTACAAAACTGGGGTCTATCTTTCTTCTTTTTTTGTGTGAATGTGTGAATGTGCAGTAATCCCAGAACCATTTTTTGAAAAGATAATTTATTTAGTCACCCTTGTCAAAAGTCAATTAACTAAAAATGTGAGGGTTTAATTTCTGCACTCATAATTCAATTCTTGTTATATATGTCTAGTCTATTGTCAGTATCACATTGTTTTGATTATTCTAGCTTTGAAGTCGTTTTGAAATTAGAAAATGTGAATCCTCTAACATTGTTCTTCCCTTTCAAGATTTTCTGATTATTCTTTTTCTCTGGCATTTCCATATGAGTTTTAAGATTAGCTTACAAATTTCCCTGAAACAGTGTTTTTTAAACAGCTAAGATTTTAATAGGAATCATGTTGAATCTGTAGATCAATTTGTAGAGTATTGTCATCTTAATAATATTAAGCATTCCAATCCATGAACACGGGATGTCTTTCAGCTTCTTTAGCTCTTCTTTAATTTCTTTCAACGTGTATAGATTTCAGTGTATGAGTCTTACATTTCTTTGGTTAAATTTATTGTCAAACATTTTATTACTTCTTTTTTAAAATAGAATCATTTTCCTAGTTTTATTTTTGGTTTGTTCATTTTTTACTTTAGAAAAATACAGTTGGATTTTTCTTTTTTTTTTTTTTTTTGGAGTCTCTCTCTGTCACCCAGGCTGGAGTACACTGGTACAATCTCAGCTTACTGTAATCCCTGCCTCCTGGGTCAAGCAATTCTCCTGCCTCAGCTTCCCAAGTAGTTGGAACTATAGGCATGCACCACCATGCCTGGCCAATTTTTGCGTTTTTGATACAGATGGAGCTTCACAATGTTGGCAAGGCTGGTCTTGAACTCCTGACCTCAGGTGACTGTCCACCTTGGCCTCCCAGAGTGCTGGGATTACAAGCATGAGCCACTGTGTCCAGCCACAGTTGGTTTGTACATACAGATTTTGTATCCTGAAACTTTGCTAAGCTTGTTTGTTTGTAAATAGTTTAATTTTTACAATAATCTTCCAATCCCATATTTAAGAGTTAGGCGTTAAATTCTTATGAATTTTTCTTTTTTTTTAAATGAAATTAGAGACATTCTAGGTCATGGAAAAAAAGCAGTATTTCTTTTTTAGATGAAATAACAATACAGTCCATTTTGTAGTAATAAAATTCCATTATTTTATATATTATTGAAATTTGGTTAATAATGTAGATTTGAATTTAAGAAGGCCACAAATTAGGTATGTAAAATTCTGCAACACATTCTTTCTCAAAATGAGGTCTCCAGACCAGCATTACCAGCATCACATGGAAAATTGTTAGACAGTCTTATGCCCCACTGTATACTTACTGATTCAGAACGTCTAGAGTTGGAGGCTCAGCAGTCTGTTTAAACAAGCCCTCCAGGTTATTCCAATGCAGCTTAAAGTTTTCAAACTACTGCTGGTACTCACCAGGTCTCCTGTCTGTACATCAGGATCACCTCAAATACCTTTTAAAAAATACAGATTCCTGGTTTTTATTTCAGGCATTTAAAAAAATCAGAATTTCTGAGTGGAGGTCTATGAATATGTACTTTTCTTAAAAAAAGCATCCTCAGTTGATCTGATGTGCAGGCTTATGATTCGCTGCCCTAGATTGTAGTATACCCTCACATTTAGAGTGGTTTGCTGAAAGTTTTGAAACTGGTGAAAATATTTAGCCAGATTGTTAAAATTTTATGTGTAATATTTCAATTTTTGTAGCTGAAAGAATCCAAATATATTATGCTTTATTTATTTTATGACTTCTTTTAATGATAGCACAATTTTAAATGATTGGAAATACTGATAATGTAATTTTTAAGGAAAGTTTTTTTTTCCTTTCCAGGCAGGGGTTGGCAAACGTTTTCTATGAAAGATCAAATAGCAAATATTTTAGTCTTTGAGTTTGCACATAGGTTACCAGATAAAATACAGGACACCCAGTTAAATCTGAATTTCAGATAAGCCACAAAACATTTTTGTAGTGTAAGTATATCACAATTATTGCATGTCATACTTATAGTAAAAAATGATTTGCTATTATATTTAATTAGGCTTCTTGTAATTTTACTTGCTAACTCTGAATCTGTCACAACTACTTAACTCGGCCATTATGGTATGAAAACAGCTATGGACAATATATAAACAAATTAGCATGGTTGTATTTTAATAAAGCTTTCCTAACAAAAATGGGACCAGTGCATGGATGGGGTCCCTTCCTGCTGTATGGGCCATGTATCATATGGCTCAGGTGCCTCCTTCAGTCCATCTCTTCCCACCCTCACCTGGCTAGCTCTCCCCTAGCCCCCGACCCCTCAGCGGGCCCCGGTGTGTGATATTTACCTCCCTGTGTTCATGTGTTCTCATTGTTCGACTCCCACTTACGAATGAGAACATGCTGTGTTTTTCTGTTCCTGTGTCAGCTTGCTGAGAATGATGGGTGGGGGAGGCCCTTTAAAACATAAAATTCTGATATTCTCATTTTTTAATCACCACAAAAATCAATTAACATTTTTGTAAAAAAGGAATAGTCCGTGTGAAATTTTACACCAGCATTTGATTATGGAGACAGAAATGGGAGAACCTTGGAAATAGATTTATTCAATTCTTTTATTTTACAAATGAGGAAACTAAAGTTCTATTCCTTAACATACAGTTTCTTAAGAGAAAATGACATCTCTATAGCCATTGGCTCAAGTTTTGGGTGTCCAGAGCTCAGCCTTTGCCTCCCTTAACACAGCATATCAAAAACACCCAAGCTTTGTGCTTTGAGGAGTGTTTCTTTCTGTTTGAGCCTTGTCCTCTGCAGGGACCGTTTAGAGGTAGATAATGGTGTCATCCACCCCCAGAGATGATGACTTAATTGGTCTGGAGTATAGCTTGGGCATTGGGCTTTTAAAACACTTTCCATGTGATTTTAATGTGCTAACAGACCCATTCCTAGGGCTGTACAGTGCTCAGAACCTTAGGTAAAAGCTTGTTATAATCTTAGCGTCAGATGTGACTCAGGTGTTTTGGATTTTAATAGACACCAGGTGCAGGATCCCCTTCTAAGAACAGCGTAAGTATGCGGTATCTGTCACTCTTGTCCTACCGCCTGTGTGGACCTGCAGAGGTCTTACAGGGTAATTTCTGCTGCTGGGGAAACAGCCTTTCTGTGCATCGACTTTCAATGACCTTCCAGCCGTGATTCCCTCTTGGCCTTCACCTGCAGATGTCTGCCTGCCTGTTCTTGCCGGCTGGCTCGGCAGAAACACTCATGCCATCTGTGCTGGGCTGTCTGGACCAAGAAGGTTTGGACAGAAGGCGGACTTTCCTGTGGAGTCAAAGGCCAGCCGTGCTGCCCTGGCTCAGAGTAAAGATTTTTTAGGTAGCTCTACCTCCATGGAGCAACTTCTCACATTGTGCCTTAGAAGAGGCACAGAATTATCAGGTGAGTCCTCTCTCTGTCTTTATTACTATCTGACCTTCTCCTAATATTTTCTTTTTTAAACAACAAAAAGAGTACAAAGTGGCATATTTTCATACCACAGGGGACATACAAATCTTATTTAAGGAACATAATTATGATATTTTACCCTCATTTCACTAACCATTTTATTGACTGTAATAAGAACTGCACCAGGACCAAAGACTTAAAACACTAACAAATTAAAACCATCCCTGATGTAAAGAGTCCTTCTAATCTGAAGCATTCCTCCTCATTCTGTTTTCAAGATCTATAAACACCATATGTTGAGTGGACAGTATTAGAGTGTTCTGGCTTAAACCATGGTCTGTTTTTCTTTCTTTCTTTTTCTCTTTTTATCCCCCTGAGACTGACCTAATTGATTCAAAAGACAAAAGACCAAGGACATTACAAGAGAAACAGGAATCAAATACTAACAATTCACATGCATGTGGAATTACTTATTTTATCACAAAAAATGTTCCTTAACTTCACATAGCAAATGGCCAAAGTGATTCTTTTACCATCTGATTGTTTAGTTAATATAAAGAGTCCTGTGCTGCATTCCTAGCATAAAAAACACACAGTAAATTAGATACATAGAAAGTTGTCTTACCTTGACCAAATTGCAGTTACAATTGAGAAACTTAGGAAAAATTGACAGACATCCAATTTCACATGATCATTAATTCTTTTCCTCTGGAAATAAGATCAAGTTTTGTGGACGATGAACATCAATGAGAGTCAAAGTTCTTTAGGAAATTGCTTTCTAGCTAAACCTAGTTCCATAACACTTTCCATCCACCTCTCTCTGTTTTTATTCAATCCACTTCAATTCCTCCTTACAAACAGACAGACGGACGTTGCAGGCAACCAGACCTGCCTTTTCAGTAGCCTTTTCCACTAGGGTGATGAGTGGGCAAGGCTAACATTTGTGCAAGATGCTCATGTTGATATAACTGAATCTGTAAGTTCAGGACTCAATATGCCACAATTCAAAAAACTGTATCAGCAGCCATATGTATTTTTTAAAGAAATAAATATTACTGACAGCACACGCTTTATTAAACTGATAATGCAATGCAGCATTGTCTTTTCTTAGGATTGGTACCGGATGTACCTCAAACCCCTTCCACTTACATACAATAGTGTTGTTAGTTGTAACATTCAGTAAGATTCATCATCTAGTAAAATCACTTTGTCAAGTGCTGAGCCACAGACAGCTGCTCTCTGGCATTGGAGACGATACTTGTTGATTCCACGAATAAAGATGAAATCTAAGACCTCTTAAATGCAGCCCAGGTAAAGGAGAGTCCTTCGTAACACTGCTCAGGAAAATGCGTGTGCCTGCAAATGCCTGGTTTCCCAGCTTTCATGGCAATGCACACTGAATTCTGGGGATATTGCTAGACAGGAAGGTCAGGATGGGTCAGGATGCAAGCCTAATGTGCATCCCTCCCCTTTCCACTACCACCAAAGCAAGTATACTTCCTTTCTTCTGAGAGCAGGGAAAATGAGTTTAGACAAGAGGGATACTGACAGGAAGAGAAAAAGAGGGAGAATGTTCTCCTTTCTTTTGTTATGAGAGCAAGCTAAGTGAACAATTGAAAGCAAACACTATTTCCTTAGCCCTGAGTACCTTCCAAGTAACATTTTAAGGAAATCTAATAACAACTAATATTTTTGAGCATTTGTCATGCGTTAGGCACTTTTCTAAATCACATGAATTACCTAATGGTATCCAAACAACAATTCTACTATTATTTACTGTCTTCATATTTCTAAAGAGAAAACTGAGGCTAAAAGAAGTTAAGAAAATTTCACAGATAGTGTCATGGTCAGGTTTAAAACTTAGCCATTTTTGGGCCAGAGACTGCATTATAAACCATTGTTTTCTACAGATGTTTCTGACAAGAACTTGATATTCGTTATCATATTAAACTTCAATAATTCTGTAAGGTGAATACTGTTTTCCTACTTTACAGAAGAGGCAATGGCGACATAGAAAGGTTAAATAATTGGCGCAAGTGAGCACCATGTGTATACTCCTGGAGCTAGGGCTCAAACCCACACAAGTTAACAAATGATGCTACCTCAAGCTTCTTGAAATATGCACAAGACGTCTAATTAATGGGGCCCAACAATCACTACATCCCTATGGTCTTCTGCTGCACCCTTTCTATGCCTTCGGCATTGCCATCCCCTCCTCTGTCCTAGGAGGAGCTCATGTGGGCACCAGGGTCACATACTGATGATATGACTGTCATTTTTACCATTCTAGACTACAGGTTGTGGTTGACTACATTTCATATCATGTCATCATTATACTTTAGGACTGGTAATAATACCATGGACAATATTTCTCCTTATATTTGACATTGTGACAAAAGAGACCTATGCAAACCAATGCATTTTCAAATATCAAAGTATACTCAAAATACTGTGAAATACTTAGACTTCCAACATGAGTAAGTGCATTTAGAAGGCAAACTGCCTTTTGTTCAATATACATTTTATCTGAGGGAGCAAAAAGTTAGAATATATTTTCCTTGGAGTCTGATAAAATCACATAGCTTGCACTAGAACATCATAAATTTACTCAGACCTTTTTAGATATTGAACTAAATGTATTAAATATAAAATACATACACATATCTTTAGCCTGCACATGTTTATTGTAGCTGGTCTCTGTGGAATTTCTCTTCTCATTATATAATGGGTAAATGCTTTGAGAAGTGGTGAGAGAAGAAACATTCCTTCAGTATCTCCAAATGATAAAAGATAGACATCTTTTGTTTGATGAGAACTATAGTCAAAATAACCATTTAAAGAGTACATAAAAAGAAAGCACAGAGCAAAGTACAATTAAATAAAACCAGACCTGAGTTTCTGTGGCAGAGAGAGTCCAGACATAGTATAGATGAATCTAGAAAGAGACTAGCACTGTTAGACTTTTGAAACTAGGGACACAGTCTTTGATAGGAGGTGGGGGAAACATACTTCTTGGCTGTTTTCCACTTTGGAAGTGGAATGAGAATGAGAGGAGTTTCCTTTTGATAATTGCCTCTTGGATGCATTTAATCACTTTAATTTCGGATTCCCTTTATTTTCTCTTGCCAACTACCATTACTTATAACAATTATCAGGTTCTGAATGTCTATGTAAATACAACTACAAGCCATGTATATGGAGTTTGAGGATTTTACTATATTATAAGACTTTTTCATTGTTATTAACTCTTGAAAATCCAAGTTGAAGATTTAATGTTTATGTTGATTATCAAACACGAGTTTTTATTCAGAAAATTTTCAAGTTTGTGAAAGGGTCAGGGTTAGAGAAAGGAAATCCCTACTTTCATGGTTTCCAGTGATATTCTGGCAGAGGATAGATGGATTCCAGATGTTTCTTCTGGTCAAAGGACGAGAACAAGAACTATTGCCCTGAAAAATCAGAGGCACCTGACCCAAGACATATCATGTAATAGTGGAGAGAATATTAAGTAGAGAATCAGAAATTATGGATTTTCACCAGAGACTGCTACAAACTTAAGTTGCTTAAGTATTCTGAATCTCAGCAGTTAAAGCTAAAAGACTAGGCAATCCCTACAGGCCTCTTCCAGCTAGAAAAGTCTAAGATATAAACTTATTGTTAATAGTAGCTGTTACTATTCTTCTTACTGTTTATTTATACTCTGGAACATAAAGTGTTTGAGGTTGGCCAGGTGCAGAGACCTATGCCTGTAATCCCAGAACTTTGGGAGGCTAAGGCGTGTGGATTGCCAGAGGTCAAAAATTAGTGACCAGCTTGGCCAATATGGTGAAACCCCGTCTCTACTAAAAATACAATAATTAAACAGATGTGGTGGCACAAGCCTGTAGTTCAGGCTACTCAGGAGCTGAGGCAGGAGAATCACTTGAACCTGGGAGGTGGAGGTTGCAGTAAGCTGAGATCATGCCACTACACTGCAGCCTAGGTAACAGAGCAAGACTCTGTTTCAAAATAATAATAATAATAATAATAATAATAAATAAAAAATAAAGTGTTTGAGGTCATGGCTTAAAGAAATACAGTTCACAACTGGATATAATAAGTACATAAACGGGTCAAAGGAAGACTAAAGTAGTTAATTAAAATAAAGATTAGTGCCACTTTATTGATATCAGTATTAAGGTGGTCTGAAGTGCTGTCTGCAGGTAACACAAGGTTTTACTCAGAGGCAGATCTAGGTCCTCTTGAACCTTTATGTCCGTGGGTGCTGAATCCCAAAGTCCAATTCAATAGGTCACAACCCCACCAATTTATTTTGGAGGATTTTCAAACGAAGCATTGCCAATTGCCTGTGGTAGTATAAAATAGTCTCCACTAATTTAAATCAGTTTAACTATTTTATGAAAATCAAATCCAGATTAATGTGAGAAAATATAGATTAGTGAGAAAAATGTTACCCTAGATAATAGAACAATTTGATTTCATGGGGAGAATTGACAGTATTTAGCTTGCCAATTAAATGTTAGAGGACAATTGTCAAAAATGATTATTTTGGCTTTAGAATTCTTGATTTTCAACTCACTCTTTTTAATATAGATCAATGGAAACTCAGTTACATTTTTTGGCTTTATTTATCCTCAGCTACTTGGGAGGGTCATTGCCTTTGAGCCAGCATGTAAACCCAGGAGCAATGAAGGAGACACTGTCTAGTTGATCAGTTCAAACCTAATGAGCATTGAGTTCACAGATAATGCAACCAAACCACTTGATTATCCACCTGAAAACAATGAAATACAGAAGAATATTTAGCTGTCTATATTTGACAGCAGAAGGGCCATGTTCCTGCTTTTTAAGTATTGCCGTTATATCATTAAGGTCCAAGGCAAAGAGAATGTGGCCAAAAACTCACCACCATTTTACATACTTAAATTTGATATCTAGTCTACACATGAATAACAATGAATTTAGAGTGAATTCATACATAATTAGTTTCTGTCCATAAAGTCAGAGGTTGAATAGCTATCAATGAGAGTTGCAAATCTGCAGCTGCATCTTGGAGTTTCTCAAAAGATGATACATCGTGTAACAATCATCAGCTGTGGAAGAGACCACCTTCTTCCTGTGTAGGATATTGGCCAAAACTTACAATTTATCACCCTCCAAAAAGAAACTGACATGACATTTTGAAAATGTATTTAACAAGCCAGTAAATTCATAACTTGCTGAGATCACAGGATTTTCTTCAAAGAAAAGTGATTGTCTCTACTTTGGGCCCCTCCAGAATAGGGGTGGGGGCCACATCCGTTAATCAGTGACTCTTCATTTCCAGTTAATAATGAAAATGAAGAGTCACTGATCAAGACCCACCAGAAATAATCAACTTAATGAAATTCTAGTACCAATTTAGAAAAACAAAGATTCTAGAAAACTCTGTCATATTTTTCCTGAGAAAAACATCCTTCCTGAATGCCAACCAAAATTGGGACTTTTACTATTGTATTCACTGTTCACCAAATTATACCAAGCTAACCTAGGTAGTAGAATATGATCTCATTCCATTTCTAATTGTCCAAATCATATCTTGCTATCAAAATTCTTACATTCAAATTTTATGAGGGCGTAAATAGCTTATTGTGAAATTTAAATGAAATAAACACCTAAGTGACTATTTCCAAATTCTGTCACCTATGTTACTTCTCTAGCAAAGTTAGGAGTACTCTTAGCTTCTTGATAATCTTCCTCAAACAAGAATAAAAAGGCAAGTCCCACAATGGAAAAAGCTCATAGCATATGTGCCAGTCTTCCAACAATATATTGATAGGGAAATTTTTTCTACTGAGATAACAAGGATTGAGTTTGAAAATGTTCCCAGTCATGAAAAGTCACTAATGGGGTTTTAAAAATTCTCATTCCATCCAATTTCTTAAACATTTTAAATCTTACCAATCCAGTCTTATGTCTGGTATACAAGGGACTGTATCATATAAAAAGTATGGTATAATCCCTCCCCAGGATTAGTGAAGGGGCCTCTACTGTGTCATATGTAGTCTCAAATAGGCATGTTAAATGTGTTGGTAAGCAAAGAGGGTAATCATAACAATTGTTGGTCCTGCAGGAAGTGACTCACGAAAATTACCTCCAAATTTGTTGAAAGTGCTACAATTAGTACCTTTATATAGGATATTTCATGTGTATTATCACATTTAATTCTCATGGCATATACTTGCATAGGATCATTTTACAGATGAGGAAGCTGAGGGAAGAATGTTTTCTAAATTCAGTACAGATTCTCCATGTCAGGTGTAGTCTCTTTGCAATAAAAAAGCATTTCTTAATAATGATTTCATTAAAATTTAATGTTAAAACTTTTACTGCCTTAGTAGTTTATAGTTTGTAAAATTTTTGAGCAGTAAATTTAAAAGAGGTAGACTGCACTATAGATATTGAAAAAAATTAAGTTAGATCCCATGTCTTTTGAGTAGTAAATGGTATTTTTTTTTTGTTGGTTGAAATGGTTACCTACTTCTAAGATATGACTGTAATAACTTTACAGAACATTTCTAAGTACAATGTAGCCGAGAAGTGTTTTCACATTTCCTATGGTACAGCTTGTCCTCCGATTTCATAATTTATCTTCATTTTCATAAGCAATATTTTCCTTGATCTTGTTCTCAAAGGAAATTGCAATTAATATATGAGTTTTCAATGAGTTGATATAAATCCAAATCTGGTGTCTCAAAGAAAATTGCATTGTGTTAAAAATGTTGGGGTTTCTCAACCATTTGCCTTTTAGCAACTGTTTGGCAAAATTTTCACATTCCAAGTCTCCACAGAGCAGTCTCGGGAGACGAACACGTCTTGCACATGATTTGTCTTTAGGGATATTAGAATCCAACTTTTAACAGACTAAAACCCAACTGAGGAATGATGTCTTTAAAGTATGTGTCAGACAACCCTTCAAAAAAAGAAAAATGAAACAGATAAAAATCTCTAATACATTTGGGAAAATATATATTCCATTATACTTTCCATATGGTAAGCAAAGGAACAAATTACATTATTGATTAACATATTTCCTAGATGAATTTTATCTTTTCAGTCCTTCTAGAGATGGTTATTAATAAATAGTTCTATATCAAATAACTGGAAATAAAAATTGCACACATCAATTGATCACTGATGCCACTTTTAGGATATCCTTGTAGAAAACAAAAATAACCACATGATTTCAGGTACTTTTCTTTAAAAAGCACTTAGCCTTTTGTCAACTTTCAGAGAATGAATCAAAAGAGGTATATTTGGTAATGTTATAAGCTTTCTCTGCTAGAAAAGTCGCCATCAATTCTACAACTCTGAAAATCTTAAACCACAAATTACTAATCTTTAAACAAAGCCTCTTTCCTCCAAGCCTTCTCAGTTCTTCACTGCCAAGTACACTTTTTTCTCTCAGAGACCTTCAGTTCTTCTAGCCTTCTCATGTCTCCCAGTTCATTGCCAGCTTCATTCTCCAGCTCAAGGCCTTCTATCTTTTCCCCTCACTTGCCCTGTAAATCCTTAATAATGGGTCATTTTACTTACTCATCTGTCTCCATTGTTGTGTGTGTGTGTGTGTGTGTGTGTGTGTGTGTGTGTGTGTGTGTTTACTATTATTATTTTTTTAAGAGATAGGGTCTTGCTATGTGGCCTAGGCTGGTCTTGAACTTCTGGGCTCAAGCGATCCTCCTGCCTTGACCTGCTGAAGTGCTCAGATTACAGCCTCCAAGCCTAGCCCTCATTTATTTTGAAATTTTAGGGCTGCCAATAGTGCTGGAGAAAATCACTCAGTCATAAAATTCTCCTTTGGAAGCCAAAACCTAACAAAATACAACATTTGAGGTTTTCATCTTTCTCCTTCCACTTGAATGTTCTCCTGTGTCCCCGTCCTGTGTCAGTGAAGGGTATACTGCCAAAGCAATGTATGAGTCCCTCATACAGCACATCTACCCATACTCTGAGACTTACTGATTTTTTCCCTCTAATATTTCCAGAATCTACTTCCCTCTCACCATTCCTACTGCCATTGCTTTAGGACACTCCATCATTATTATTTCATGTTTGGATTGCTGCAAACATCTCCTACCTGGATATCCTCCCTCTATTTTTACCCTCTTCTAGTCTATTCTTCTTAGTGAGATAGAGTCATTAAAAAAAAAATTCTAATCTATTGTATCGATTGTATCTTTAACCCCTCCATTGACTTTCTACCACAAACAGTGTAAGAACATGCCTGCCCCTTAGTATGACTATCAAGGTCTTTTGTGATCTGTTACCTGCCTGCCTTTCTTGATGTATATTCTGCAGAATTATTGCAATTTTCTAAAGGTATAATTTATTTGCTTTTTCTTTTTTTCCCCGTGTTTGAAGTACCTTTATCAATGCTCTTCATCTGTAAAATCTATGATATTTCCTCTAAGAAAGCTAGATGCTTCCCCTTCCTGAATCCTGACTTATTTTCTTACCTTACACTGGGGTTCATATTTCTCCTGGGTGCTTCCTTAGTACCACAGCATAATATCACCCTGTATCAACGTTATTTGTCCACTTTATCTGCCAGATTACATGCTTTTTAAAAGGGCAATGTTCAGTCCTTATATCCCCAGAATCTACCCAAGAGTATGCTACTTCTCAGAAATGTTTACTGAACAAATAAATGAAGAATTTATTAAAAGAGTGAGCACATGAATGGGTGAATGCTCTCAAAGGACTTACATGTTTTTCTCTAGGGAAAAGGCAAGGGCTAAAAATAAGAATAGAAGATTTAGTTGAGTAGTAGGCTAACTGCTAGGAATAAGAAGTCATGTTACATTCAAAATAGGTGGTTACATACAATAGGTGGTTATGGTGGCTCACGCCTGTCATCCCAGTGCTTTGGGAGGTCAAGGTGGGTGGATCCCGAGGTCAGGAGTTCAAGACCAGCCTGGCCAACACAGTGAAACCCACCACGATTAACATCCTGGGTGAGATGGAGCAAGACAGTCTCAGATTTTATCACACTACTCAGAACTGAATAAAATAAAACACTTACAAATTGTTTATTTCTGGAATTTTTCCATTTAATGTTTTCAGACTGCAATTCATGTCGGGTAGTTGAAACCACACAAAGTAAAACCATTGAGAAGGGAGAACAATTATATAGGTTTGGGAACCAGATTCCCAGGGTTCAAATCCTCGCTCTCTCTGGTCTGATTTTCCTTACCTGTTAAGTGAGACCAAGAATAGTACCTACCTCTGGGTTCTTGCAAAAGTTCAATGAGGTCATATATATAATATTCTTAGACTTTGCCTGGCACATTCTAAGTTCTTAATCCAAGTTGAATTTTATTTTGTACCCTTTCTTGATAGCCCAGACCCCTCCTGGAGATAACAAGAGAAATGCAGGATTTGTTTAAAGTAAAAAAACTTTTTTTTCCTAGATGACATTTTAGAGATTACTTCAAAGAAATATTCTGTAAGAGGCAAAAAGAACAAGTTGCAGTTATGCTGGCTTGTTCAGTTGGTGAGCAAGTGTCAGTTAATCGCGTGAGTCAGCTACCCACAACTAATGGAAAGTACTTTAGGCCAAAAATGCGCAGACCCTGACTGCTTAAATCCAAATTTATTGCTTCTCTTTTACATGCCCTTTCTTTGCTTGTTCAGGATGTTATTAATAGAATAAAACAAAGAATAACAGCCAGGGACCCAGCCACAGTTATCAACGAGTTGTGTGACTTGAATCAACTTGGTTAAATTTGGTATTCTTTATTTCTATAAAATGGCAGTTAAATAATTCCCCTACTTACTTCAAGGAAAACAATTGATTTGAAACTATTGGGATAGGAGGGCTTTATACTCTTAGGCACTTGGCTTTAGATAGATATTCTGTCCAGCTTTGTATAATACCTTTCTTTCTTTTTTAATTTAGGGATTTTTTTTTAAAAAACCTGTAAGTGTACCTCATTAGTGTCATCTCTCTGGCTGTCAGTGCTTGCTCTCTTGATGGTTATAAAGAATGTGGAGAAACTCCACAAGGCTGATTTGGGCAGGGGCTGGAGCTAGCTGTGTCCAGTTTCTAAGTGTGCATTGAGAACTATTAAGTGCCAACCTTCTTAATAGGTGTGCAGATATAGTGATAAATAAGATAGGACCTAATCCTGGGAAGCTCACATTTATTGAGGAAGCCCTGGTAACCTATGTGTTTTAAAGAACATAAGTCTGTGAAGAGGTTTGTTTTATCTCCTTCTAGCAAAAGAAAAACTGTTCATAAAATCTGTTATAAAACAGTACACAACAGAATTCAGACTTGTTAGCATATTTTAATTAACTTTTTCATATATGAAAAAATGGTCATGCTGAGTTATGAGATGAAGTCAGTACAGGAGACCCATAGTCTCCAAAAAAACCTGTACCCCAGATATTTCAGACACAGGTATAATAAACTAAACACTCTGTATTGAAAATAACCAGAATCAATACAGATCTGATGAGATTAGCTGCCTGAGCCAGTCGGTTGTGGCCACAAAAGCTTGTAAGCCTGCTGTCAGGAAGCGAGGGGTATATCATGTGTGGCTTATCTAGAGCCAGGTGTTGTCAAATTCAATCAAGATGGTCAGTGTCTTCCTGGAAAATATAACTCTATTGTAATTGATAGAAATAAAACTGTCATTTTTGCAATCATAGTGGAAAGACTGTAAGGTAAATTGGAAAATAATGGAAGGACAATGATTTATGATTTACACTAAGTAGAGAAAATATAAGATTCTGGATGCCCTTTGAAGACTGCCCAAGAGATGAGTGTCCTGATGCTCACAAACACCATGCCTGATGGTGATATGCTTGCCAACATAGGCGTTTTTCAAGAGAAAACTGTGCGTGCAGCTGGCCAACATAAATATTCTTGACGACTCCATGCATGTTTTTCAATGTAAATTAATAAGTGTACTGGACGATCTTTGTGTGGTACTCCTTTATAGTCTTTTTGAACTTTTAAAAAATATCCTGACTTTCTGGCAGACCCACATTGGGCAAGGTTAGTGAATCTCCTAAATGCTTCATTTCTTCGTCTGGAAAGCAGAGATAAAGTACCTGCCTCAGTGTTGTTATGGAAATTGAATTAGCAATACATCAAAAGCACTTTTCACAGTCACTAGCTCATGGGCAGTACTCAATGAATGGTGACTGTTACTGTGAATATTACTGTAACTTTGGGTAATTCCCAGAAATCTCTGCAGGCATGGGTGACCGTTTTCTTTTTTGGTACAGCATCAGGCAAAAAACAAATGTGTATGAGTGTGTGACATCATGCAAATAAACAAGTGTATCTAGGTGACATCACGCCAGTAAAGAAGACTCTCTTTAGAAATAGTGCTATTGACAATTATTTCTGGTTGATTTGTAGAAACAATACTGCTTGGTGAAATAAATGATTTAACTGTAGGTCTGTGCTCTTCTGTAGGCCCCAGGACCCCCCAGTGTTTAGATATGATGGGGACTCAATAAAACATAAATTATTCTTGATTTATTGCTCAGTCAGCCTCCTGGATCACTGATCAAAGAAAATGAAAATATTGGTTTATACCCTCATGTTCTGAATTTCCATGTTGAATCGTTCACTGAAAACAAGACTTTTATGAATGTTGACAAAGAAAAATTTAAAAACTGAGACAAGGTACAGTTTATCCTTGATAAAACATCTGGCCATTATCACTAAGCCTGGGCCTTTTACATCCTAGCCAAGTGGGTAATGAGCCAGCCATAGAAAATAGTCATTAAGAGACTGTACAAAACACTAAGTAAGAATACAGACTCTGGAGTGAGCTTGCTGTGAGTTGGCTTCTTCATTTCCTAGCTCTGTGATCCTGAGGAAGGTACTTGAGCTTACTGTGAATGAGGATGGTAACAGTTGCTACCTAACTGAGAAGAGAAAAATAGTGCCAAGAATAGGAATGCAGTGTCAGATGAGGAGGTAATGGAGGGATTGTAAGTAAGGTGGTCAGGGAGGTCTTGCTGAGCAGGATATGGAAGATATGAAAGAGGATGAAGACGAAGAATGCAGAGGAATGGTCTCGGAAAAGAGGCTATGAGTCAGAAGGAGCAGAGCAGGTACAAGCGTCCCCAGGAGAGAACATGCCCAGTATCACAGAACGATCGTGGGCAGTCTGAGATAAATCCATAGAGTACATGGAGGAGAGATGTGTGAGGCCATTGTAGCAACTTTGAGAAAGGAAGGTGTTGAGGGGTGTGGAGAGTTGAATTGTGTTTCCTGAAAAGACATGTTCGGGTCCTAACACCTAGTACCAATAAATGTGGCCTTATTTGGAAATAGAGTCTTTGCAGATGTCGTCAAGCTTAGAGGAAGTCATACTGGACTACGTTGGGCCCTAGTCCTATGACTGCTGTCTTTATAAAAAGAGGGAAATTTGGACACAGACACACAGAGAGGGGAACACCATGTGAATATGGAAGCAGAGATTGGAGTGACGCAGCTGCAAGCCAAGGAATTCCAAGGATTGCCAGCAACCACTAGAAGCTAGGGAGAGGCAAGGAAGAATCCTCCCCTGGAGCCTTGAGAGGGAGCATGGCCCTGCTGATGCCTTGATTTCAGACTTTTAGGCTCTAGAACTGTGAGACAATCAATATCAGTTGTTTTAAGCTACCCAGTTTGTGGCACTTGGTAACAGAATCCCTGGGAAAACTAATACAGAAGGTTTAGAATAGACAAGCTTGCTCCCTTGATTGGGTTGACAATAGATGAGAGGGGAGAAAGGCTGGAAGCAGCAAAGTCAATTAGGAGCTATTACAATAAATGAAGCAAAAGATTGCATTGCTTTGGAGTAGAGTGGTAGTGGTTGCAGTGGTGAAAAGTGGTTGGATGATGGATATTGTCGAAGGTAGAATAAACAGCTTTACTGATGAATCATATATAAGACATGAAAATAAGAGAGGTATCCAGGAAGATTCCAAGTATGGAGGAATGGATTTGACTTAACTGAGATGAAGAAAACTTTGAGTGGTACAGGTGTGGAGCAAAGATCAAGAGTCCAGTCTGGGGCAAGTTAAGTTTGAGTCATCAATTAGACATCTAAGTGGAAATACTAGTAGGCAATTCAATACCTGAGTCCGGAGTTCAGGACAGTGTTTAGGGATGGAGGTATGTTTTAGTTTGGGCTGTTATAACAACATCCCTTAGACAGGGTGGCTTATAAACAATAGAAATTCATTTCTTACAGAGTCTGGACAGTTCAAGATTAAAGGCACCAATAGATTCTGTGTCTGGTAAGAACCCATTCTCTGGCTCACAGACATCTTCTTTTTACTGTGTCCTCACATGGTAGAAGGAGCAAGGAAGCTCTCTGAAACTCCTCTAAAGTTCCTAATCCCATTCACGAGGGCTTTGCCCTCATAACTTAACAATTTCCCAAAGGCCCTACCCCCAAATACTACCACATTGTTATGGGGTCTATGGGGTGCTGCTTTTCTGGCTGGAAAATTCTGTGGCTGGTGGCACCTTTGCCTAAATTTTGCTTGGGCCCTCTGTGCTCATTCCACCTACTTAGCCTGGCAGGCTGTGCTTGGCTCATGCTACCGGCCTGGATCCTACATCTGTAAAAGGCGAGTCAGGCGTGGAGTGGTGAGGGGTGTGTGAGCGAGTGTGGGGTCCAGCCACTGTGCAGTCAGACATGCTGGCTGCTGCAGCAGGGTGGGCAGCTCCAGGTGTTGGCATGGGTGCTGGCTCTCTATGAGGTTGCAGCTGGACCATGTGAACTACAAGCAGCTTCCACAGCTGGCACTGGGGAATATGGTGGTGCCCAGAAGCTCTGAGATGTGAAGAACTGAAGGACCCCAAAGAGGGCGTCATAGCTCTGTTTTGGGGAGCTCCCAGGTCTGGGCTTCCCAAAGGGCTGCAGCTCTTCTATCTTTCTCTTCACCTGCAATGTTACAAGCAAGGGGCATACCTCAGCCCTGTTAGTGTTACAGCTTCTTTAGCCTCACCATTCAGTGGGTCCCAAGTTCTTGTCCTGTGATCAGGAAGAATGAGGTATACAGACAAGTGGAGGGCGAGCAAGATGAAGAGGAGCTTTATTGAGTGATAGAACAGCTCAGAGGAGACCCACAGGAGGTATCTTCTTTCAGCAGCTGGGATGTCCTGGATGAGTGTTCAGCTATCAGTAGAGAGGGCAGCTCTTTTCCACAGGCAGGTTGTCCCAAGAAGTGTTCAGCTCTCAGCAGAAAGGGTAGCTCCTCTCTACCATCCCATTGGTAGATCATCCCATAGATGACCCTCTCTGGTCATCCCACTGTCTGCAGCTCTCAGCAGAGAAGAGGCCCTAGAGTGCATTGCTCCTCTCTGCAGGCAGGTCCTCCTGGTCGTTTCTCCATCCCTCTCTTCCAGTCTGGCTGAGTCAGGGGATTTTTTATGGGCCTCAGAGAGGAGGAAGTGCATGTTGATTGGACCATGGATAGCTATTGGCAGGCCCAGGGAAAAGCACCACAAGCTCCTCTGTGGTCCAGGGGCCTGGCAGCCTGGCCCCCAGGCTTTAGGCCATCCCCAGTTTGAAGGTGGGGCTTCACCAGAGACCTGCCCCCTTCTTCCCAGGAGCCTCTCTGCCTCCTGCCACCATTTACGGTGCCCAGGCTGTTCATGTCAAACGGGGCCTGCAGGTCAGTGGCAGGCTGTCCTCATCCACTCCACCCACCAACTTACCTCCTGTGCTTGTCGGTGCCCAAAGTCCAGAGGGGACTGAGGTGGCAGGGGGCTGGCACGTCAGCACTGTCCTAAGCATGTGCACCCCTAGCTGGGCTGTGACAGTGTCCAGGCTCGGCTCCAACCTTGCTCTGAGATTGGAGCAGGCTATGACAGTGGGGAGAAGCCAGGCAGCGGGAGCAGGCACCTTCTAACTTGCAGAGGGATAGGAGGAACTTCCTGGGCCCCTGAGAGTGCAGAGATGCCTGATCTGCAGCCACAGCAGGGAGGCTTCAGCTGCATCCTAAGAGCTCCTGCCCCACCAACTCAGAAGGGGCAGGGCGCCCACTTGTCTCTGGCTCCCACCAGTTCCATGGAGCATGCAGTCTCCTCCATGCCTCCTTGCAGCCTGGGCAAAAGCTCCAGGTCCTTGTTGGGCCCAGGCCAGCGTCCTGGGGAGGGGTGACATTGCTCAAGTTCTTCCCATGGCTCTGGCACTCAGGGGCAGCCCAGGTCTCCCCCTTGCCTGGCTTGTGGCCCTGCCCAGGGGTTTGCCTCCAGGAGCAGATCACAGGCTTCGGGCCTGGCTGTTGGGAGCCTCAGGCTCCTAGGTCATCCCTATGTTGGGGGGGGGGAGGGTGCCTAGGGGCACGGCCTCAGGAAGCCCATGCAGAGCATCCTCCTGAGGTTCAGGAACCCAGTACCCTTGGTGGCATGGGTATGGTGGCCATGCTGTTAACCCCATCTGTGAAGCAGGTACTGTTCCCACTTCCTGCTCTATGTTCAATCCTGGCACCACCCCAGGCCCAGCTCGAACTTGGGGTCCTTCTCAGCCCACCCCATCATGCCCAACCATCTTGCTCCCCTACCAGTGGGTAACTTGGCTCAGCTTCATTGTGGCGGCCCCAAGGCAGTGAGCTCCAGGGGGGTCCCAAGGGCAGGCTCCAGTCACTGTCCACCTCCTCCCCATGCCCTTCCTGCAGCAATGGTGGGCAGGAGTAATGATGCGGGACCAGGGTCCGGAGCAATGGAGGCTCCAGGCCTGGGGACAGGCCCTGCCTGGCTGCACAAGAGTCAGGGTGGCACAGTCAACTGCCTAGGGGTCATGGGGCACAGGGCTCCCACTGCCACTACTGCTGGTCCTGCAGCAGCTCCTGCCACCACTGCTTGCGCCTCCTGCTGCAGCTGGTGCGATGGCAGCAGCCGTTCTGGATGGCCCACTGCTGCCATCGATATTGGTGATTAAGTTTCAACATATGCATTTTCAGGGGAGGCAAACATTCATACCATACCAAGGAACAAATTGGGGAATCATCAGCGCATAGCTCATGGAGAATTAAAGGAAACTAGGTTCACTAAGGGAATGAACTGGAAATATTTCAGAGAAGAAAATAGTACTTATGTATTACACATCTTTACTGCCTGTCTACATTTATTTTTTAATTGTCATAACAACTTTGTGAAGTGCAGATCACTTTTACCACCTGGAAACCTTATCCCTGAATTTCTCCATAGCTGATTTCTTCTCATTTCTTCTGATCTCAGCCTGATTCCCACTTTGTTAAATTCCCACATCGTCCCAATCTATTTATCTAAAATAGGTTGCTTTCTCTTACAACCGTGCTATCTTCCACCCCAAACACTTTTCCTTTATGATGCTCATCACCATGGGCAGTGTTTCATTTCCCTGTTTTCTTATTTATTGTTTGTCTCTTCCTCTAGTCTATGTCATGAAGGTTTGGTCTCTCTGATTTTCTCTAAGCACTGTGCTAGCATCCTATAGGCACTCAACAAACTTGTTGAAAGAAGAAAGGGATCTCAATTTACAGATAAGGAACCTGAGTTAGTCAACAGCACAGTTTAGAGTTTTTTGACTCTTAATTATGTCAAAAGTCCTCTAAGTTGTTCATGCCAGATGGTAGTTCTGATGATCTATTGCTGCATCACAAACCACCCAAGACTTATTAGTTTACAGCAACATTTTATTATTATTTCTCATGATTCTGTGGTTTGTCTAGCTTCTGATCATCATCACTCACTTGGCATCTCCCATGTATTTGCAGTAAGAGGGTGGATGGCACTGGAGTCATCTAAAGTCTTGACTAGGCTGGACATCCAAAATGGCCTCTTCACTCACATGTCTGGTACCTGGGCTTGGATGGTTAGAACAGCTCAGGCTGGGTCTTTCTCTCTTTCCATTTGGCCTCTCACATGGCTAACTTTTTGGGCTATTCTATAGCAAGGAAGTGTTAGAGCCATCTTCTTAAATGACAAGTGTCTTCCCTCAAAATAAGTGTTCCAAAGGGACCCCTGTAAAAGCTGCAAGTTTCTCTACAAACTATCCTCAGAAGTCATGCAGCATTACTTCCACTGCATTCTGTTGGTCAGTCACAGGTGAGTAACAGTATCAGCTCGACCTCAAACAGAGGGGACTATGCATGGGATTTGCATACCAGTAGGCATGGTCCATCTTTAGAAACTAGCAACCATAGTGATGTCCTCATTAAGAGTCTTAAAGTTAATTTCTCCTCTCCTTCTTCCCGACTTCCATCCAAGTTAAACATGTACAGTCTTGTTTGATTTGGCTGTGTCCCGACTCAAACCTGAGTAGGGTTTGAATTGTAGTTTTCATAATCTCCACATGTCGTGAGAGGGTCCTAGTGGGAGGCAATTGAATCATGGGGGCTGTTGCCTCCATGCTGTTCTTGTGATACTGAGAGAGTTCTCACAAGGTCTGATGGTTTTATGAGGGGCTTTCCCCACTTTTGCTTGGCACTTCTCCTTGCTGCCACCATGTGAAGAAGGACATGTTTGCCTCCCCTTCCACCATGATTGTTAGTTTCCTCCCCAGTCATGCTGAACTGTCAGTCAACTAAACCTCTTTCCTTTTTAAATTACTCAGTCTTGGCTATGTCTTTATTAGCAGTGTGAGGACAGGCTAATATAATACTTCAGGTAAGACATGCTTTATTTTTTCTGTTTTTATGAAAGCTAGGAATACTCTACTATCTGGAAACATAGAATCCTAGAACTAGAATCTTAGAGCTTCCAGAGCTAGAATCCCAAAGCTTACCTAGACCAACCCTATACCTTTTAGGTAATCTAGAGAAACCCTGAATAGAATAAATACAACAAATTGACTGCTATTTTTGCACTGACTTTTATTATAAAGCTGGAGAGAATTTTGGAAAACACTTGACCCAAAGGTGAATAAGACCATTACAGAGGGTATATATACATGTATATGTGTGTGTATACATATATATGTATGTGTATACATGTATATAAATGTGCCTTTATTTCTGTATATAAAAAGATGACAGCTTATGAAACATTAACAACAGCATAAACATTGCAATACTTAAATAATCTATTCCCTCAAATAAAACTCACTTATTTTGTTCATTGTAGCTATCTTTATAGACATAGAAATTTGACTATTTTTCATCACTTTTAAACTAAATTAGATCTAACTTCAAATTTTATTGGTCATTTAAATCTTTGTAAACTTTTCTTATCACTTCAACCCTCTGGCCTCTCTTTGGGTAGCTTCATTTAGGGTAATATTGATGCTGATGACAGAATACCAGGATAGAAGACAGTAATAGCACAAACAGCAAGTAATCAAAATATTTCCATCTGGTTAGTAACGATGATCCCAATGCAGAGTGACCAAAGAACACTATATAATGGATACTGAGATACTTCATTGCCTGATAAGAATAGGGTGCCTTCCAAAATTAGTAGGTTATTATTTTGAAGAAGTATTCTCAAACAAAATATGTATTTTATAAATAATGAGTACATCTTTAGTGTCATCAGGAGTCTAAGATAGTGTCTGGAAATGTGTTGATTATTTTTATATCATAGCCAGTTGCTGTGTTTTAGGTGAGCATATGTCATAGAATCACAGGGTAGAGTACCACTGGTAGAGTAGCAGACCCTGCTAGTCCCTATGTGTCAGCCACTCCCCCCTTTTCCTGCTAAGAGAATTCTGGTTTTGTTCAGGGTGGAAAAGTGCCTGGGTGAAAATACTTAAAATAATTGCATACTGAACCTCCCAGCCTTCCTTATACTTCAAGTTGGCCTTATGAACACAGTTCTAGTAAATGACATTTTGGAAGAAATACTTTTCTGACCTTTCTGTACAAAAGGTCAAATGTTTGCTAGGAGAAAATTCCTCTCCTCTTTTCTCTTTCTCCTCATTTCTGGCTGGAATGTGATCAAGAGAACTGGATGTACAGCATCCATCTTGCAACCATGAGATATGCCTGGACTTTTTGCAATATAAGGCAAATAAACCTCCTCTTCTTTAAGCCTCCTAACCATTGTGTTTCTAATATTGGCAACTGTATATATTTCCAATTTATACAGCAAAGCAACAGAGATAAATTAATTCTTAACTTGATCCACTATTTCCAGGCAAATGACATTTAAGCAAAATGTTAAGCAAGGTGGCCCAGACCCCGGTGTAGTTTACCACCATGCTTACACTCTAGCTACTACAGTGGCCTCTAACTTCTCTCCCTGCCTTTAATCTTTGGTCTCTAAAGTCCAATCTCCACAAAATTAACAAAATAATATTTTTTAAGATAAGTTTTACTACTCCTCTACTTAAAGTCCTGGTGACTTTCTACAGCAATTAGAAAAAAAAAATCTCAAAATATAGGCAAAGCCTATAAGGCTTGGCTCTTGGATGCTCTTTTCCTCCTTGATCTGGCTCCTCCTTCCTTCCTGACCTCATATCATGTTAAAAGACTACTGTGGAGGTGAAGCAGGCTGTGCATGGCATGTTTCCAGAGGTTGCCACCCATGTTACTTCAGGGAGCTAGGAATAGCCATGTATAGTTGTCTAGTACTTCTGATTTTTCTGAGGCTAAGACTTATCATTTCTGTTTTTCTTACAGGCACAAAAGAAAAATGTGGTAAATGGTCACTCCCTATCTCTATATAGTGGTTTATATTAATGTAGTCATCTTCTAGACCTATTACTTTATTCACGCTTCATGTGGGATCAAATGCTGGAGTATAATGTTAAAATTAGGTAAAACAAATGTAGAAATGATCTAACTGAAGAAGACTTATAGAGCAATAGACAATTTTACCATTTTCAGTACCTCCTTATTTTCGTCCCAATAAACATGGCACATGTGCTTGTTCTTTTGTGAGGAGGTTATCTTTACCATTCAGGCATCTAATTTAATTATCTAGTGAAGCCACTTTAATCTTTGAGAAAGGTAGTTTGAAATTGCTATATCCTTTATGTTTCTATAGTTAATATAGCAAGCATCAATGGAAACAATCCTCTGTTTGGCAGCCCAATGCTAGTTGAAGCAGACATCTGTTTCCTGCCCAACTGACTCTACATAAAACAGGTAGTTTCTCTAATTTGCCAAATTCAGGTATCCTAATTCAAATTTGTAGAAACCATTTGCATTTCATAACTGTTCAGAATTTTCTTGGTAAAATAAATCCATATTAAGCAAGGGAACAGTTATTTTACAGTTTTCCTTTTGATTACAAAACAAATTCCCTGAAAATCTGAACTCCCAGGACCAGAAATACCATTTCTTGTGGTAAAAAACTTAAGTTGGGAGGAGTAAGAACAGCTGAAAAGCTGTGAAGTGACTGGTTTCAAACTGTCCAGAGGAAAGACCACTAAAATTAATCAAAACCTTATACTTTCACCTTTTCTTCTCTACCCTATTTGAAGAAATGTTTTAAGGGTCTTGGTTAAGAGAAAATGCTGTCTCTCTCTCTCTTCTAAGTTTTGGTTTCCAGATGTATTCAACTATGGTTTAACAAAGAGAACATGTTTTTATCATGAATTTAGTCCATAGTGTTCTGCCACTCTGAAATACATAGTTGTAGGGTGATTATATCTGACCAGTGAACTTTAAAAAGAGATTTTTTCCTGCCCATTTCAGTCTTTCTTGTTATCCTCCCTTAATCCAGCACCATTCATGTAAGGAAATGGTATGCATTAGGTACATGTATGGATTTGTGTTATAATTTCCACTCTTCCATATGATTCTTCCAAATAAGGGGAACATGTAGAGATTGAACATAAGTGCTTTTGAAAGAACAATTCATTTTATTCACTCAGGACAGAGAACTGCCTGTTTGATTACATCATTGTAGGGCTAAGTTTCTAGTTTCCAGTAATTAACATTCATGTAAATTGAAGTGCTGTTAGAAAGAGAGGACATTTACTAGTAATGAAACACAGTTTATCTCCAAGAACCAGACTACTTAGCTGGCTCTTCAGGGTCACTGAAAATGTCTGTCTCTTCTTCCTGACCACAGTGCAATCACCTGGGGAGTCTTCTTTTTTTCCTTCTGTATAACCAGAACCAGTCTTGTTGCTTGGCAGTTATTCACTCAGTACTTGCTGCATGCCCAGTGATAATATGAAAGCAGGCTGCATACAGTCCCAGCCATTCCTATGCTTCTCTGTATCCTCTCTTTTGTTCCCTTGACCACTGTCACACCAACAGTTTGTGGCTTCCACCTTCCTTACCAGGTGCAGCCTGATAGCACCTTCCCTCAGGCCTGCGGGGTATACCGTTTGCTTCTTGACCCTATTTCCTTCTTGACCTGGGTCTTCTCTGATGTGGGATGTTTCCATAACTATGACGTGAAAGGGAAGTCAATGCCCATGGGCTACTCTTGACCAAAGGAAGTTAGAAAATGATGTGCTTTCCTTGTATCTCTTGGGGAGACACTTTCGAGAGCATTTTTACAGATTCTTCAGAACTTGTTCATAGTGGTGGCTAATTCCATAACTTATTTTAGTATTGGCTTTTCCTGTTTTCCTGTTTCCCTGAGATCACTTCCCAAATATCCCACCTGTTCATAAGCCTTTATGTCAGGCTCTGTTTTCAGAAGAAACTAGGCTAAGATATATATATATATATATATATATATATATATATATATATGTGGCCTATTATATAATGTAAGATTCACTGTAGGACTAAGAGGAAGGTTCTATTAATTCCAGCTTTCCTGTTATTCCATGAGCTATCTGGTATCATTCAAAAAAAATCTATCATCTGTTAAATTAATCAGAATTGGTTTTTGTTTCTTGCAACCTAGAGATATCACATGAATAGAGCTATATGTACTGATCAAATATTAAAACAAATATACAGTTTTTTAAAAGTACTATCCTGTCACTCCCCAGTTATTTGTTTAAATTCAATACTTTAAGTTCTGTATATGTAAACATAATGCTATGTGCTGCATTGCCAGCTATGTGAACACATGGCTTCTTGGGATCCTTCAATCCAGCCAGTATGAGGCCAGCAGGATGAGGCAGTGTCGCCTAGTGCTCCTGGGGACGTGGGCTCCTGAGTCTGAATGCTGACTCTGCTACTCACAAACTTAGGCAAGTTATTTAGTGTCCATTTCCCCCATGTGTGCTGTGAAAGAAGTAATGATGCTTACCTTGTAGAGTTATTGCAAAGATTATATATATTAACACATACATTCCTTTTGGTGTGTGTGAAAATATTACTATTTCTTTAAAAGGAGTCTGTTTGATCATGCCCCATGCACCAATCTTTCTAACAGAGGTTTCTTACCTGGCTCCCTGTACTAACTTTACCCTTTCTGGTCTTTTATTTCTCTCCCTTGTACTCTGTGTCCTTAGTCTTTAGTTGGTAAACTCAACATGCGAGAGGCTGTCATGTGTTCACTAAATCTCTGCTTCCTCCTGCTGCAGGCCACAGAGCTAGACTGAATTTCCCAGCCTCTAGGCTGGGGTGTGCATGTATCTGATCTGTGGTCAATGACATGTCAGCAGAAGGGATGCACGCTCCTCCAGGCGGGGTCTGTGAGCACTTCCATGAGATCCTCTGAACTCTGTTTTTCTACCAAGCAGCGTTTATGCAGAAATTATGGTACCCAGGGAGGGCAGAGTCACAGAAGGGCCCTGGGTTTCTGAATAACTCTAGAGAACTCCACCTGCCAACCAGGAAAATCCACATTCATTTTTATTGAGAAGTAAACTTGCATGGGATGAAGTCTGCGGGATTTCAGGGTTTATCTGTCCCATCATTGCCTTAGTTGATACACCCCAGAGGGTAGGGGCCGTGTCTGTCTTGTTCTTCAGCATCAGAGTTGTTTCTGGCATGTAGTCGACACCTAATATGTTTGTTACATCAATTAGTGACTATATGTGTACCACTTCTGTCACTTATTTCTCTCTACTAAAAAAAAAAAAAAAAGCCCCTTTCTTATGTATCTTAAATCGCATTCTAATGGGCAGATTCTACTTCCGAAATTATCTGTTATCTAGAATAGAAGAAGCTTCTCAAATTTTTGTATACTTATGAAACATCTGAGGTTTGTGAAAATGCAGGTTCTGATTCAGTGGGTCTAAAGCAGAACCTCAGACTGTGTGTTCCTAACAAGCCTCAAGATGCTGCTGGTGCTGTGGATCCTGCTTCTAAATGGCACCAGAACCACCTGGGGACGTTATTGCAATGCAGTATCTTGGATTCCCCAATTCCCTTGATAAGGGAATTTTGATATAGGGTCCAGAAATTTGCATTTACTAAGCTCAAAGAAGATTCTAATATAGATTGTTTGGGAATCCCACTATAAAAAACATTCTTCTAGATCTTTGCTTCATCAATTATCACCTCTTTTTCTGTGTTTTGACTTTTCCTTTTCCTGGGGAGTTTCTCTGAGACACATGTCCCTTATTTGTTTGTAAACATTTACATAGCACTTACAATATGCCTGGCACTGCCCTACGTGCTTCACATACATCAACTCATTTACTCCTCACATAAAACCCATCTTTTAACTTGTAGATGTTGCATAGAAAGGTCCAGTCACTTTTTCAAGGGCTTAAGGCAGTAATTAATTGAGCCAGAATTCAAAGCTAGGTGGTATGGCTCCAAAATTCTTGCACCCTGCCACTAGCCTATGTTCTCTCATCCCTGGCGTCTTCATGCCTCCTTGGGAAAAGGAGCAGCTCAGGGAATTCATTTTGTACAACTTCCTTCAGGCCCTTTTGGTTTTCTCTTAATACCTGGCTATATTGTCTCTGGTGTTTGCCAGCATGCAAAATTTTTGAGTTCTGTTAACTTTGACCATAATTGCTTTGGGACCCATGTTAACATCTCTCATCAAAATCAGTTGAAAATTTTTAAAAAAACATAGTTGACATATTACTGTGCCTAATGTCAAATACGTAATTTCAATTCAGCAAGCTCCTAGTACCTATTCATTATGACAGAGGCTGATTGCTAAGAGCTGGGAAGAATACAAAGATATAGAAGACACTAGCTTTGCCTTCAAAAAAACCCCTATAACATTGTTAGGAAGACAGATATTTTTACACAATTTTTCTTTTGTAATTAGGTAGAATATTTTTAGTGTTATATGAGAAGTAAAAAGTGCTGCAGGAGCCAAGTCAGAAAGGAGTAGCTTAGGTGGGGGAAAGGGAGGTTATATTTGGGCGATAGCACAGGAGCAATGGGGCATGCATGGAGCAAAGGGCAGATGTCTGAAGATGAGAAAGCTATGGGAGTTATCAGGAAGTCCTGTGGTTTGAGACCAGATGTGGGAATGTCCACCTACTGATGGGTGTGGAATTCATTACATAGGTAATTGTTGAGCTATGTCATTTTTAAAAGTCAGCCATTGACAAAGTGAAAATTGTGTTTAAGGAACTTATTCTTGAAGATGACATCTACATTTATGGAGTATCTATATTGCTTCCAATGTTTTAACATGACATATAATTAAATTATTTGATTATATAAATAAATGATAAGTTATGTGACACATAATTAAGTTAATTAAATAATTAATTAAATGGTCACATTATTCAATGAGGTAAGAACTTTTTCCAAGATAACACAGCCAGTTAAGGCTAGATTTGAACTTGGATTTGTCTGTGTGTGTGTGTGTGTGTGTGTGTGTTTTCTGAAATAACTTGCTAAAAGTGTATTAGACAAAGAAAGAAGAAAAATTCCATATAAATATGCCTTAACCCTGTTGATGGAAAACAGGCGGCATGACAGAAAAAGATTTAAAAATATTTACAGGATTTATGTGATAAAGTTGAGACATGAGTGACTCTCTTCCTTTATTTTTCCTTCATGTGACTTCAACAATTTAAACAATTATCTGGGTGAGTCATATCAAATACTTATTCATTTTAGAAGAAAAGTGCTTTGGGGATAAAGACTCAGACATTTACAAATCTTCATTTTGAATACATAGACTCTATAAACTCAGTGAAACCCTCCATGTGAAAGCATTGTAAAGGTTTTATTGTCTTATTCTTCACAGAATGTTATTAAGAACTATTGGTTTTTCAAATGAAATGAATGTGATAGATGCCCTCAAAAACTATTTATTCGCAGGTTTAGTTTAACAGTTATTTATATCTTGCTTAAGCTCTAATTGTGCTACTTCTAGCACCTTATAATATTATTTAAGGGTAAATAGATGGAAAATAGAGTATGACAATAGAAGCTCTTGATATAAGATGGTAAAGTCTTACTGTCATTGTTACTATTCAACAACTATGGAACCAATTCTTATCAGCCCAGGAAATAAAGAAGGGATGGGAGCCTGTGTCTTATTCATCTTCGCATCCCCAGTGCCTAATATAGAGCAGAACACATACTGAGTAATCAAAATCATTAGCTAATAGCTACAGATTGGAAACTCAAGTCCTCAAATAGGTAGGGACTTTCCCATACCCACAAAGCTAATACAATTACAGAGAGATGATTCTAACCCTAGTCTTTTCCTTTCCACTGTTCTTTGTACCCACTATGCTACTTATGTAGGTTAATCTATCCACTTAACAAATTCCTATTGGTTGTCTTCAATGGACTAATCCTACACTAGATACTAGGAAGACAAAGGTAAAAGCCATGGTCCTGTCTACCTGGATCTTCTAAACCTAATGAGAAAAATGCATAGTAAATAAATAATTGTGACATAATACAGTTTATGATATAGTTGGGTTACATAATGATAATCATAATAATAGCTATTTATAAAAATTTTACCATTTAAAGTGTTCTTATATCAGACGTTATGTAAAGTCTCAAAGATTTCCAACAGATAGATGCCATTATTCTCATTTTGCAGATAATTAACTTTACCAAGGTTTGTAAATATAGGAAGTGCAGACTGACTACTGAGCTGCTGCACTTTGTTTGGGTAATTCTAATATAGTGTAGAATAGTAACCGCTTTCACGTATCTTAGTCATTGGACAGAAGACCGTATAAACCACTGGTTCCCAAATGCTATGCATTAGAATCATTTCAGAAGATTTTAAAAATCATAATACTCAGGTCATAATTAAATCACAATTCTGAGGGTGGGGCTGGGCATCAGTATTTTTTAAAGATCTGCAGGTGATTACAACGTACAATGAAGTTAGGACCATTGTTAAAAACTGTAAAGTGCTATACAATGTATGTGTTTTTTTAAATCCCAATCTTTTTGAAGATCTCAGTTTCTAAAGGCTCCAAATCAGAAGACATTTGGATAACCAATTGCAGTTAGCCCAGTGGTCTCTTTTGTATTATCTGTGGGCTTGGAAGGTGTCTGTTGAGTCGGTCTCTGATTAAGCAAGCAGTTGTCATTACTTGTTACAGGCTAGGTGCTTTGCAGTTTAGCTGGGAGTGGTTATGAAAAATAAATAGCCAGGCTTTGTTAGAATACCAGAGGCACAAGAGAAAGGGAAATTCATTCCTGCATGTGGACCCTAAGAGCAGGGTCACAGAATCCGCAACAAACTGAGTGTTTTCAGTGGCCTCTGCTACCAGCAGCTGGTGTCAGCAAGGCCTGAAGAAGTGGGTTTGGTTGTTTTTAAAGAGGAACTGAGGCAAAAGAAATAAACTATTAGTAGGGCAAAAAAACAAGGCATTTGGAACCAGGCTGTGTTTAATAGTCCAAGGTTTCCACATCCTCATTTTAGAATTAGTTTGGGAACCTTCCTAACAAGGTTGTTGTGAAAACCAAATGAAATATAAAGTGATTTATGCATATTCATATTTTAAGATAATTAGAAGAAATTGTTGTTGCTCTTGTTACAGTTCTTGTATTTAAACAATTACATGATTTTCTCTGGTCTTCACTCCTACATTCAGGACAAGGACTCTATGCCTAGCACAAAGAGGCATAAGACTAATAATCTTATATATCAAAATCTAATCTTTAAACAAGAGTAGCTGTGTTTCCTGTTATGCAACATCTGAAAAGATGCTTCTAGGAAAATTCTGAATAAATGCTTAGTTCTTGTGATCATCTTTTCTCCTTTTTAGTTTTCTTAGAAAGGACCCAGTACATAGAATAAGTAGCAATGAGACAGACACAGAAAGGCAAGGTACTGAAGGGTTGGTTGAAGAGGGCTTATGAATGTAAAAGGAAAGTCAAGAGATTCTTTGATAGTGACCTCAGAGGAAGATAAGGCCACAAGAGGTCCCAAAGAGAAGAATAGGAGAGATGAGGTCTACAGGAAGGAACAAAATGTGGGACCACTAGCTAAAAATCTAAACTTGGTTTAAAATGTAAGGACACCATCCAAGATGTGCTTGTTTTGGTTGGTCTGATTTGATATTACAACTGGAAGAAACCCCTCCATCAACAAATACTGATGTAGAAGATGGAAACTTATCTGACGTTTATAAGAGATGTTATGAAAATCTTAACCATATTTTTGATATCCAAAGGAGTTTCCATTAAGAGGTACATAGTCACAAAAAGATACATTTAGGTACCTGGGTTTGAGTGCTAAAGAGATACCCCCACAATACCCAGGAAACCTCAACTAAAGGGGGTTATTGTTGGGATCTATGTGGAGTGAAAAGAAAAAAAATGTCTTGAGAAGAGTCAAGAACTTAAGACTTAAAAAGCTCTGGGGTCATGGAGGTGGAGCCAGACATCCTTCTAGATGTCTAGAGATGTCAGAAGCGTGGACCACTTCCTAGTGCTTTGTCACTAACATGATACAGTCACCCTTTGTTTCCTTCTTTCTATTCTGCTACTAGTTGCTTTTATGTAATTTTAGGTCATCATACTATTTCCTGTTTCAGCTCTATGTCTTGATCTTTACCAAAGATTCTCAACACAACTGACAGATTTTGAAGACAGAAAGAAACAGCCTGATCAGCTCATCTTATTTCTTTGATCCAGGCTCACAAGTCACTGGGTTTCCTAGTGATTGGTTGCCCGTGGATCAGGTGCTCACTTCTGGCCCAAGCAGCTGCATTCAGGCAGAGGGATTTACAAAGACTAAATATCACCACTTGGCCACTTTGGTTAGGGGCAGCTTCCCTTTGAGGACAAAGTGGGTAGGGAACAAATTGTGACTGTAGACACATTCAGCACATTTCCAAGCCTTCATAACTAGAAATTGAAATGTGATTTGACTTCTGACACTCCTGGATTAAACACAGGACACTTTTCATTATATCATTGCTGCCTCTAAATCAAACTTAAGAGTTATCCCTTGGTTATGTAAGTCATTTCTCTCTCATTCCACCTATACATACATGCACACACTTACACTCTTGTACTCCCTTTCTTCTCTCTCCATCCCTCCTTCTTTCACACACACACACACACACACACACACACACACACACACAACTTAAAATGTTCCATGCCTATACTCCTACATTCTCTGGCATGGTAGAAGCATACAATTTGCAACTTAAAGACTATCAAGTTCCTCTTGGCCAACAGATTAAGCATTATGTTTGGTAAGCTAAACTACTCCAATAATGAATGGAGAAGATAAGGGCCCATTAAGTTATCATATAAGCAATTTCTCTAGAGAAAATTCTTTTTTGTTTGTTACTCAGTATATTAGGGGTTCTCATAATAATATTAAATTATATAGGCAGACATGGAAAACTTAAGTGTAATCCTTTTGGAGAACTCTTGACAGCAGGCAGCAATGGAATCTGTTACTAACTCTTTATTCTCTAAATTATAAAGATGGTCACCCACTTTCTCTACAGTATTTCCAACAGTCAAGCCAAATTCTTTAGGATCATTAACACTTATTTTCTTATAGATAAAAAGATAAATAGGTAAAATGTTTCTTCTCCTTACCCCAAAGCCAAGACAATGGATATTTTATTTTCGACCCCAAATAAGAAACTTGGAAGTGTAAAAAGATAGCAATGGTGAAAAGCAATTGAAGATAGGATATTTAGTTAGTAAACAAGTCAGCTGCTGTCTGCCATTCCTAAAAAGAAAGACATCTTTTAGGGTTTATGAGAAATCTGGTGGTTTTTAGAAAACCCTTGGCAAATATCTAAAAATATGTTTCTAATGTTTTCAACTCAAGCAAATTAAAAACATATTTTTTTCCTGGCACTTTCCTCCTTCATTTTAAAGGATATGTGTGTCTTTTCAGGGAAATTTCAGGCATGTGTCTCTAATTTTCACTTAACTCATCATGATATTGTTTCGTAAGAGATATTCAACAACTAGAAATCCTCATGAGTTTTTAAAATAAGTCTTAAAAAAACTTTATTTGTTGGAAATAGGGAGTCAGAAAAACCAGAGCGAGAAAAGAGCAAGTAAGTTCTGCAGGTCTTTCCCTGACAGGAAAGGATCGACTCTGCTTCATTTTCTTCAAGTGAGGATGACCCTGAAGTCAAGTACTTTTCTGGAAAGACTGTCCCAGAATGCATCTCTTCCATTAAATATGATATAGTTCCAGTTGGAGGAGATCTCTTTTGCTATGTGTCTTGACAGAAATTTGTGAAAATCATTCCAGACCTGCTGATAGTACACATATATCATCCTAGTCACCAGGAGTGGTTCTGTTCTGTAGAAAGTCATTGGGTCTTAAATTGTCTTCCACTATCTTTGAGAAGGTCTTAAGGCCCTCTTGTGTTTCTCAGGCAGTATTCAGACTATTTCTATGGTTCAATTAGTCTGAGGAGATTCTTGTTTGTGGCTAATATTGATAACAATCTAAGTTTTTCAAATTGTTATCTAAAATGGGCACATTCACATGGTCAGCCACCTTAACATTCACTTTACCAAACTTATTTTTTAATGATCTAAAACTTTCTCTTGTTTTTCTCCTGAATACTTTTGAAAGAGGAGGTTTCTCTATGCCACAAGAAAATACATGAATACATACATAATATATTTTTGTACACATATATATATATATGAATGTTTGTTGTACGTAATGTTCTTATTTATCCATTTGTTTCAACCAATTTTTATTAACACCTGCAATAGCCCAGGAATTATCCAAGATACCAAAGTGCAAATTTGAAAGAAGATAAAAATTCTGACCTCAAGGAGCTCAAAGCATAGCAGTTGAGAAAATAAATGAATAAAGAAGTGTGATAAGGCACAACAATAGAAGTGCAGCAGAGACTGAAAGAGGATGTTTTCAACTCTCCAGGAACAACGAGGAAAGATTGCTCAGCATAGTTGAGAGAGCTGGGTCTTAAAAATAGATATTTTAAAATAAAAGAAAATGAGTAAATCTTCATATAGACAAAGGCCCAGTTAGTCCAGACTGAGGGAGCATGAGCAGAGGCATGGAAATGAAAACTTGTGGCTCACTGGACCATGCCAGGGTTTTGCATGACTGTTGCTATAGGTGAGATGTATCTTAAGAGGCCCAATGAGGAACACTGTGGCCTGTGGCAAAGGCTCAAGACTTTGTTCCAAAGACAGTGGAGATGATAGTCACGTTTGCCTTTTTGGCAGATATTTTCATGGCTTTATGGCAGAGTGATTGGGAGATACAGTGAGAAATGAGACTAGAGAAATGTTTACTTATCTAGGATGCATATGTAAAAATCTGAGTAGAAATAATTAGTATCGGAATTAAGGCAGTATCCATTAAGACAGAGAAAGGAACAGAGAGGAAAAACACTAAGGAAATATAATTGACAGAATTGGTTGCCTATCTGAGGGACCAAGGAAAATGAGAGGCGGTGAATGTTCTAGAATTATGCGGTGGAAAAGAATGTATGGAAATTGGGGAAGGATGATGAATTCTGCTTAAAATACAGTGAATTTGAGGGGCATGTGGAACATCCAAGTAAACAGATTGTACGTAGGTCTCACTAAACCTTACAGGCTCCAGTCTGCAAAGCTGTTAATAAAATAGAACTGGTAAGCAGGCATCCTAATCAGATATGTTCTTTGACAAAACTCTGAGATAATTGCTGCCTAGAAAGTGGGCCCTACTTTCACATCCACAACCATCAGCCCTCCTCTGATGACCTCCCATCAATTTCTTGCCATGAGCATCACCTACTACCAAAGGCCTATCCTTCTCTTGCTCTCTTCACAGTTTCCACATTACTTTGTACTGACTCCTCTACCAGAAGGCTGTTGTGCCTGCAAGCGGTGAGATGTGCCATCAATACCCACATTTCATGGCATTGCTTTCTGCAAGAGATTCATACTTTCTTACCACTCATATTTTATGCCATTTACTTTGTTCTAATGTTCTGTGTTTTCTTTATTATTGCTTCTGAGTTATGTATGTTTGATGAGAATTCTGTTTCTGAAAGAGTTTATTAGTTTACGGTAGTATTGACATGTTTGTATTGTGGCTACATCTCCTGTAACCATGATCATTATTTTCACTCTTAACATGTATTTTTAACAGGGTAATTCTAGTATCTTCCCCTGCATTGTTTCCAAATGCTTCTACCCAGAGTGCTGCCTCCTACACACAAAATGCAAAACATGTTGTCTCCATTATTCTTTTAGAACTGAATTTTGTCCTGCCCTGTGGCATGCATCTCATATTATTTTACTGCTGCTTAGCATGTATGATCATTACTATTTACCTTTGTGAATATGTCCCCTAAAGGAATATCTTTTATATCTCTTTTTTTTTATCACTCAAAGTGATCAGTTTGGTAATAGGCACAAAGTGAATAACTCAGTAAGTATTAATCAAATAAATGACTAAAAATATTCTCATCAGCAATCTTGGAAGCTGAAATAATGTAGTCTATGTTATGTAAGTATAGCTATTCCTACTTTTTTTCTTTTGTTTTCCCTTGGATGGAATATCTTTTTCCACTCCTTCACTTTCAGTCTATATTTTTCTTTATAGGTAAAATGGACTTTTTGTAGGTAGCACATAGTTGGGTCTTGTTCCTTTGTCCATTCAGCAACCCTACGCCTTTTAACTGGAGAACTGAGTCATTTATATTCAGTATTATTAATAAGTAAGAACTTACTATTATAATTTTTCTGCACTTGTTTCTTGCTTTTTCATTTTGAGAAGGTCATGATTTCCTGCTTACTGTTATTTCTGGTGGATGTTTTTGGTTGTTTTTTAACTCCTCTCTTCCTTTCTCACTGTCTTTCTTTGTGGTCACGTCGTTTTCCCTGGTAACGTTTTAATTTGTTGCTTTTTATTTTTAGTGAATCTACTGTAAGTTATTACATTGTGGTTACCATAAAGCCTACAAAAAACACCTTATAGATATATCAATTTTTTTAACATTTAATTTTTGTGGGCACATAGTAGGTGTATACATTCATGGGGTATATGAGATATTTTGATACAGGATACAATATATAATAATCACATCTGGGTAAATTAGGTGTCCATCACCTCAAGCATTTATCCTTTGTGTTACAAACAATCCAATTATACTCTTTTAGTTATTTTGAAATGTACAGTTAAATTATTATTGACTACAGTCACCCTGCCGTCATATCAAATACTGAATTTTATTCATTTTTTTTTTTTACTTTTTTGTACCCATTAACCATCCCCACCTCTCCCTTATACACCCATCACCCTTTCCAGATTCTGGTAACTATCGTTCTATTGTCTGACTCCATGAGTTCAATTATTCTTATTTTTAGCTACCACAATTATGTGAGAACATGTGAAGTTTTTCTTTCTGTGCCTGGCTTACTTTACTTAACAAAATGACCTCCAAATCACTGGAACTCAGGAAGCAGAGGTTGCAGTGAGCCAAGACTGCATCACTGCATTCCAGCCTGGTTGACAAAGCGAGACTTCATATATAAAAAAAAAAAAAAATGACCTCCAGTTCTATCTATATGGTTGCAGATGACAGGATCTCATTATTTTTATGGCTGAATAGTACTCTATTGTCTATATGTACCAAATTAGCTTTACCTTTATTTATTCATATATAGATGGACACTGGACACTTAGGTTGCTTCCAAATCTTGGCAATTGTGAACAGTGCTGCATTAAACATGGGAGTGCAGATATATCTTAGATATACCGATTTCCTTTCTTTTGGGTATATACCTAGCAGTGGCATTGCTGGACCATGTGGTAGCTCTATTTTCCATTTTTTGAAGAACCTCCAAACTGTTCTCCATAGTGGTTGCACAAATTTACATTCCCACCAACAGTTTCCTAGGGTTCCTGTTTCTCCACATCCTTGTCAGCATTTGTTATTGCCCGTCTTTTGGATAAAAGCAATTTTAACTAGGGTGAGATGCTATATCATTGTAGTTTTGGTTTGCATTTCTCTAATAATTGATGATTTTGAGCATGTTTTCAGATACTTGTTTGCCATTTATATGTCATCTTTAGAAAAATACCAATTCAGATCTTTTGCCCATTAAAGACATCTCATTACTATATTATTTTCCTTTGTAGAGTTGTTAAAGCTCCTTATATATCTGGTTATTACTACCTTGTCAGCTGGATAGTTTGCAAATATTTTATCCTATTCTGTGGGAGGTTTCATCACTTTATTGTTTATTTTGCTGTACAGAAGCAGTTTAACTTGACGTGATTCCATTTGTCTATTTTTCACTTTGGTTGCCTGTGCTTGTTAATTATTACTCAAGAAATCTTTGCTTAGTTCAAAGACTTGGAGAATTTACTCAATGTTTTCTTGTAGTAGTTTCATAATTTGAGGTCTTATATTTAAGTCTTTAATTCACTTTGAGTTTTGTAGGTATGTGAAACAAGAGTATAGTTTCCATCTTCTACATATGAATATCTAGTTTTCCTAGCACCATGTGTTGAAGAGACTGTTTTTTTCCCAATGTATACACTTGGCACTTTTGTCAAAAATGAGTTCACTGTAGATGTACAGATTTGCTTCTGGGTTCTCTATACTGTTCCATTGGTCAGTGTCTGTTTTTATGCTAGTACCATGCTGGCATGTGTTTATGATAACTCTGTAGTACAATTTGAAGTCAGGTAGTATGACTCTTATAGTTTTGTTCTTTTTGCTCAAGATAGCCTTGGCCATTCTGGGTCTTTTGTGGTTTCATATATATTTTAGAATTTTTTTTCTATTTTTGTGAAGAATGTCATCAGCATTTTGATAGGGATTGTATTTGTAGTTTGCTTTGGGAAGTATGGACATTTTAGCAATATTCATTCTTCCAGTTCATGAACATAAAATATCTTTCCATTTTTTTGTGTTCTCTTCAATTTCTTTTATCAATATTTTATAGTTTTCATTGTAGAGAACTTTCATTTCTTTGGTTTAGTTAATTCCTATGTATTTAATTTTGTTTGTAGCTATTGTAAATTAGGATTACTTTATTGATTTCTTTGTTACATTGTTCACTGTTGACATAATAGAAATGCTACTTATTTTTGTAGGTTGAGTTGTACTCTGCAACCTGACTGAATTTATGTATTAATTGTAATAGTTTTTGGTGGAGGCTTCAGGATTTTCTAAATTTAAGATCATATCATCTACAAAGAAGGATAATTTGACTTCTTTCTTTCCAAGTAGGATGCCCTTTCTTTCTGTTGCCTGATTGCTCTATCTAAGACTTCCATATCAAATTATTTTAAAGCAATGACAGCTTATTTTAGTTCATAAGAAAATAAAAATTTAAAAACTCTATACTTTATCTTTATTTCCCTGTCACAACATTTTAACTTTATGTTGTCTCAATTTACATATATTTATATATTTCCTCTCTCTTAACAGATTGCCATAGGTATTATTGTTTTTAATATAATTGTCTTTTGGGTTTCATAGTAGAATAATGAGTGGATTACACACCACAATTTCAGTACTAAAGGATCCTGAGTTTGTCTTAATTTTGTGTACTTAATTTTAGTGGTTGGTTTTATACCTTCAAATGTTTTCTTTTTTGCACATTATAGTTTTTTCTTTCAAACTGAAGAACTCTCTTTAGCATTTCTTGTAAGATAAGTCTGGTGTTAGTGAATTCTCCCAGCTGTTGCTTGTCTAGGAAATATTTTATCTCTCCTACATATTTGGATGGTAGCTTTGCTGGGTACTATATTTTTGGATGGCAGTTTTTTTCTTTCAGTACTTTGCAAATGCCATCCTTCTACCTGGCTTCTATGGTTGCCATTGAGAAGTCTGTTGCCAGATGAATTAGAACTCCCTTATGCATTATTTCTTTCTTTTTTCTTGATGCTTTTAGGATCCTCTCTTTGGCGTTGGCTTTGAACTTTGAGAAAATATTATTATATGCATTGAAGAAGTCTCATTTGGGTTGAATCTGTCTGGTATTATCCAACCTTCTTATACTTGTGTATTGATCTCTTTCTCAAGTTTTGGAAAGTTTTCTGATATTATTTCCTTGAGTAAGCCATTGTTCTTGCTCAGCTCCCTCTTAAATATCAACAATGCTTAGATTTGGTCTTTTGAGGTAACTTTCTGTATTTTGCAGGTGATCTTTGTTCATTTTCATTCTTTTTTTTTTCTTTTTCAATGTATTTTCAAATAGCCTGCCTTGAAGCTCACTGATTTTTCCTCTGTTTGACCTATCTTGCTGTTGAGTATCTCTAACAAACTGTTTATTTCAGTGAACTTATTTTTCATTTCTAAGATTTCTGGTTTTTTAATTTTTATTTTAATTTCTCTGTTAAATTTCTCTAATTAATTTCTGAATTGATTTTCTGTGTTGTTTTGGAGATCACTGAATTTTCTTAAAAGTGCTATTTTAAATTCTTGGTCAGAGAGTTCACATGTCACCATCTTTTTAGGGTCAGTAACTGGTCCTTTGCTTTGTCCAACTGAGGAGGACATGTTTCCCCATTTTCTGTTCTCTTGTCTATGTCTTTGTATTGAAGGATTATTTATTTATTCTAGTCTTCTCTGTCTGGCTTGTTTTGGTTTTCATTAGATACGTTTGCTGAGGGATTCTTTGACATTTACATGCTGATTTTCTTTTTTAATATTTTTCCCCACTAGGTTGTTGCCCCCTTTATAGCACTAGATGATACCTTAAGCCCAGTTTTTCCCAGATCTAGTAAACAATCAGTATACTGCATATCCCAAAAGGAGGAGGTTTCAAAGGAGATATGCTGGTAGAACAGGAAGCCTGGTTAGGGGTTCCTGTCCAGGGGACCTGTAGAACAAACCTTCTGTAGCATGGTACTACTAAACAGCCACTCTGATTTGGCATTTCCTTTAGCCAAGTTAAAGAGCAGTTTCCTGGGCTGGGAATGGCAGTCCCTCTTTGTCTCTGGCCATCGTCAGGTATATTTCTACTTTTTAGGCACCCTTGGTGCTTCCTGTGGATTGAGACAGGGATAGGTCTCCTCCAAGGGAATCCAAGATGACAGGGGAGCTTTTTGTCCATCTCAATCTCACTTTTTCCAATGTAGAAAACATGAATCAGATAAAAATTTCCCATAAACCCAGTGCTGGGAAGAGTATGAGGAGGCGTGTTGTGATGTGAAAGTCTAATTTTCTTACTATCTACTCAGAATTTTTCACTTCTATATGGTCTATGGAGCTATCTTGTCTTCATATTTGAGCTCTGGGAATTGCTGGGAAAAATCTCAACATGGTGTAATTGTCTTTGGATTTCTGTGGGGGAGACTGAAGCATATTTCTATGCTGCCATTTTGGAACTGGAAATCAAATTGCAATATTCAGATATGTGAGTCAGTTAGATAGATCTGGATTCAATTTGCTATTCAGTTAGTTAGTAAATACACATTGCTTAACTCCTAAATGCTTCAGTTTGTTTCTCTATAAAATGGAAATATTATAAAATGGCATCAATAATAATAGCAACACTTATTGCATGCTTAAAGTACCCCATTTACTATTCTAAAACTTTATATATACTAAGTTATTTAATCCTCATGAAAATCTTGTGACTTAGATATTATTATCTTCAATTTCAAATAAGTAAGTAGAGTCATAGAGAAAGTAAGTGACTTGATCAAAGTTCCTTCACAGATTTAGTAAAAGGATTTATTTAATATGGCAACATTTACAGTGTATACGAGCATACACTATAAATAAATGCTCATTATGTGTTAGTTCTTTTCTCTTCTCCACCATCTCCTTCACTTGTAAAGCTCAGAGGCTTGTTGGAGAAACCAAATAAAAGAATTGAGGAGACAGAGTTTTGAAAATGAAAGAATTTGATAAATTAAATTATTATTACTGTTACTCACCAATAAGAAATTGGCTTAAGACCTATGACTGAGGAACTCTAGTTTTACAATAGCAGAATAAAACATACAAAATGCGTTTTAAAAATAAGATGCAAATTTAATCAGTCTTTATTTCTATTCATAATGTTTAAGAACCATTTTTTAAAAATAAAAAAACAATTATCTAGTGCCCTCTAAGTGCATTTAGTATTATGGGATTTAGAAGGGATTAATCTTTCTTGCTCTTGTGGCCTTGAAAATCTGAAGGGAAAAGCCAAACAAAAGTTCCATAGATTGACCATGAAATCAACATAAACACTCTTCCTTTTCAAAGTGTTCCTGCTGAAGTTTTAAGGAGACAAATCCAAGAGATAGGGAGAAAATGCATGTACATAAAGCTAATCTTTGCTGTGCTTCAGCATATTTTTGTCTTATGAGCAAATTCATAATTACTCTGTGTTTCAGCTCTTAAGTCCAGTCATCTGTATGTTGTAAAGTAACTTTGAAGTAAGTTCACATTTTATCTCTGTCTGTCTTTCCATGTGCATTTCATTTCCTTTAACCACTGGTTTTGAAATACTTTGGCCTAAAGCTTTAACGTTTGTTTGGGAAGAGCTACCCACACACACCCTCTAACTTGTCTTCTAGGTAGGAATACGTCCTCAGTGACTGGTGATTAATGCAAATTAAAATGTTTATCTCAGAAATATTCAGTTCATTGCAACAACACATCCCTCATCCTTCTCACTTTAGAAGCCTGTGCCTCTTACTCTATGTATCTTTACTACTCCTTTCCCTGCCTTTTTTTTTTTTTTTTTTAGAAGTTGATGGATGAATTTAATGATTTCAGGAGAGGGCAAAAAGAAAGGCAGTAAGAGGCAGAAAGACATCAGAAAGGAATGCAGAAACACTCACAAAGGGCCCTGCCTCCAGTTCCCAGGATGTTGCAAATCTTGAGCTATTCTCAAGATATCTGGGGAAATATCAATAGACAAACAACAGCCAGGAAAATTGTCCCACCCCCACCAAAAAAAAAAAAATGCAGTGTTTGACCAATACAGAGATCAAGTAAGTTGGGAGATTTCTGAAAACTTTTCTCTTTCTTTCTTTCCTTCTTTCTCTCTCTCTCCTCTCTCCTCTCTCCTCTCTTCTCTCTTCTCTCTCTCTCTCTCTCTCTCTCTCTCTCTCTCTCTCTCCCTCTCTCTCTCTTTTTTTGAGACTTTTCACCCAGGCTGGAGTGTAGTGGTGCAATCTTAGCTCATTACAACCTCCATCTCCTGGGTTTAAGTGATTCTCATGCCTTGGCCTCCTGAGTAGCTGGGATTACAGCCACCAGCCACCACACCCAGCTAATTTTTGCTAGAGACAGGTTTTCACCACCTTGGCCAGGCTGATATCAAACTCCTGGTCTTAAGTGATCTACCCTCATTAGCCTCCGAAAGTTCCAGGATCACAGGTGTAAGAAACTGTGCTTGTATCTTAATTAGTTATATATAATTGTCCTTATATGAAAACTGTCCACTTGCAGATAAACACATCTATCTACAAATAAATGGTTTATATCTAACTTTACAGATATATGTAGTAACATTCAAAATCAACCACAATATTAATATACTTTGAAGGATAGCTCCAATAATGCCTTTTATAGCATTTATGAATTGGATCGTTCTTGCTGTACATACAGTACATAGATTATTTCTTGGTTTGGATATCAGCTTTTGACACTAAGGGCTGAGAGTACTAAAACCAAATTTGTCAAATAACTAGTGTTTATTCTTAAATTTATCATTCTCATATCTCACATCAGCCAAAATAATTATTTAGCTTCTAATGTTTCTTGGTCATGTAAATTTCCTCCTTTTTTTGCATTTAATGGTGGAAGGATGGGAAAACATAGTCCAGCATAAAAAATAAATCTTATTACTAGAAGATCAAGCTCATACCAGGAATCCTGAGAGTGAATCAAAGACACTTTGCTTTTCTCCTGAGTTATCTGGTAAGTTTGCACAAATCTGTAGGTTGTTGTGAGGGAGTATCTACTGTATGGTGTCCCTTCTCTCCTTTTGCCCAAACCTGTGTGGCTTCATGTCTTTTTCCTCTGAGCCTCAAAGCAGAGCATCCATCCTTTGGTGTCATCTGCTTTTTTTCAAGTAGGGAGGAGTGTCCTCCTGCCTCTGAGAGTAGAGGGTAAAGAACAGTACCCTTTCAGGATCCAGCCTCAAATTGAAGCTTCTAAAAGATCATGTTTAATTGCTAACATGGCCTTTGAGTATAACTTTGGGGGAAGGTGAGTATTTTGTTTTAAAGAGTCTCTGCACTGTTTTATGTTTTACAAAAGACTCCCTTCTATTATCTTAGTGTGGTGTATGGCATATTCCAGAAAGAAGTAAAAAGAAACCAATATTTGCTATAGAAAATTAGATTATTCCATCAATTGTTTGGCCTCCTGTGCATATATCTATTATCTTTCATTTTATTTTATTTCTACAAAAAAAAATCTCAAGGTAACTTTTTCAATTCATTCATTAAATCATTGAGCGGATGTTGCAATTTACTCACCAGGTTATATCAACTCATGTTCTTGAATGGAAAAAATAAAATTAGGGATTGGCTCAATAACTATTAACAGAAAAGCTAAGATAAAATAATAATGATGATGATGATTGTAATGATGACGACCATGGGAATAAACACTTCAGGCACTGTCATAAGTCTTTATATGTGGAAACTCATTTAATCTTCACAACAATCTTTAGATGTTGACACTATTTTCCCCATTTCACAGATGGGGAAATTGAGGCAGAGAGAAATCAAATAACTTGCCCAACCTCACATAACTAGAAAGAGGAGGAGTTGAGATTAAAACAGTGGATGGAGAATCTAAATTTGTAACTCATCATGCTATTAAAAATATTGCAAGCAATGCATCAATTATGCATATTAACCTATAATTACTTCGTTTTTGAAAAGGTGTGATGTAATAGAGCAAGAAACTATGCCATCCTGGGAAGACAACAGGCTGTCCAATCCATAAACTCTCATTTCATCTCTGTTGCTTACTAACATAGGGTTTATGCTTGACAGTCCCCTTGGGCCACCTTGGTTTCTGGGATAATTCAGTGAAGAAAAGACCAGTCTGTCTTCAAAGTCTTTAAGGTTTATTGATTTCATCATCTCACTGACATCAAGAAATCAGGCAACATATTTAACATCGAAAAGTATACTTTCTTCTTCTGTTGTGTTCTATAGCAACCCATTGCAAATATTTTATAGCTGAATGCACTGGAATCCATTTGCCACCCAAAATTTTGATTATTAATGTAAAGGCATTTAAAACATATCCATTAAGGCTGATAAAGTTGTGTCTGATAAACGGGCTTTGCATAAATTCTCTGACACAAACTTCTTTAAAAAAATTAATTCAGCCTGAAAATGAACATCATCCATTTTGCTATCATATTTTATCAGTCTGTAAAGTGCATTCTCACTTCAGTTTTCAGCTCTGAATGCAGAACACTGTGAAAAATGACAGAATTTTAATGAGAAAGTGAACAACATGCCATCAACACCCTTTTGCCAGTAAAAATGGCACAACATCAAAGCTTTAAATCATGTTCCCTCCACACCTTTGGACATCTGTGATTCTGTCTGAGTCCTCAAAATCTGCTACATCCATCACCAGGTGCAGCCTTTAAAAATGAAGGCGCTGTCTACTTCACTGGTTGGCATGGCAACAGTTGTCAAATCATCCCTTGATAATGCTCTTTAATTGATTGTATAAATTGTTCTGAGATATGTGATTGCACAATGATGTACTGAAGCTCTTAAGTGAGCAGATCAGCCTCACTGCATTTAAAGGTGCCTTGCATCCCTTTTCCTTTTCCCAGGAAACTGACCCTCTTAAAGTGCTGCAACACTCAGGATGAAGCATAGATATTAAGCATTAAGGAAAAGTTTAAAGCAATGGCACAGTTAATTGCTACTCTTAGTGCATGTTAACTTACTAAAAACCAATAGGCCGCATACTGTATGCAGCTGTAAAGAAATTCTTAAAATCACATATAGAAATCAGTCTATTGAAAGAGCATTATTACCAGAATTGAGTTTATGATTGCCTTGGTGGAGAAGTTGTAGGCTATTTGGAGACACATGGCATCATCTTTCTTCATTAGCATGCCTTGGGCTTTTTCTTCTCATGATTCTCTATATACAATTAGTGCAGAGTGTGTTGCCAATGTATTGGTTCTCCTGTTGCCTCCATCTCTCAGCTGAATGGCATTCTGTGATTTCTGGCATCTCTATTCAATTGTGAGCAACATGGAAGTGATTAACTTGGAAATTATGCCTAAAGCATCTTGTTATTTTCATTTCAAGTCTTTTTGTTTCCCTCTATAAAATAGCCCTGATAGCTCTCTTTCTCCTCCCAAAGTGGAGAAGCTAAGCACAATGCAATCTACATGAAAGTATAAACTAGTGACTTTCAAAGTGTAGTTCCCAGTCCAGCGCATCAGCATCACTTGGGAACTCATTAGAAATGCAGACCCATTAGATATTCAAGAGGTAGGACACAGAAATCTATGTTTTAACAAGTTCTGTTGGAAATTCTGATACAGCTCGCATTTGAGAACCACTGAAATAAACCGGTGTTAGTTACACATTAGAATTAGCTGGAGAACCTTTAAAACTACCAAAACTTGGGATGCACCCCACAAGAGATTCAGGTTCAATTGGTCTAATGTGGAGCTTATCCACTTGGTACTTTAAAACACTCCCCATATAGTTCTAGTGGACTGAGAGAGTTGAGGAACTGTAGCACGAAACAAGGACATTGAATATAAGATCTTGAAATGTTTAGGAGACAGTTGCTCCCAGACATGTTGTTATATCATTCTCTGTTTATCTCTTTTATTCCTATTTTGCATTTGTTCATTTAGTCAAACTTGCAACATTTATTTACTGAGTGCCTATTATATGTCACGTTGATTCAGAGATAAAATGGAAAACACAGATAGTCTTTAATTTGGGGAAGAGGCAGACAATAAAAAAGTAAACAGTAAGCAAATATATATGTAATTCTAAATTGTGCTAAATTCTTTAAAGGAAATAAGATACTTTGACAAAGAATTCATTCAAGTGGATTGCTTGAGGTCAGGAGTTTGAGAGCAACCTGGTCAAATGGTGAAACCCTGTCTCTACTAAAAATACAAAAATTATCTGGGTGTGGTGGAACAAACCTGTATTCCCAGCTACTCAGGAGGCTGAGGTAGGAGAACTGCTTGAATTTGGGAGGCAGAGGTTGCAGTAAGCTGAGATCACACCACTGCACTCCAGCTTGGGTGACAGAGCAAGACTTCTCTCTAAGTAAGTAAATAAATAAATAAATGGGAATTCAGTGAACCTGCTTTATAGGATAGCTAGAGAAAGCCTAAAGGGGTGACATGTAAGCTAAAAACCAAAGAACAATAATAAACCAGTTCTATGATGAGGTAGATCATGACTGAAGGATGCAAGTGTGTGTTTGAGGATAAGTAGGAGCATGTTCTATGCAGAGAAAAGAATATGTATGTAAGTCATGTGGAAGGAAAACACTTTCAAGGAACTGAAAGATGATTACTATGCATGACATGAATTTGAAGAAGAAGATATGAGGTCTGAATTTGAGATGAGATGCAATAAGGAACCATGTAGAAGACATTGTGTAGTCTGAAAAAGAAGAAATTACATGAATAGATGTCCTCAGGTGATTTCAAGTCACTGATGTCAAGGAATCTCTTAGCTGATCACTTTTTATCAGATTTCTAGTTGCTTAAGCAGATTGCTGTCACTTCAGCTAAGTGTTTTGATTCCCACTCTTTCAAGAATCATTGGCCTTCTTGGCTTGGTTTGCTAGAGCATCTTTGGATAGTCTGCTGCCTCAGTTGACAGAACTTCATATTGACTTTTAAATTTAGAGTGATAAAATCTTAGGATACTGGTAGATGTTCTGGGGGTGGTTTGAGGTCACAGCTTCATCTTCAATTACTAGCAGCATTATAGAGTAGAAAGAACTATTATTGCAAGCTATGTAAGTGAGGGTGAAACTTACGGATTTCTCCCAAGGAACACATCAAATTTGTTTTTGTCAGACTTCTTTGTGCCTCTTATGTTGCTTTCTAAATTCATCTGCTAAATGTTTAATATCTTTTATACAGCCTTTCTGCAAACTAATTTTCAAAAGTACCCTGGTTTATCATTGCCACAAGTTATTTCTGTCTTTGAATTTTAGTGTCTTGTAAACATCATATTTTCTTTTGGAACTAGTCCCAGCAGAGATGAGAGTCATCTGGCAAAGTTACCTATCAAAAGGCACATCAAACAACTCAATAATTAAGTGTCCATTTGCCATACAAGAGGATAAAGTTTGAAATAACCAAATTAGATCACATCAAGCCAAAGGTTTATATTAACTTTGTAAAGAAAGACAGCATGACAGAAACAATATAATTTTAGAGAAGCCCTTATAAACACAGTCAGCTGAAATTTTTGAAAAGGAATACTCTGATGATTAATGGGAGAGGAGTTTCTCTTTTTATTTTCTTTTTTTCTTTCTTTCTTTTTTCACTTGTTTATTTATTTATTTATTGAGATGAAGTCTCACTCTATCACCTGGCCTAGAGTGCAGTGGCGCAATCTCAGCTCACTGCAACATTTACCTCCCCTGTTGAACTGAGTATCCTGCCTCAGCCTCCCAAGTAGCTGAAATGACAGGCACATGCCACCATGCCCAGCTAATTTTTTTATATTTTTAGTAGAAATGGGTTTTCACCATGTTGGCCAGGCTGGCCTTGAACTTCTGACCTCATGATTCACCCACCTTGGCCTCTCAAAGTGCTGGAATTACAGGTGTGAGCCACCGCCCCAGCCAAGGGTTTCTTAAAAATATATATATTTTTAAAACCATAAAGCCAAGGGTATAGATAGGATTAGTAAGAATAGTGAGCCAGTTGTAATGGAAACTAAAAGCTTGCTGGATACTCTCTCTGAAGACCAGTGAATTAAAGTTTCCAGATACACTCAAGATATTAAATACAAAGTGATACAGGGATAGCACAATGTCTATATTCTTCATCCAGATGAAGCCTTTGATAAGTTAATAATCTAGGCTCAGGCTGGGTGCAGTGGCTCACACCTGTAATCCCAGCACTTTGGGAGCCTGAGGAGGGTGGCTCACTTCAGGTCAGGAGTTCAAGACCAGCCTGGCCAACATGATGAAACCCCACCTTTATAAACAATACAAAATTTAGATGGGTGATGGTACACACCTGTAATCCCAGCTACTAGGGAGGGTGAGGCAGGCGAATTGCTAGAGCCTTACAGGTGGAGGTTGCACTGATCTGAGATCATGCCACTGCATTCCAGCCTGGCAATAGAGTGGGACTCTGTCTCAAAAAAGAAAAAAGTCTATGCTGTCTCAAACACTCCCTCTCCAGTGCTTGTGTGAGGTCCTCACATTGAAAACAAGTCAATTGGCACCCTAGTAATGTTTAGGAGAATTGCTCATTTCATGTTTTAGAGGTCACCAGAGGGCAAGGACAGGCCAGTGACTGAACCTTAAGAAAGGACATTGAGTCAACCAAGAGAAATAGGAAGTGGGAAGTGTATGAAAGAGAGGAGACTCCTTTAAATCTTCTTGTTCCATTTTAGAGAGACTTGGTTTAAAAGTAACATTAATATAGTGACTTTAGTTGTTCTCAACTTGTTATAAAAAAGCTCTAGACCTAGTAGCTCACATAATTTTCCCTGGGGCAATATAACTTCTCTTTGAAAAACAACTTTGAAAACATTTAAATACATATGCAGAGAAAAATACCATTTTCTCCCTAAAATTACATTTATTGAACAAGCAAAAAAAAAAAAAAAAAAAAAAAGAACTTCACTTTGTGTAGACATCTGGAATGGAATGCAGGAATTATCTTTTATATTCCACAAAATAATATACCAAATTATCTCCATTCACTCTCCATTTTCAGGCTGTACTCAACAGACACATTGTACAAGAAACATCAGCAGTTAGAGAGAAATTGTGGAGAAAGCAAGCATTGAGTTCACATGTGTGCAGACACAAGCATGCTATGTGATTCGTAATGGCACAATGCATACTGGAGATATCTTTGTGTTAATGCCTCCCAAGGAATAATTGAGAGTGGCATTATAATTTTTTTGGATTCAGGGTCTCACTCTGTCACCCAGGCTGGAGTACAGTGGCGTGATCATGGCTCACTGCAGCCTCAACCTCCCTAGGTTCAAGCAATGCTCCCACCTCAGCCTCCCATGTAGCTGGGACTACAGGCACGTGCTACCATGCCTAATTTTCTTTTAAATTATTTTTTGTAGAGATGAGGTCTCACTATGTTGTCCAGACTGGTCTTGAACTCCTTGGCTCAAGTGATTTTCCCACCTTGGCCTCCCAAAATGTTGGAACTATGAGCATGAGCTACGGCACCCAGTGAAAGATAAACTTCTAAAGGGAGAGTGTGTGAGAGTTTCTCAGAAAGAGGAATGAGGACAGCATTAATTTAATGAATGTTTTCTGAGTGCTTACTGTGTGTCCCACACTGGAATTACAAAGAAGCTCACTGTATATTGAATATAGGCAGTAAATAGGTAATTACGAAGTTATTGGATAGCAACAATAAAATATGCTAAGATTTACTGAGTGCTTATTACCATGTTAAATTCTTATTTTAAATGTTACAAAAACCTAGGGTGTTTTGTGAAGTTTACTATTTCTATTATCATATTTATTACAATTACAATTGTTGTCCCATTGTACAGACGAGGAAACTGAGGACCAAACAGTGTGAGTATGTCCCTAAGCTTACTTAACCAGCAAGTAGAAGAGTGGAGACTCAAAGCCAGCTTTGTGTGGCTTCAGAAGCTATGTTTTAGCCTTTCTGTTACACTGCCTGTGGGAAGGAAAAGGACACAGAGTTCAGTGCTGTGCTGTGGACTCGACAGGGAAGGTGAGTGTCAAGGAATGCTTCTTTGAGAAAACAATTTGCTAGTGATTCCTTAGACTTTCATCTTCCACTAGGATCCATCTGTCATTTTTTTCAACACAGGAAGTCTAAAAGAAAAATCTCTGTTGGGCTTCCCATGAGAGGCTGCACAGCCTGGTGGTGAAGGACATTGACGCTAATCCAGATTGCTTAGGTGAACACTCACTCCCTACTTAGGGACTATGCCACCTGAGGCAAGAGTCTGTAAAATAGAGCCAAAGATTTCTACCTCACAGGTTTGTTAGTGGGATTGAATTAAATAAGCTTATTTCTCAAAGAGATTTATACACAGCACACAGTACACACTTATTAAATACATTTGCAAAGGTTACAACACATAAAATAGCTGTAGAGAGTCTTCTTTGGGGTAATTAATATCCAATGACTTTGCTTAAGAATGTCTCCTGGCTTCAAAACTTTTTTCATTACTAGTGGGACATGAAGGTTATGGGTGGATAATAGGGAGGAGGGCCTTAAAATGAAATGGCTAAAGTCTAGTTGTTGGGTTTCATGAAAAGAGCCTAGCATTTGGGTTCAGCCATTCCTGGATTCAAATCCTGGCTCTGCTTCTTGGATCTTGGAAAAATCATTTAATAACTTTATTTTCAATTCCCTTATTGGTGAAATGGGAAAAATAACAACTCTTATAATTAAATGATTTTTTTTTAAATGACAGAGCTTGACAGAGAGTAGAGACTAAAATGTTGGCTGTTACAAATATTACCACTTATTTGTCGAGCAATTTAGAAAAAGCTAATTTGTTTCTCAGCTTCACTTTGCTACTATATATCAAGACTTATTATAGTAGTGGTAATATTTACATAAATAATATAAAGTAGCTAAGACAGTGCGGTTTTGATGTAGGGAAAGACAAAGAAATGAGTGTGATAGAAATGATAGCCTGTCAAATTGCTGTTTCTTTGTTTATCAGATGTAGTAGCTACTTATGTTTAGGGATCATTATACTGATGAAAAACAAATTTGAACTGCTCTGGAGGTGAATTTTTTCCTCCTTTTGATAGCTTAGCAGAGAGCTGACTCAGCTGGACTGACCCAGTTTGCTAAAAGATAGCAAGACCCTTGACTAGTGTCAACACTCCAGGCTGGCAAGCCCTTTCTAAGGCATCTGTGTCTTCAGATTTTGGTTTTGAGTATGCATAACCACTAGTGTCATTTCTTGGTCCAGAGATCCCTTAGAAAATATTTTTGGTACTCGGATAAACTAAACATTCTAATATCTAGTTCTAACTAGTTATAGGACCAGTAAGTACTATGCTATGCTATGCTATGCTATGCTATGCTATGCTATGCTATGCTATGCTATGCTATGCTATGCTATACTTATGTACCCTAATATGGAAGCTGGACTTGTTCTCTCTTGGGTTATCTGCTATCATGTGTCTAGCTTGCTGACCTGGGCCAACCCCTCTCTCTTGAATCTTGGCCATTGTGTGATGACAGCCTATGCTTGACCTATGCTGCAGAATAATGACAGTGTAAGGCATATGTTCTTTTGATTCTCTCCTTCTATATTTTTTATTTTTTCTCTAGTAAATTCTATATTATATTTGTATTATGTGGCACTACTGCTGTATATCCATGACCCTTTTGCATGACACATAGCAAAAATATGTATCTTTAAATCATACTCTGAGCTGCAAAGTGTTCTCACTGTAAGTGGCATGATGACCTGAGACCAACCTCTGGTGAATAGTCACACTGAAAGAAATTATGGGCAGAGTGTCCCATATTTCACTATTTAAATTATTTATCTCTCTCCCCCTCTACCTCCCCTCTCTTTTCTTTTCACTAATTGTACTTGATTCATGTAAGTTAAAGGGATATATGATTGAACTGTTCACTTTATTTTATGAGAGTTTTTGATGATTGCAGGGGAAGGACAACCCACCCTACACTTGGAAAGAAGTCTACAAGAGGTAAGTGGTGTCCTCTCCCTGGAAGCCTAGGGGACGGCCCTGGTGATGGTGCTCACCAGCAGAGTGCAGCTGTGGACAGTGTAGTGACAGGTTCACAAATCTCCAAGTCAAGGACACCTTTTGGAAAAGTCCTGAATTGGGCAGGAGTGTCCCTGCTATGCTCAGGCATGGCCTTAGAGCAGTTCAGGGGAAGCGGCTTTGACACAATTTTGCTGGTGAATCTATTCAGGCAACAACTGGATGCATCACCCATGCTGCAGGCAGCAGGAGATCTTAGTGGCGTTCTTCCAACAGCCACTGCAGCTCCAGGAAAACTCGATAGGACCTAGTCTATGCTTCCTTCCATGCTACATCACCAATCCTGCTTCTACACTGGCCCTCTTGCTGCTTTCTAAACACACCAAATATGCTCCTGCCTCATGGCCTTTAGAATGATCATTTCATCTACCTGAAAAACTCTTGCCATAGATATCTGTATGTTTTGCTCCCTCAAGTTACTTTTCTACTTGACAAGTACCCTTGTTAGAGTTTCCATCCCTGACTATTCTTTTCAAAATAGCTTATGTTCTCTGTTTCCCCCCAACTCTCCTTGATTGTTTTGCATTGTGGTTTTCTATTTTCTGTAGTTTCATTAGAATGCAAGCTTTGGGAAAGAAGGCCCGTACTTTTATTCTCTAATAAATGGCCTGCACTTAGATAAATGTTTATCACATAATAAGTGCTCAGTAAATATTAGCTGAATGAATAAATGCTTGTGTTATAATCAATTCACACAATCTCTCTGATTGACACTAGCGCCTTTATATGTCAGAAAGGAGATCTATTACTTTAAGACATGTGCCGGAAAGATTTACTCTGTTAGTTTATTTTCACACAGCTATAAAGACATACTCGAGACTGAGAATTTATAAAGGAAAGAGATTTAGTGAACTCACAGTTCCACATGGCTGGGGAGGCCTCAGGCAACTTACAATCATGATGGAAGAAGAACATCTTACATGGAAGCAGGTGAGAGAGAGTATGTGTGAGCACAGGAAAAACTACCATTTATAAAACCATCAGACCTCATGAGAATTCACTCACTATCACGAGAACTGCATGGGGGAAACCATAATCTAATCACTTCCTTCCCAGGACATGTGCGGATTACAGTTCAATATGACATTTGAATCGGGACAAAAAGCCTAACCATATCATGTACTTTTGAAATCTGCTGAAGAAACTCTACCAGGGAGGTGATAAAGGTTACCTCTAATTTTTAATTTTATGAGACAAATCAGTAGGGAATACTACTACTTTATTTTTTAGTCTACTTAATTTATTTATAAAGTCTTAGACCTAGTGAGCTTTTCTAACAATATAGCACACTCCAGTCTCTAAATCAACATGAAGGCTTTTGTTTAGGTTTTAACACCATTGTGCTATGTTTTACTCATTATTGTGTGGTTATTCTCTGGATGCTATAACCCCCCCAGTCCTCATTTCTACTCCCCAATCATCTTTCATTCTTTTCATGGCAAAATTTATGTTTATCTTGCCTAATTTTTGTACTTTGGTGACCCCACTGGATTGCTAGTTTTCATGGGGTTCAAGGACTCCACCAATCAGTATCTTGTAATACTTTAATGACCACATGGAATGCTAGCCATTCTTCCAGATTGTGAGAGTCGATATTAAATGGAACTCAATCTAAGCCTCATTCTTTTGACTCACTGGATACCTCTTTCACATACCCAGTTTGTTTCTCTTTGTCATTATTTCACATTTATATTCCTTTCACCCATTTTCCATTTCTGTGAATGTGTGTACAGGACAATTTTACTTCAATTTTAGAGCAGGATTTCATGAGATCCAATTAAGTATTTTTCTAATGCTCAAATATATAATGTCTACTACAGGATTCTTCTTATGCTCTAATTTTGTAATGAAACTGAAGGGAAATCGATCAGGTTTCTCTGGCATGAGTTGGTTGTTATAAGCTGATGCTGTTTATTACTTATTCTGTGTTCCTTTGGATTTTACAGAAATATTTTTCAGTATGCTTCCACTATTTTGATTACTAAACCCTGATCACATGGTTTGTTTTTTCAGGAAATCAATAAAAGGCTTGATTTTTTTTTCACATTTCTTTGTTCTATCTTATTTTTTCATTTTAAAATAACATTAATGTGAAATGTTTAAGGTGTTTTCCTGACAAATGTATGCACATTTACACTATTACTTATAAAGTAGAAAGTTTCCCAAATAATTGTATGCATAAAAATACAATATTACATAGGCAGGCCCTTAGAAGATAATACTCTGTCCTATAAAGTGGACTATAGTTTTAGATTTGGAAATGTATTAGTTTCATCATGAAGAAAGGACAGCGTCAGTCAGTGTTTAGTTTTTTTAGCTGCTATAATAAAAAGGCACACACTGGTGGTTTAAGATAGCATTCTTTCATAGTTTTGGAAGCCCTATATCCAAAATCAAAATGTTAGTAGGGCTATGCTTTCTCTGAAACCTGTAAGGGAGAATCTTTCCTTGCCTCTTCCTAGTTTTTCGTGCTTGGCAGCAACCTTGACACTCCTTGCGTTGCAGCTGCACCACCCCAGTCTTTGCCTCTGTCATTGCATGATGTTCTCTCTGTCTCTCCTCTGTGTCTGTCTAAATACGCTTCCCCTTTCTCTTACAAAGAAACTGTAATAACCTACCCTGGGCTAGCATCACTGACTCTTAGCTGTAAACTCCCACCTGGCTTCCCCTTCCCTACCACAGCCCCTTTGAGTGCATAACTGGGTCATGCTGCACTTAGAAGTGTTAAAGCTACTGTTCCTAACACTTGTAACCATTGTAACCACATCCTGCTTGGCATACCTGCCCCCTATCCCCCGCTATTAAGAAAATAATTTCCCTTTAATTATTGTGTAGAAGGAGCCTGAACACCCCCCTTCTTGGTAACACCTGTGCCCGCAGCCCCTTCCTCCAACCTGCTTTTCTGCTTTTGTAAAACTCCAATTCAGCTAGGCTCCCCCGCCCCTACCTACATTAAGGTATAAAAAATAATCGAGCCCCTTTCTCGGGCCGAGAAAATTTTGAGGGTTAGTTGTCTCTCAGTCGCTGGCTAATTAAAAAAGTACTCTTAATTTGGAACTCAGAGCGTGGCGTGTTCCTTCTAACTCGCTCAATTAACAACGTTTGGAGGACCCAGGTGGAGATATTCGCCACCAGGTGCAGAGCGGGCTATTCCCGGCTTCCCCGCAGGAGGAGGCGGACCATAGGGGAGGCTCCCCCTGAGATGTTCCCAGGCCCCATAGACCACCCTTTGCCGGAGGAGAGCGGATTGACTCCCGGCACCCTCCACCAAATTATTCTTCAGGGTCCTGGTCCTGCTCCGCGGAAAAGGTAAGTCAGGCCTGATTTGGTTATTCCTTTAAGTTACAGGGATCATCCAATTACTGGGACGCCGCAATTAACTACAGTAATTCCTGTAACCTCGGGCTCTGGGTGCCCCAGAGTCCCTGGTCCTGGTTCTGGTTTTTGGCTGGTTTTGGACTCTGGAAGAGTCCCTGGTTCTGGTTCTGGTTTTTGGCTGGTTTTGGACTCTGGAAGAGTCCCTGGTCCTGGTTCTGGTTTTTGGCTGGTGTTGGCATCTGGAAGAGTCCTGGTTCTGGTTTTAAACTCTGGAAGAGTCTTGGTTCTGATTTTAAACTCTGGAAGAGTCCCTGGATCTGGTTTTAAACTCTGAAAGAGTGCTGGTTCTTGTTTTAAACTCTGGAAGAGTCCTGGTTCTGGTTTTAAACTCTGGAAGAGTCCCTGGTTCTGGTTTTCGGACTCTGCGTGTCCCAGAGTCCCTGGTTCCTGGTTCTGTCTTTACACTCTGGGGGTCTAAAAAATAAACTTCAGTCTGTTAACTTTTACCTCTGTCCAGAAAAACAACCCAATACTAGCTGCCAGCAAGTTAATCAACTTTCCTACCCTTACTAAACTTGTGTAACCTTGGCTACTTACTTTAACTTGCAATCCACTTACCATAACTGTTCATAACCCTAGCTTAACTCATTGGTACTGCAGTATAACATGGAAATTAAAAAATAAACTGGCCAAAAATTGTTAACTGCCTAAAGGCTAAACCTCCATACTATATTGAACTACAAGTTAAAGCCCCTTTCAACATTGGGCCTCTTGCTTGCCAGACACTCCCCTGTTCCCTTGCACTGAGACATGTGGAAGAAAACATCTCCTACTTCATCAGCAACAGGTATAAACTGTGTGATTCTCCTTTTCATGCTACTTGTAACCAGTCTCTACTTATTTCCCTAAACGCCTGTCTCCTACGAGGCACCTAACAATACCTGGCTGGCCTGTACCTCAGGCCTCCCCGCTGCACCAATAGGACTAAACCTAAAACTCTTCTGTGCAAGGTGGTTCATGTGCTTCCCCACTTCTATGTGTACCGCAGACCAGAAAAACAACTTCTCATTACTCCCTGGAAACGACATTTCAGAACCCGCTAAGCTGTCCCCCCCTTGTGCCCCTTCTGGCTGGCCTTAGTGTAGCTGGGTCAGCAGCTGTCGGCACTGCTGCCCTCTTCCGGGACTCAACTAACTCCCTGTCTCAACAAGAAAATGCCTGTTTAAAAAATCTTCAGTCTACCACAAATATGTTACATACTCAGGTAAAATCCCTAGCTAAAGTTGCTTTCCAAAACCGCCAAGGCTTAAATCTAGTATTCCTCTCCCAGGAAGGTTTATGTGTAGCACTGGAAAAAAACTGTTTTTATACTAACAACTCTGGTGTCATAAAAAAACGCCCTCCAAAAGGTCCAGAATAATTTAAATAAACACCAACAAAAACAAAATGCCTCATGGTTCCAGAGCATCTTTAAAGCCCATGGTTAACTACCTTAGTAACTAAGCTAGTGGAACCTCTTCTTCCCCTCTCCTTCTCCTGTTAGGCTTAATCTTTAAACTCTGTTAAACTGGCTCCTTAACTTTCATAATTCAACACATACATTCTGTTAAACTCATGTATCTCAGGAGCCACTATAACCCCCTTATAACTAAGAGGTCAGTGCTTTAACTCCCCAAAAACACAAGTGGGGAATGTAATAACCTACCCTGGGCTAGCATCACTGACTCCAGCTTAGCTGTAAATTCCAACCTGGCTTCCCCTCCCTACCACGGCCCTTCTGAGTGCATAACTGGGTCATGCTGCACTTAGAAGCATTGAAGCTACTGTTCCTAACACTTGTAACCATTGTAACCGCATCCTGCTTGGCATAGGCACTCCCCTGCTATTGTAAGAAAAAAATTCCCTTTAATTATTATGTAGAAGGAGGCTAAGCACCCCCCTTCTTGGTAACATCTGTGATGGGCAGCCTCTTCCTCTAACCTGCTTTTCTGCTTGTGTAAAATTCTGCTTCAGCTAGCCTCCCCCTCCTCTACCTAAATCAAGGGAAAAAAAAATAATCAAGCCCCTTCCTCTGGGCCGAGAAAATTTTGAGTGTTTTAGTTGTCTCTTGGTCACTGGCTAATTAAAAAAGGACTCTTATTTTGGAACTCAGAGCATGGCGTGTTCCTTCCAACTCGCTGGGTTACAACAAAACCAGTTGTTGGATTTAGGAACCACCATATCCAGCATGCCCTCATCAAAAGTTGGTTACATCTGTAAAGACCCTATTTACAAATAAGGTCACACTCTCGGGTATCAGGGATTAGAAGAAGTCAAACATCTATTTTGGGAGGATACAGTTCCACTTCTATAGCCAAGTTCCCAAGTCTCTGAATCTTTAGCCAGCCATTGCAATGAAAATACAGCAAGAGGATGATAAGGACCGTTGTTGTTGACTCCTGTTTGCTCTCCAACTCTTGTGACTCAGAAAGGCCTAGATTAGAGGCAAGCTCTGCAACTTGTCCACTTTTACTTTTTTCTTTTAATTGAGTTCCAACCTGGTTCTAAAAGAGACTAAGAGTCAAAATCCAAAAAGGCAATATATTTCCCAAATGGTAATGGCAGAGACAGAAATATAAAGGGAATGAATTCCTCAAAAGAACTGCATACCAAATCAAGATCTCTCGGTACCTATGCTTTCCCTGCTGTAAGCTCCGCTTCCACTGTGGCTAATTAAAAGATGGATCTTTATCAGCTGATTAGATGAATGAAATGAGCTCTCTGTAGAGGTTGAATGCCTCAAATATTCCTCAAAGGAAATAATTTTGTCTTAATTATTTTGTAACTTAAAAGATTGCTTAAATCTGTGATGTGCTGGCAAGGTGGCTCTATTTTTTTTTTTTAAGCCCTGATTTATAGCATTTATCAAGTCACATGGTGTGAATAAATATTCCCACCATGGTCAATCTCATGATGCCAATGGTTGAACAACTGGCTTGAAAAACCACTGAAAATTTTACAATAAGATCTTTAGAGCCAGCGTGAGTTGGTTCCAGCATTCCACTGAATCAGTTCATCAATTTGCTGCATGACAATTCAGAAGAGCCTGCAATGTCATGGAAACCATAGATGGAAATATGGTCATGTTATGGTTTGGAATCTGGAACATATGTAAAAGAGAGCATTCACCATCACAAAAATGTTAAATAATTTTTGTCGAAAGTTAATTAAATCAACAAAATGGTAGCACATGTAAAATCATCAGCTATTTCAAAACTTGTAATCCTTAATGTTAGTGAAGATACACTAATGTGAGGTGTGCTTACACATGACTGGTGGATGCTTAAATTCATATAAACTTAATGAAAATAATTAACTTTTAAGAAACGACAAATTTTATGTTTTTATGTTGTAAATTTTTGTTATAATACTTCTAGAGTAATTTTTTCTTTGTTGAAAAAAGATATCAAGCTTTCTAAGGTACTTAAGTCCCTTCTAACTATCTCTCTGGCTTCATCCTCTTCCTTTTCCCTCTCGTATACACTCCAACCATACTGCCCTTTCTGCCATTTCTCAGACATAGACAAGTAACTTCCCTACTTTGGGCTTGCCATTTTCTCTTCTGCCATTTCTTCCTGCCAATAGTTGCGTGGCCACCTTCCTCATTTAATTCGGGTCTTATCAAATAATGACTTTTAGACAGATAACTCTGACAAAAACAGTACTGCCTCTATCATACATACACCTGCATTATCTATAGGCAAAATATCTAGAACTAGAATTTCTGGGTTAAACAACATATATTTAAAATATCAGTAGATATTTCCAAATTTCCCTCAGAGTTATATGGCACTGCTACCTTATAGGAGCATGAAAATGAAAATTTAAAAAGTTAAATGGATTTGTATTCTTTGACTACCAAAAATTATAAAATCCTGTTTCTGATTTGTAAAAGAAAAATGATTTATAAATAAATCTGGATAGATATTTAAAATTCTTGATGAAAAATATAGGCAATTCAAACCAAAAGCCAACCTCAGGCTTGATGAAGAAATATGAGTAGAATTTCTATCTATATTAAGAACAAGACAAAGATGCTTCCCAAAGACATAAGTGTTGAATGGTTCAAGGCTTTGGAGAAGGTTGATGGATGAGGCATAAGACAATGAGTCGGGTAATCAGGGTCAACAGGGCATTCCCGATACAGATGTGCAGTTGTGTACTGCACAAGGGTACACATATAAGAGAATACATTCACATGATAAACATGACAGATTTGTGTATTTAATATGAAATATTTTTGGTGATAGTGGGAAATCAGATAGTCCTAAGAAAATCAGGATATCATGTCAAGTTTATTAGAGATGAAAAGAAACTGTCTTGAGGAAGAATGCCTTATTCTAATCTTCTCAAAAGTAGAAATGGGCAAGTTTTGGCTCTAAAAGACAGCATCAAACATGGCCCGACTCAGGCCACCCATTTTATTAGGAGCTGAGCGGAGCCAAGCTAGCAACTAACCATCTGTTGTCAATAGGGTGATCTCTGTATGTGGCCTGGACTGATGTGCCCCAAGATCAGTTTCCTCACTGTAGTCTGGTGAGGATCCTCTATTGGCAGTTGTCAATTGACAGCTAAAGATTATCTGGCAGAAGTGAGGCCTGACCAACCTCTGAGATTTCTTGAGACCTATGACTTGCCTACCCAGAGCTTACACAAACCTCTTTAGAGGGTGGGATTCTTGACTTGAAAGATGGTGGTATTGGAAGAAAACCTCCCAGGACTTGTTTTCAGGTGAGACAGATGGTCACATACCAATGTGATAATATTGTTTGATAAAATCAAGGAATTATAAACGCGTGGTAACCAGGAATAGACTTCTCTACAACAAATCCAGGCTCTTCAAAAAAAAAATTTTTTTTAGAAATAGAAGAAACTAAAATAACTCTATGTGATGATCAAAATAATAGAAATGAAAATTGGGTCAGATTGGAATAAAGATGAACATAATTACTGCAACACACAAATTCCCTGTTTTTAAGCAAAAATGGCCTTTATTATCCAAATCTCCACGTCTCTCTTGCATATCAACTATCTATACGACAAATGCCCGGTTGACACCATACTGGGGTAAGGTGTCACCACAGGGAAGGAGAGGTGCCCCTGGAACTCTGAACTTCCGGATATGTGGACTCCATTCCACAGGGGAAAAAAAATCTTTCTTAGTTTTTTGGATTGTTCCCAGAACAGACCAATTCCCTCATTTATTTAGTGCTTTAGAAAGCATTTCTTCACCTAAAAATATTATAAGTGATATTAGCCCTGTTTATAGAGCCCTTTTAAACCACATCACATTTGTAGTATTTATTTGCTATTCCCATTTAATGTTTTCATCTAACTTTAGAAAGTATTTTATTTTTAAATGCATTTAGAAAAATATGTAAAAGAATGATAAAACGATTTAAAGGCATAATCTTGAAATTGAAAATAAAAGAAGTTATGACTTGAGAGATTATGAGTCAAGTGCTAAAAAAGATTTTAGTTTTTTGTTTTACTCTCCATTTTACAAGTATTAGTAGGTACCATGTATATAAAGAATTTTGTAAGATATAAAATGTAGACAAGAAACGGGAGATGTGGCTCAAAATTGATGAGAAGCTCATTGTTCAATAAGGAGATGAGACATGCTTACATGCAAATAACAAGAGAGTCAGGGGTTAAATAACAGAGCACCAACAGGTTACCCGTGCCACAGTAAGTCTACAAGCACAGCCTGCCATATTACAAAATAATTCAAAGTCAATGGAAATGTAGAAAATATTTCTTGGAGCAGAATTTGAGCTATATTTTAGACTAGGAAGTATTCTTTCAATTCATTAAGCAACATGAGCAGTGACTTTTAGACTGAAAATAAGCATGAACTCCATTTCCAAAACAACCAACTCAAATGAAACGATGATTCATGTTGTACAGAAAGTTTGGATAGTTAGGAGGAGGAGGATGGAGGGAGTATTGGAGATACCAGATTGTGGGATGACTTAAAACATGGCCATAGACACTCATCTTAACTCTGCACACAATGGGAAATTATTGCCACTTGTATCAGTCAGGCTTCTCCAGAGAAACAAAACCAATAGGGCACACACACACACACACACACACACACACACACACTCACCCACCCATACACTGCATAATGATGTTTTGGTCAATGATGAACCACACATAAAACCTTTGTCTCATAAAGTTATAATATATCTTTACTGTACCTTTTCTACATTTAGATACATAAAAACATTTATCATTGTGTGTTAATTACCTACAATATTTAGTACAATAACATGCTGTACAGGTTTTTAGCTTAGGAAAAATAGGCTATAATCATATTGCCTAGACTTGTAGTAGACCTATCCCATCTAGGTTTGCGTAAGAACATTCTATGGTGTTTGCACAATGACAAAATTGCCTAACAACACATTTCTCAGAACATATCCTTATCATTAAGGGATGCATATCTGTATATACATATGTGAAATTTATTATAAGGAATTGGATTAAATGATTACCAGCTAGAAGTCTCATGATTTGCTATCTGGACAGTGGAAACCCAGGAAAACTAGTGGTATATATTCCATTCCAAGTCCAAAGGCCTAAGAACCAGAAGCACTGATGGCTTAAGTTTTAATCTAAAAGGAGAAGGCCAATGTCTCAGCTCAAGTAGTGGGGTAGAGGAAGCTAATTCAACCTTTCTCTGCCTTTTTGTTCTATTCAGGTCCTCAGCAGATTGGATGAGGTCCACCTGCGTTGCAGAGGGCCATCTGCTTTACTTAGACTACCAATTCAAATGTCAATCTTTCCTGTAAACACTCAGACACACTCAGAAACAATGTTTCACCAGCATGAATGGCCCAGTCAAGTTGCCACAAAAAATGAGCCATCACAATTGTAGACTAGCAGAGTGAAAAGATAAATGAAAACAATGACTTCCCTTTAGGTAAATTTGACTTGTGGTAGTGAGTTAAGCGGTTAGAGACCAGAAGGCAAGAAGCCATTAGACCCGCTAACATGCGCTTATATAAATATAGAAGTGAAGTCGTAAAGCCTGGAGAGAAGTAATGACAGAAAAGTCAAGGGTATATTTTTAGGAGTAGTCTCAAAGCATTCAGTGATTTACTTGGAAATGAAGAGGTAAGGCCAAAGTTTTATGCCTGAATGGAGCATTAGCAAAAATGAGAATTTTTTTGAGGGAAATATCTGGTTTCAGAGGATGATGATTTGGGCTGATTTTGCACACTGAATTACTCATGCAGATTTAGGCAACTGAAGATATAGATGTAGAGCTCGGGTCTGAAGTCATCATTGAGTGTTATGCCACAGTGAGCATAAGCAGTAAAGGGCCTTTGGCCTCCCAGATGACCCAAAATTATATGAAGTCTGATCAGTAGCTAGAAGCGTTTTTATGTATGGAGTAGTCAAATAGAAAAGTTTTAATACACCTTAGAGCCTATAGTTCTCAGAGCATAATGGAACCAAGGAGAAAGGATCATAAAACAGAGCATTGCAGAAGTAAAAATGGAGAAACAGAAGATGATGGAGGGTCAAGAGAAAGGCAGCTCCTAAGGCAAACCTTGCTGGAGGAGGAGGTGGTGGTAGTTCAGGGACTTCTAATAGGGGCTGGAAGTGGAACAACCCAGAGGAGCGGGGAGAGCAGTGAGAAGAACAAATAGACCTGAGGTGGAAGAGGAGGCTGGAAAAACATTGTTTTTTGAAGGTGATGAAGTTGCTGATCACTTTTGTAATGAAAATAAAGTAATACAAAATAACATCTAATGTTAAGTGTTTATAATTCTTAGCTATTATTATTAGTGATAATGTTTTGTTTCTTTTTTTAAGTTCTGGGATATATGTGCAGAATATACAGGTTTGTTACATAGATATACATGTGCCATGGTGGTTTGCTGCACCTATCAACCTGTCATCTACATTTTAAGCCCTGCATGCATCAGACATTTGTCTTAATGCTCTCATTCCCCTTTCCTCCTACCCACCGACAGGCCCTGGTGTGTGATATTCCCCTCCCTGTGTCCATGTGTTCTCATTGTTCAGCTCTTACTTATGAGTGAAAACATAAGTGGTGTTTAGTTTTCTGTTCCTGTGGTTAGTTTGCTGAGGATGATGTTTTCCAGCTTCATCCGTGTTCCTGCAAAGGACATGAACTCATTCTTTTTTATGGTTACCCAATATTCTATGTTGTATATGTGCCACATTTTTTTTTATCCAATCTATCATTGATGGGCATTTGGGCTGGTTCCAAGTCTTTGCTATTGTGAATAGTGCTTCAATAAACATACGTATGCATGTGTCTTTACAGTAGAATGATTTGTAATCCTTTGGGTATATACCCAGTAATGGGATTGCTGGGTCAAATGGTATTTCTGGTTCTAGATGCTTGAGGAATCACCACAGTGTCTTCCACAATGGTTGAACTAATTTACACTCCCACCAACAATGTAAAAGCATTCCCTTTTCTCCACAGCCTTGCCAACATCTGTTGTTTCCTGACTTTTTAATAATTGCCATTCTAACTGGCTTGAGATGGCATCTCCTTGTGGTTTTGATTTGCATTTCTCTAATGGCCAGTGATGATAAACTATTTTATATGTTTGTTGGCCACATAAATGTCTTCTTTTGAGAAGCGTCTGTTCATATTCTTCACCCACTTTTTGATGGGGTTGTTAGTTTTTTTTCTTGAAAATTTGTTTAAGTTCCTTGTAGATTCTGGATGTTAGACTTTTGTCAGATGGGTAGCTTGCAAAAATTTTCTCCCATTCTGTAGGGTGCCTGTTCACTCTGATGATAAGAGCTTCTGCACAGCAGCAGAAACTAAGTTTGATTAGATTCCATTTGTCAATTTTGGGTTTTGTTGCCATTGCTTTTGGGGCTTCAGTCATGAAGTCTTTGCCCATGCCTATGCCCTGAATGGTATAGCCTACATTTTCTTCTAGGGTTTTTATGGATTTGGGTTTTACATGTAAGTCTTTAATCCATCTTAAGTTAATATTTGTACAAGGTGTAAGGAAGGGGTACAGTTTCAGTTTTCTGCATATGGCTAGCCAGTTTTCCCAGCACCATTTATTAAATAGGGAATCCTTTCCCAATTGCTTGTTTTTGATGTTTGTCAAAGATCAGATGGTTGCAGATGTGTAGTCTTGCTTCTGAGGTCTCTGTTCTGTTCCATTGGCCTATATATGTGTTTTGGTACCAGTACTATGCTGTTTTGGTTACTGTAGTATAGCTGGAAGTCAGGTAGCATGATGCCTTCAAGCCTTGTTCTTTTTGCTTAGAATTGTCTTGGCTATATGGCTCTTTTTTGGTTCCGTATGAAATTTAAAGTAGTTTATTTATTTATTTTTTTTTTTTTTCTAATTCTGTGACGAAAGTCAAAGTCAAATAGCTTGATGAGGATAGCATTGAATCTATAAATTACTTTGGGCAGTATGGCCATTTTCATGATATTGATTCTTCCTATCCATGAGCATGGAATGTTTTTCCATCTGTTTGTGTCCTCTCATTTCCTTGAGCAGTGGTTTTTCTTCTTAAAGAGGTCATTCACATCCCTTGTAAGCTATATTCCTGTGTGTTTTATTCTCTTTGCAGCAACTGTGAATGATAGTTCACTCATGATCTGGCTCTCTGCTTGTCTATTGTTGATGTCTAGGAATGCTTGTGACTTTTGCACACTGATTTTGTATCCTGAGACTTTGCTGAAGTTGCTTATTAGCTTAAGTTTTGGGGCCAAGGTGATGGGTTTTCTAAATATACAATCATGTTGTCTACAAATAAAGGCAATTTGACTTTTCTCTTCCTATTTGAATACCTTTTATTTCTTTCTGTTGCCTGATTGCCCTGGCTGGAACTTCCAATACTATGTTGAATAGGAGTGGTGAGAGAGGGCATCCTTGTCTTCTGCCAGGTTTCAGATGAAATGCTTCAAGCATTTGCTCATTCAGTATGATATTGGCTATGAGTTTGTCATAAATAGCTCTTACTATTTTGAGATATGATCCATGAATATCTAGTTGATTGAGAGTTTTTAGCATGAAGGGATGTTGAATTTTATCAAAGGCCTTTTCTGTGTCTGTTGAAATAATTTTGTTTTTGTCAATTGGTTCTGTTTATGTGATGGATTACATTTATTGATTTGCATATGTTGAACCAACCTTGCATCCCAGGAATGAAGCCAACTTGATTGTGGTGGGTAAGCTTTTTTGATGTGCTGCTGGATTCAGTTTGGCCAGTATTTTACTGAGGTTTTTCACATTGATGTTTATCAGGGATATTGGCCTGAAATGTGTGTGTGTGTGCGTGTGCGCACGTGCGCGTGCCTCCATGCGCACACACTTGCCAGGTTTTGGTATCAGGATGATGCTGGCCTCATAAAATGAGTTAAGGAGGAGTCCCTCTTTTTGGAATAGTTTGGAATAGTTTCAGAAGGAATGGTATCAGCCCCTCTTTGTACCTCTGGTAGAATTTGGCTGTGAATCCATCTGATCCTGGGCTTTTCTTGCTTTGTAGGCTATTAATTACTGCCTCAATTTCAAAACTTGTTATTAATCTATTCAGGGATTTGACTTCTTACTGGTTTAGTCTTGGGAGAGTATATGTGCCCAGGAAATTATCCATTTCTTCTAGATTTTCTAGTTTATCTGCATAGAGGTGTTTATAGTATTCTCTGATGGTAGTTTGTATTTCTGTGGGATCAATGGCAATATCCTCTTTATCTTTTATTTTGTCTATTTGATTCTTCCTATTTTCTTATTTATTAGTCTAGCTAGTAGTCCATCTATTTTATTAATCTCTTCTAAAAGCCAGCTCCTATGTTCATTGGTTTTTTTAAGGTGTTCTGTGTCTCTATCTCCTTCAGTGCTGCTCTATTCTTAGTTATTTCTTGTCTTCTACAAGCTTTTTAATTTGTTTGCTCTTGCTTCTTTAGTTCTTTTAATTGTGATGTTAATATGTTGATTTTAGACCTTTCCAGCTTTCTGATGTGGGCATTTAGTGATATAAATTTTCCTTCTAACACTGCTTTAGCTGTGTCCCAGACATTCTGGTACATTGTTTCCTTGTTCTCATTGGTTTCAAATAACTTCTTTATCTCTGCTTTAATTTTGTTATTTACCCAGTAGTCATTCAGAAACAAGTTGTTCAATGTAGTTGTGGGGATTTGAGTGACTTTCTTAGTCGTGAGTTCTAATTTGATTTAACTGTGATCTGAGAGATTGTTATAATTTTCATTCTTTTGCATTTGCTGAGGAGCATTTTACTTTCAATTATGTCAATTTTAGAATATATGCTATGTGGCACTGAGAAGAATGTATATTCTGTTGATTTGGAGTGGAGAGTTCTGTAGATGTCTGTTAGGTCTGCTTGGCCTAGAGCTAGGTTCAAGTCCTCAATGTCCTTGTTATTTTCTGTCTCATTGATCTGTCTGGTATTGACAGTGGGGTTCTAAAGTCTCCCACTATTAACGTGTGGGAGTCTACAAGTCTTTGTAGGTATCTAAGAACTTGTTTTATGCATCTGGGTGCTCCTGTATTGGGTGCATATCTATTTAAGATAATTAGCTTTTTTGTTACATTGATCCCTTTACCATTATGTAATACCCTTCTTTGTCTTTTTTGATCTTTGTTGATTTAAAGTCTGTTTTATCAAAGACTAGGATTACAACCCCCTTTTTTTTTTCTTTCCATTTGCTTGGTAAATATTCCTCCATCCCTTTATTTTGAACCTATGTGTGTCTTTGTATGTGAGATGGGTCTCCTGAATATAGCACACCAATGGATCTTGACTCGTTATCCAATTTGCCACTCTGTGTCTTTTAATTGGGGCATTTAGCCCATTTACATTTCAGGTTAATATTGTTATGTGTCAATTTGATCCCATCATCATGATGCTAGCTGGTTATTTTTCACATTAGTTGATGCAATTTCTTCATAGTGTCATTGGTCTTTATATTGTGGTGTGTTTTTGCAGCGGCTGGTACCAGTTTTTCCTTTCCATATTTAGTGTTTCCTTCAGAAGCTCTTGTAAGACATGCTGGGTGGTGACAAAAATCCCTCAGCATTTGCTTGTCTGTAAAGGATTTTATTTCTCTTTTGCTTATGAAGCTTAGTTTGACTGGACCTGAAATTCTGGGTTGAAATTTCTTTTCTTTAAGGATATTGAATATTGGCCCTCAGTCTCTTCTGGCTTGTAGGGTTCTGCAGAGAGATCTGCTATTAGTCTGATGGGCTTCCCTTTATAGGTAACCTGACCTTTCTCTCCATCTGCCCTTAACATAGTTTCCTTCATTTCAACCTTGGAGAATCTGATGATTATGTGTCTTTGGGTTGCTCTTCTCAAGTAGTATCTTAATGGTATTCTCTGTATTTCCTGAATTTGAATGTTGGTCTTGCTAGACTGGGGAAGTTCTCCAACCTAGCAAGATAATATCCTCAGAATATCCTGAAGTGTGTTTTCCAACTTGATTTCATTCTCCCCATCACTTTCAGGTACACCAATCAAATGTAGGTTTGGTCTTTTCACATAGCCCCATATCTCTTGGAGGCTTTATTCATTCCTTTTTATTCTTTTTTCTCTAATCTTGTCTTCATGCCTTAGTTCAGTAAATTGATCTTCAATCTCTGATATCCTTTCTTCTGCTTGATTGATTCAGCTATTGATACTTGTATATGCTTTACGAAGTTCTAGTGCTGTGTTTTTCAGCTCCATCGGGTCATTTACGTTCTTCTCTAAACTATTTATTCTAGTTAGCAGTTCTTGTAACTTTTTATCACGGCTCTTAGCTTTCTTGCATTGGGTTAGAACATGCTCCTTTAACACAAAAGAGTTTGTTATTACCCACTTTCTGAAGCCTACCTCTGTCAATTCCTCAATCTCGTTGTCTGTCCAGTTTTGTGCCCTTGCTGGAGAGGAGTTGCAACCACTCAGAGAAGAGACATTCTTTGTTTTGAAATTTTCAGCATTTTTGTGCTGGTTTTTCCTCATCTTCGTGGATTTATCTATCTTTGATCTTTAAGCCTGATGACCTATGGATGGGGTTTTTGTGTGGGGTCTATTATGTTGATGTTGATGTTGTTGCTTTCTATTTGTTAGTTTTTCTTCTAACAGCCAGACCCCTCTTCCGCAGGTCTGCTGCAGTTTGCTGGAGGTCCACTCCAGACTCTGTTTGCCTGGGTACCACCAGTGGAGGTTGCAGAACAGCAAAGATTCCTGCCTGCTCCTTCTGGAAACTTTATCCCAACGGGGCACTGGCTTGGTATCAGCTGGAGCTCTCCTGTATGAGGAGATTGTCAAACCCTGTTGGGGGGTTTCTTTGAGTCAAGAGGCACGGGCATCAGAGACTCACTTGAGAAGGCAGTCTGTCCCTTAGCAGAGCTTGTGTGCTGTGTGGGAGGAATCCCTCTTGTCAGGATCAGCTGCTCTCTTCCGAGCTGGCAGGCGGGAATGATTAAATCCACTGAAGCTGGGCCCACAGCCGCCCCTTCCCTCAGTTGCTCTGTCCCAAGGAGATGGAGATTTTGTCTGTAAGCCCCTGACTGGGGCAGTTACCTTTCCTTCAGAGATGCCCAGCCCAGGGAGGAGGAATCTAGAGAAGCAGTCCAGCCATAGCTGCTTTGCCGCACCCAGTGCAGACCTCCCATCCTCCTTAGCATTGTCGGGAAAATCACCTACTAAACCCTCAGTAATGGCAGACGCTCCTCCCCTCACCAAGCTCAACAGTCATATGTCTACTTCAGACTGCTGTGCTAGCAGCAAGAATTCCAAGCCAGTGGTTCTTAGCTTGATGGGCTCCATGGGAGTGGGACACTGCTGAGTGAGACCACTCTGCTCCCTGTCTTCAGCCTCCTGTCCAGAGGAGTGAACAGTTCTGTCTTGCTGGTGTTCCAGGCACCACCAGAGTATGATAAAATACTCCTGTAGCTAGCTCGATGTCTGCCCAAATAGCCACCCAGTTTTGTGCTTGAAACTCGGGGACCTGATGGTGTAGGTACATGAGGGAATCTCCGGATCTACAGATTGCAAAAACTGTAGGAAAAGCATAGTGACCTGGAAGGGTAGCCCAGTCCTTCATGGCTTCCTGTGACTAGGGGCAGGGAGGGCCCTGGCTCCTGGCACTTCCTAGGTGAAGCGATACCCCACCCTGCTTCTGCTTGCCCTCCGTGGGCTGCACACACTGTGTAACCAGTCCCAGTGAAATGATGTGGCTACCTCATTCGGGAATGCAGATATCACCCGCCTTCTGTGTTGGTCTCGCTGTGTGCTGCAGACCAGAGCTATTCCTATTTGGTCATCTTGGCCCTTCCCCCAAATAAGTTACTTTAAAAAATGTAATTGTTATCCTTTTCCCTCATCTGGTGTAGTTTCAGTTTTTAGTCTGACTCCTTCCCTAAACTGATTTCCTTGAAGCCTAGGAAACTGCTTTCTTCCTGATCCTTGAAATGAAAACTAAATGTGTGCTTGGCTAAAGTAGACCATTAATCTTATTTATAGAATAAATATAAATAAAGAATGATGCCTGAATAAATGAAGGAAGGGAGGAAAGAATACAGAATTAAGTATTCTAGGCCAGAATATTCCATTTAAAGAACTAATCAGCCAGATGACATAATCTAATGATAAATCATTGAGAGCATAAAAATATTTTTAATCAGTAAACCTAGTAGATTTGAATCAGGAAAATTCTGTATATGTGCCCTCAAGGACTTTATATTGTTAAATACAGTAAAGCTTCAGCATAAGTCCTCTTTCTCAAAGATTAAATTGTAGTCTGAGTAGGATTCTTGCCTCCTATATGAAGCACATATAACATCTGCCTCTGAGAAAAAAAAAAACTAGTTTGGGCATGGTGGCTCATGCCTATAATCTAGCACTTTGGGAGGCTGAGGCAGGCAGATCGCTTGAGCCCAGGTGTTTGAGACCAGCCTGGCAACATGATGAAACACCATCTCTACTAAAAATACAAAAAAATTGTCCAGCCTGGTGGCACAACCCTATAATCCCAGTCAATCTGGAGGCTAGGGCAGGAGCATTGCTTAAACCTGGGAGGTCAAGATTTCAGTGAGCCAAGACCATGCTAGTGCACTGCACCCCAGTCTAGGCAACTGAGCAAGACTCCATCTCAAGAAAAAAAAAAAAGAAAAAGTAAACTTAAATGTGGAATGTGGCTCCCCTGGCGTCATGTTATCATGGCATCTTTTATAATGGAAGATTGAACAAAGAACATTATCTTCAGTATACTTTCCTTTCTTAAACATTAGGGCAAATACAAATAGTTGCTTAGTATGCACCAAGATTCCTGGATCTCCTTTTGGGTATATGTCCTCTTAAAATTGGATGTGGCCATGGGATTTGCTTCAGCCAATGACATCTGAGTGAAATTGATGAAGATGGCTTCTAGACCTGAGTATTTAATAGTTGGGAACACGTTCCCCATGCTCTCATCTATGCCCTGATACATCCTGAAGCATCATATTGAAAAGACAGCACCATAAGATGATGGAGCCTTTGTCATTCTGGGTCCCTGAACACATATGATGGCAGCATACCCTGCTGATCCCTGCTGGACATAGTGTGAATAAGAAATAAATGCTTTCAACCACTGAAGTTTCTGCAGTTGGTTGTTACCCCAATATAACTGGCCTATCCTGACTGACAAAACCCTCGTACTAAAAAAGGAAAGTATTTTTTTTTCCCTGTAATTCTAAGATTGCTAGGGAAAAGTTACCATATATCTATGCAATTGCCTTGATATAGACAAAGTTAAAATGTACTAAAAACTAAAAGGTTTATAGACCTTTCCCTTCCCAGTTGAAGGATTAAAGCTGCATTTCATAATTTGTTTTGTTTTTTTCTACTCTAGTGACACCAACTGTGTGTCTATATTTTTACTATGCCTAAGGGAAATTATTGATAGTTTTGCTTTTACTATTTTATATCTGAGAAAGGTGATTTGTTTTATTTCATATTTATTTGCTCTAGGTTCAATATTAAGAAAAGGATATGAAGATCTATAACATGCAAAGAAAGGAGGAAAAAGCCAATCTAGTTTTTTTGTTTGTTTGTTTTTAAAGGTTGAAGTCAAGAAAAAATGATAGGAAAACCCGACCTGTTTACCAGACCATGTTTGATACATATTATTATTTATTTCCATAAAATCTCTTTTAAATGTTCATTTTGCATGCAAATGCATAATGCTTTTTTTTCCCCATTCAGTCTCATACACATCTTGGAATCCCCTGTGAGCTATCAGCCTGGGAGAACAGCCCTTTAAGATTCTGCTGTCTCTATTCATTATATATACTGTAGCTCTGTACGTGTTTATTTTGCTAGTTATATGTGTTCAGGCAGGAATTCAAATATGTGATTCTCATTCTTGCTTTCCAAGGGAATTCTCCTGAGGGAGAAAAACAATGTACATGTTTCTCTTTTTATTTGACAAAACCAAAACAATCCTGGATTTAGACCTTACAAGGAAATATATTCCACACAAAGTAAAAGCAAAGGACTGTCTTTGTTTCTCTTCCGGCTTTGAATCCGACCTGCTTTTATTAAGAGAAAAGACAGACAGCATAGCCTTAACTCTAAAACCAAGAGGTCTTTCTTGCTCCATTACCAGGCAGAAAGGGCAGAGCATTTACAGACAAGTGAAATTTCTTTACAGAGGAATGATGCCTTAACATGGTCAGACTTTGTGTCTGAGAATCACTGATGCAATCTTCTGATTTTAGGGCTCAGTTAAGTAAAGCATGCATAGCATCCAGGTCAGGAAATGCTTAAAATGTTTAAGGGGGAAAATAAATAAACAGCTTAATAACCAGTTTAGTGGAAAATGTGACTTGTGGAGAAACATCCTACTTAAAATGGGAGCTCTAATAAGGTTTCCTGGACTCATAAGTGCATGAAGTTCATAAAAATGTCCCCACCAACCAATTATGATTACTCTATGCCTTTAATTACTTTTCAACTGATGTGGAACTCAAGATATTATCAGCATCTGCTTTGCTGAGTTAGACAGCTGAGCAATCCAGGATACGGCAGAACTTGAACAAAAAATTCAGAATGATGAATAGAGAATGCTACTTGAAAAAAATTTTAAAATTTTTTGATATGGTCTTTGTTGGACATTTCCTCCTCTTATCTGCTTGTGTTTTCACTTTCAAGTTGATAACTCCCAGACTGAGTTGAAACACGGTGATGTTTCTGCCATTCTCTTCAGAGTTCATTGTGACTTTTTTTTTTTTTTTTATCATCAGCAGAAATAGAGGAAGACTGAATTAAACAGGAGCTGCAGAACTTGTGAGTGCGATAACAATACAAATGGATTTTCTCTAACAGAGAAAAACAGCTGTCTCTATTATTTGAATGCTTCACCTTTCTCCATTCCATTAATTGGGTCTTTGATCACAAGCTGAGGTGGAGAGGCCCTGATAAGGAATAGGTTATTAGTAAAGTAGCCTAAAGGAATGAATTGGGCCCAGTACTTGCTGCAGAAGATGAGATAAACTCATAATGCCTGTGTATGTGAGTGGTGGTGAGTGATAGGGCCTCCGACTGCCCTGAACTGCTTGCAAAGGGAGAAGACTAATACTCTAGTGCTATGATAGCTAATGCAGGATATAAATTTAGCTCCCGGGAATGGAATAGGATAAAAATTCCATAAAGAGTATTCTGTAAATGGCTTACACTTTTATATCAAACTGTGACAGAGTAGTCACTAAAAAAATAAAACAGTTTCTTGATCTCACTATATGTTGAACACAACTGGAAGCTTTCGTATAAGAAGGAGAAAAAATGTCTGTTAAATTTGTTCACCAAGACGTTAATAAGAGCACCCTTTGAAGTGCGGCAAAGCTAAATTGGAGGAATTAAATTTGATTGAATCTAAGCCTGTTTATTTTTCATTTCTGCAGAGCGAGTGTTGAGTGATTTGTAATACTTCATTGTAAATCTTCAGGAACTTGCTATCATGTAATCCATTTTTTTTGCTGAAGAATATGACCGCAGGGGACAAGGCCATATTGGTTTGTTGTTAATGTACTGGAAAGAGGTACTATGGAGAAAACAGTTAATATTAAATTACGAACACAAGGTTATCTTTCTGCTGCACATGCTCCACTGCCCTAGGCAGGGGTAATCTGTTAATAGCATTCAGCCAAAATGACACCATTAAGAGACTGAAGCTACACATCTTTTGCAAGCTGAATGATGTATAAAGCTGGTTTTCTATCATCCTAGATGCAATAAATTATCCATGCTGCTAAAAATTGATACAAGACAGAAGTTTGATAGAACCAGCACCCAGACATAAATGGAAGGCCAGGCTGGCAGGAAAGGACATGAAGATGTGAATGCTGCCACCACAGTGTTTTTATTTGTTGTTCTCTTCCCCCCTCCCCTAACTTTTTCAGGCTGTTGGGGCCAATGTGGCAAATACACTATAGTGGCATTTTCATGGCAGAGAGCAAGGAATGACTGAGCAAGAGAGAAAATGAATAACTCATACAATTATGTAGATGAACACCTCAGAAAGGTTTGGATGTCACGTCTACTATGAATGAATCATTGCATTTCAGCTTCAGTTTCCAATTGTCAATGCCTGAATATAAAGTTAAGGACATTATAAATGGCCTGCATTGTGGAGCCATCTGACTGGTGTGTGGTACATCAGGAAACCGTAACCTGCTCATACTTATTGCCCTTCACATTATTTGTCCCATCAACATGCAGAATAAATAGCTGGGGAAACATTTTAGAATTATTTCCCATGATCATTGTTCTTATAAATTAATACAAATTCTTAATAGACTTAAAAAACACAGAACACCTATTTGCTTTGGCAGAGTTCCTAATTGTGTCAGGAAAAGAGTCTTTCTAAATTGCAAGGGCAATACCAGCGAATCAATTAAAATAATCCACTAAGTCCACAGATGACATCTGTACCATTTTCTCTGGCACTGGTAGGCACTGGAAATGTAAAGATAAAAAGAATACTCTTCCTTAAAACCTCACAATCTAGTGGAGACTTGGACAATTGCATGTTATAAAGTTATGGAATGTTATGATGGAGGTTTGTATGATGCTATATAATCTTGGAGGAAGCCCTGTATCTGTGAGGGGAGTCATGGCTGGCTTCTCAGAGGAAGTGACAAGTACACAGAGAACTTGTTTTGACAACCTAGTGCAGAGGAAATAAGAACAATCAATAAACCCACCTATGATTTTTATCATATTTCATTAGGCTAGAGATAGCGATATACACAGAAGCAAATACTTTTAGTTAAACCCGGAATTCAGGCCACATGACAATTGAGGGGAACATACGAGGTGTTTCTAGAAGCCCAGAGTAAGGTTTATGCTGGATTTGGGTAACCAGGGAGGAGAGGTTATGAGGTCTAGAACATTATCCCCACCCTATCTCTCTCCCTCTTTGCTACCAGTCATTCACTAAGCACAGTGTTCTACACTTAAGACATCTGTTCTTTTGATCTACTTTGGTCCTCCCTTACTCACATAATGGTAGAGAAACATAATCTCTGATGTGCATTCCCACCTATCCTCTTCCCTGGCATCTCTGCCTTAGCTCTTGTCCTCTCCAAACTCTTCTCTAGAAGGGAGCAAGAATGATCTTTCTAAAACAAACATTGAACTGTCAATCCCCCGTTTAAACATTTCCCTGTGATTGCATTTAAGACAAAGACCAAACTTTTTGATCTGGTTCCAAAGCTCAGTGTGTTTTGGCCCTGCTCCTTGTTGAGGTCACTGTATCCACCATTCTCTGCATCTGGAATGTAATTACTGGAACTACCTCAGTTTCTTAGTTTGCAACCCTTATCTACCTCTGAACATTCAGGTATTTGTTGCCTTAGTTCCCATTCTCTTCTCACACCCATCATCTCATTTCTTCCCTTTTCCTGGCTGAGTCGAATTTAACATCCACATGCTAGAACTTCCCCGGACAACTAAATCTGGGGCTGGTACACTTGTCTCTGCTCTCGTAGCACCTTGATTCCCCAGTCTTAGTATCTATGATTTCCCTGAGAGGTGTGCATACTGGGAGGGTAAGGTCTGTGGCTATCTTGTTCACTTAATATCCCCAGCTCTCCTCATGGTGCCCGGCATGCTGAGCAGTGAAAATTTGTTGAACATTGAAAGAATGAGATGGACAGCAAACAAACAGCAACCTGGAGCAATGGTTGCAATGACCATAGGAATATCACTAGGACTGTAGGAAATGCATTGAGATCATTCAGGCCCTCAGAAACCTTTCCCACAGACTGGAGAGAACTGGGTGAAAGACCCAATGGGAAGCCAAAATAAGAAAGCTCTATTATGTATTAGGGTGGTTTACAAGCTATAGTGTGTTGACGGATATAAGCCTTTATTAGAAAAGGAGAAAGAAGAGATTGGGCAGTATAGGCTATTTTCTTTTGTGCTGAGTTGTTAAAATTGAATTAGGATGTTCCAAACATTTGCTATATTGTTGCTAACCTTTGCACTTAATTTTGTACTACATGGGCATTTTGGTATTATAACAGGTAAACGTAATGTAGGGAGGTTATTTTCAATGCATTATACCAAGAATATATACAAATATCATAATGAAGTGACTGTAATATAATTCCAGTTAACACCTGATTGATTAAACAGAAATTACTTAGTTTTTATCTTGTACCAGAAACTGGTAGACAGAGGATGAGGAGAATGAAGGATAAGGTGGATTTTCGAAGTGTCCATAGCCTGGGAGAAAAGACTGAAAATGCAAGTGAAGAGATGTCTGCAGTGTAGTGTCATGAATGTTACGACAGGGTGCTATGCAGGGCAGATGCTGGGGAAAATGAAAGAACATTTCTTAGAGAATATGACTTTTCAGCTGCATTTGAAAAACCCAGGTGTAATGAGGAAGGAACACTGGAAGAAAAAGGATATTACAGGCAAAAGAAACAGCACAGACATAAAGTCAATAGAGGGACTTAAAAGAGTTACATGGGTTACTAATTCAGCATAGCCAGGATTTTTTAGAAAGGCACAGTTCTCAACTGTTTTTGACTAATTGTTCCCTAAGACTAGTACTTGTCAGACGTATCAGTGGTCCGGCTTCTCAGAATACTCACAATGCACAGGTTCTATGTTATGATTCTTTCCACTGTTTCCAGCAACAACCTTCTTCCTATCTTCTCCAGCAACACTGAACTGCTTGTTGCTTCTTCCCTAACATAGCATAGTTCCTTTTCTCCATACCTTCATTTGTAGTACTCTGCTCTCACCGACATAATCTTCCTCCCTGCTCCCATCGCCGCTTCTTCTATCCCTGATGCCTTCTCTGTGTGCTTTAGTTGTAATAAATATGCTGCATTATTTATTCAATGAGCATCTCTCAAGTGTCTCCAGGTACTTAAAAGCATAAGCTGTGGGGCCAGATGCTTGGGTGTGAGTATTCTTTACCAGATTTATTAGTTGTGTGAACTTGGAAATTTTGCTTAACCTCTGTATGTGCTCCAGTTTCCTCATCTGGGGGAAACTGGAGCACATATCCATTTTCCCATAAAGTGGGAAAAATTGTAATATCCATCTTACAGAAGTTGAGGGAAGATTAAATGAAATAACACTTTTAAAAGAGCCTGGAACATATTGATAATTAAAAATATTTGGCTATGTTTTAATTATTACCATATGATGATTATCACTATAAGCCAAGCTCTAAGTTTAGATAATAAAGACATAAAAAGGTGTAAAACACAGTTTATGCCATGAAGGATTTCACAATCTACTTAAAAGCAGACACATAACCAGATAGTAATAAAATAGCGTAGACTGTTTCGTGATTTGCAGAAGGTGATGCTAGAAGCAGCAGCAGATGTCTGAATAAGCGGCAGTTTCTTACCTTTTGTAGAACGATTGAGATGGATATTCAAATGTATCTGACATTCGCTCAGATTACCAAACATTTTTTACCCAAGTCTGCATAAATTTGGCATTGAGGCATCAGTATAAATCAGAGGAACCAAGTAGAAATTGATAACTGATTATCACAGATAAGCATCGCATTCAGTTCTGAGAATAAGTACTCTTAGAATCACAGACTTTCAAATGGGAAGGAACCCTTCACATTCGTCTAGCTCTACACCTTTTTCTGACAGATGAGGAGACTGTGACCCTCCCAGTGGTTAAGTCCTGGAACTAGGGTTGTGTAGTGCACATTAGTGACAATGCAGAAGGTAGAACTAGACTTTTCCAATCTCAGTTCAGCTCCCTTTCCATAATAGCACTGACATCCCTTTGGTTTTGTTCTTTTATTCCATAATTTATTTCACAGCCTGCATCCCAAGAAAAGTTAAACGTGGCTTTTCAGTCTCATGTTCTTTATCTGATAGTTGGGTATAGTCCTCCTTCAGGCTTGGATCAATCTCATGCATCCACTGGAACCTAGAAGACACCTTGTGTCCTCTGCATAGCCAGCCCTGAGGGTACCAGTCCAAAGCAACTCCTTCCTTTTACAATGTCACTGTACTGAATTTTCTGAATCTTTATTTGAGGCAGTTCATTGCTTCCTGTACTATTTCATGTTTCATGTATTTCCCTAGGGTTGTTTCATATACAGAAGTATTTGCAAGTGAAAACACTAATCATAAAGCTTTTGCAAAGAGTCTAACAGTATGCTACTAGATATACAGGATGCTCAAATGAATACTGAATGGAACTGACTTAAATTTAACTACTCCTCCTTCAAATTATAAGTCACTGGGGAGAAAATATGCCTTTATTATTTTCTTATGTATTTTGGGAGTAGCTTTGAATATCTTGCTTTGTCCTATTAGTAAAACTGGGGCTTTCATGTCATTTATTTGAAAAAAATTAGAAACTAGAAAAATAAATAAAAGTTGTGAATAGCCCCAAAGCAATTATGCATTGATCTTTCATTCAACAAACTGAGCATTCAGTCAGTCATGCTGTGTGCTTAACAAACATAAACAGATACAAATTAATATACATTGTTTATTAGTTGAATTGCCTTAAACTTAAGGCCTTTTTCTCCTTTCTGACTTTTTAGTCTTTTCCCTCCTGTTAATACGGCTCCCATAGAAATATTTGCTGGAGTTTGTAATTAACTGGCCAAATAAAGAAAAGTCTACATTCCATGCACTATATTTATTCTCCTTAGGATTGCACAAGCCATTCCTTAAGCCTGGGACAGTCTTCCCCCTAACTTGCTTGGCTAAAATATCTTCATCCTTAAAGTGTCTACTCAGATGTCATTTCTGTAAGCCTCTCTTGCAAGCTCCTAAGCATACTCTTTATCTCCATTCATAGCTCCAATCAGACAAACTAGAACTGCCTGCTTAGGAGTCTTGTAGAAACTAGAATGTAAGCTCCTCAAAGACAGGAATAGCTTCTTATTCACTGTTTTAAATACAATCTGGACATATTCTGTACATTCGGTAAATATTTGATAAATACATGAACAAAATTTTTACCTTATGGTGTATAGACGGAGACCATGGGAGCATGTGACCAGTCCTGCATACCATCTTGCAGCTAGAAATGAAACTCTCTCCTTGGGGGATGTCATATTATAAGACAGATGGCTGTAAAATTGTGGTTTGTTAAAGGGTAGCTTTGAATATCAATCAAAATTAGTAAACTTGATCGCTTTATTAGCAAGCAGTAAACATGGTTGCTCTTTGCAGGACTAGAATACTTATTTTAATAAACATGATTGGAATGGCAGTTATTGGGGTTTAAATCAAAAGAAGCTTACCAGTTCACCGATCTGCTGCTATTGCTTTAGAAAGTAAACTCAGGAGGGATGGTGGCAGAGGTCCAATATGACATCTTTCTTCTTTTTAAATATCTTTTTTCCTTCCTTCTTTTCTCTTCTTAAAATAGATACACTAGTATTTTTCATTTGTTAGCTTTTAGTCTCCTTACATATTTGTGTGCATAGAGAAGAGTTTTATTTTTAGTTTTTCTGCTCTGTGACAGAATAGTGTTCTTACAATGTATCAGTTTTTAAATGTTAAAAATGCCTATTATTATAATACACTATTGGCATGCACATTTTCAAGATTTTTCTCGTACATGCTTTTGTTTTTAACCTGATTGTCCTATTGGACACTAGAAAGGTTTGAATCTCCATCTTCCTTTTCACTTTGCACTGTTACCTCTTGCTCCTAATTCCTTTGTCATACCTGCTTTTTCAGTTGTTTTTAAATTTTTAGTAAGTATAAAAAAATGTAAAGATGGGGAATTGAGCTGTAGGGGCTTATTAAATAGCCCAAACTTATTTCAAATATTTTAAACTACTTTTCCACTTGTTTCTTAAAAGTAGTATTTACTTTCAGAAAACTTTCCCCATCATATTTTTGGCCCGAATATTGAGCCTGTCAGAGTCTCCATCTTTCATCTGTAGGGTGGGAAAATTAGCCACCTCCTGTTATTGTGGAGCATGTTGAGTGAGTTAATGCTTGGAAAGAGCTTTGAATATTTGAATAAACGTTAGCTTAGATGAACTGTGATTGGCTAATGTGTGAATGCTGTGTGAATGCTGCCTGAATCTTGAACACTTATTTAAAATTTACAGAAGACAAGTCGCTGTTGAAGGCAGGACCTGGGGTGTAATATTGTCTAGAACCAACTTGTGCTCCCAATCCAGTCATAATTCCAAGCACCTTTGTGACTCCTGCCATTGAGATGCTTCTGTAGCTGAGATCTAGCTTCTAGTGTTTTTATCAAGTGATGAAACTATAATTTATATAGTGAAGAAAATGTTTATTTTTTCATTAATATAGAAAAATTACTTCAGAGTTGGCTCTAGGCTATAATCTTGAGTCAGAAAAGTCTTCTGACAATCTCAACTTATTATTTTCTTTTTTTCTCCTACACAATGATATTCTCATTCTTTCCTAACTCACTCCAGTTACCTACCCTACTATCAAGGCTGTATATAGCTGTGCATATTCTTAATTGAACCAAAACTCGAGGCATTTTATAGAACTATTTATAACAAAGTATAAAATCAGTGTTTTCTCACCCCCAAGAACACTTACTTTATAATCAAACTTTATGATGAAAGAATTATTTTCTAATTATGGCTTCTTAGGAATCAGGAAATGAATCTGTTGATATTTTGAGGATAGAAATGATCTCTTCAGCGTCCTTTATATTACACCTAAATGAATGCGACTAATGATGCTAAATATGTATAAGAAGTTTTGACATGCTTTTTGAAGTCTAACATTTTCTTCAGGGAATTTTTAGAACCCATGACAGTTTAACAGCTGGACCACTACATAAGGCAGTTAGGATATAAACTCTGAAGCTGGGAATTCTGGGTTTGATTCCCAGCTCTGCTATTTAAAAGCTGTGTCAATTTGGACAAATCACGTAACTTCTCAAGGAAGCTGATAAAAATAATGCTTATCTTTCTGTGCATGTCAATCATATCAAGTGGTTGATAATATTGTTCTTCTAAATCTTTTTTGAGTTTTTGTTGTTTTGATTTCTGAGAGGGGTTGTTAAAATCTACATTCTTAGAATTGTCTTGTATTCTTTTAAACTAATCAATTTTTGCTTTATATATTTTGAGATACCATTTGTAATTATACACATATTGATAATTTGTTCTGATTCGTTGTCCCCTTTTCATTAAAAATTCCCTTTTTATATTTGATAACTTTTTTTTGTCTCAAAGTTGCTTTATAATATGAAAATAGCAACCCCAGCCTTCTTATGCTTACTGATTAACATATTGTACTTTGTAAATTTACTTTCAACTATCTGGGTTTTTACACTTAAAATGTTTCAATCATAGGTATTACATAGTCATATCTTGCTTTAAAAAATCTGTTCTGTCATTCTCTGTATTTTTAATTTGAGTTTTTAGACCATTTAATGTCTCCTTTTGTCATGTGGTCATGCTTCATGTTGTGTCTATGTCTTCCCATGGCATTCTCCCTTCTCCGTTGTTGCCTCTGTATTCTTTCCTCCTTAGAAGGACACCAGTAATATTAGATTAAGACCTCTCTCCCCTAGTCCTGCATGGCTCCCATCTTAACTTATTACATCTGCAAAGACTCTATTTCCAAATAATGTCACATTCACAGATACCAGGGAAAGAACTTCAATATGTCTTTTGGGGGGGCACAATTCAATGCACAACACTCCACTATTTACCATTTCTGTTGCTCTTCCTCCAATTCCTAGAAATCCAATTTTCCTCGGATAACATTTTCTTTCATCCTGAAAACCTTCTAGCATTTTTTGTGGAGTAACTGTACTGGTAAGAAGTTCTTTTAATTTCACTTAATCTGCAAATATCTTTAATTTGAAAGATAATTTTACATATATAGAAATATGAATTGACATTTTTTTTTATTTCTATACCTTAAAGACGTTTTATTATCTTATAGCCTTATGTTTTCTATTAATAAACTCAGGGCCATTTGGATTGTTTCATTTTTTGCTACCTGTTTTTAAGATTTTCAAAATTCCTTCCCTTATTTTTGTTTTTTAGTAGTTTGACTCTAGTTTATGTGAGATTTTCTTTGAGCCCATATGATTTGAGGTTTGTTGAGTTTCTTAAGTCTGTACATTTTTGCCTTTAATTAAATCTTGGACAATTTCACCATGATTTTTTCAAATACATTCCTTGCCTCATTTTTTTCACATGAAATTCCACTTACATTTAAATTATGCCTTTTGATATTGTCCCACAGATTCCATAGGCTTTCTTTATTTTTTCAGTTTTTTTTCTCCATTCTTCAGATTGGATAATTTCTATTTTCAATTCTACTCGCTCTTCCCTCTGTCATTTGCTTTCTGTTCTTGAGCCCATATAGTGAGTTTTTAAAATTTTTTGTGATACATAATTTCCACCTATCTGGTTTTTAGTCTCCATTTATCAGCTGTGTTCCTATCTTTATTGATTTTAATTGGTTTTCCATTACCTCACTGAACACAGTTGCAACAGCTGCCTGTCTTATAGCTCTGACATAGGGATCATCTCAAGGTTTTTCTCTTGAAAATCTGTCATATTCTTTTTTCTTTCTTTTTTAAAGTTGGTGTTTTTTATTTTTTAAACATTAATTTTTGTGGGTAAATATATATATTTATGGGATACATGAACTATTTTGATACAGGCATGCAATGCATAATAACCACATCATGAAAAATGGCTTATCCACCCCTTCAAGCATTTATCCAGTGTTACAAACAATCCAGTTTAGTATTTTAGTTACTTTTAAATGTACAATTAAATTATTATTGATTATAGTTATCCTGTTGTGCTGTTAGATACATGGTCTTATTCATTCTATTTTTTTTTGCACCCATTAACCACCCCACCTCCACCACACAATATCCTTTGCAGCCTCTGGTACCATACTTTCATTTCTCTAGATCCACAAGTTTGATTATTTTGATTTTTATATCCCACAAATAATTAAGAATATGTGATGTTTGTCTTTGAGTGCCTGGATTATTTCACTTCACATAATGATCTTCAATTTAATCCTTGTCATTGCAAATGACACAATCTTATTCTTTTTATTATTGCTGAATAGTACTCTACTGTGTTAAAGGACCACATTTTCTTTATCCACTCATCTGTCGATGGACACTTAGGTTGCTTCCAAATCTTGGCTATTGTGTGTAGTGCTACAAAAAAATGTGAGTGCAGATTTCTCTTTGATATCCTGATTTTCTTTCTTTGGGGTATATATCCAGCAGTGGTATTGCTGGATTGTATGGTAGCTCTGTATCTCGTTTTTCTGCGGAACCTCCAAACTGTTCTTTATAGTGGTTGTACCAATTTATATTCCCACCAACAGTTTGCAAGTGGTTCCCTTTTCTCCGCATCCTTGTCAGCATTTGTTACTGCCTGTTTTTTGGATGAGATGATATCTCATTGTAGTTTTCATTTGCATTCCTCTAATGATCAATGATGTTAAGCACATCATGTTTCCTCCTTCTTTCTCCTTCTCTCTCTTTTTCATATCTCAATGGTAACATAAATAACCTTGTAATTCTTATATATACTACTGAACCTATTATCACTATCTGGAGAGTATTGAAATTTTTATTTGTTCTGTCAGATACTCAGTCTGGGAGGGATAGCCAGAATCCTCTGGAAGCCATAGCAGTACCGAGTGAGAGACCATGGTGTTCTTATGAGTGGCTACAATGTTCCACAAAGAACTTTGGTACAAGTCATATCCCCCAATACGACAATTACTCTAAGGGAAATCAATCTAAAGACACATGTTGGAATGTCTGTTGGAACAGCAGCAACATCTGAAATGAAAGAACATTATGATCAGTGAGCATATATAATAATCTGAGGACTTGAATTGGGATGGTGGGAATTTTCAGAATTTTAGAAACTCTGAGTTCTATAGCAACATCTTATGACAAGGGCCAGTCCAACCTAATTTGTTACTGTTACCATGTCTCATTAAAATAAGTAAGCTGATGACATCTGATGAAACTTGGGTTGTACCAGGGTTGCATCATTTTCTCATTTTAATTTGATTTTAGTTCCATTCCACCCTTTTAAATAGTTGATAACTTCACTTTCATGGTTCTTACTTCAAATTCTCTTAAATTCTTAGTATAGGTGGCTGATAAAGATAATGTTTATTTGACCAAGTCAGACTCATGTATTTTGTTATAATTTATTAATCTTTGCTGTATTTGTCCTAGTAATTAAATAATTGCATAATTCTGAAAAGTATTTGAATCTTCTAGGAGGACAACAATCAGAAGAAGTATATAGAGATCACTTCAATTAACCTCTAACTTAAAGTAAACCTTCCCACAACTGTATCTGATATCCACTTGTCACTAAAATTATAAGCCAAGATTCTCTTGTTCCAAGAAGACTCTCACAAGCTTGCACCTTGATAAAGATGCCCTTTCTTTGTCTTTCTTCAGTAACTCGTAATTTACAACATAATCATATTCCACTATAATAATTCATTATTTTTCCCATTTTTTGTTCACGTTGGGAGAAAAACCATGTCTAATTGTTTTCCCTCTCATAATTAGCATAGTGCTTGTAAAATAGAAGGTACTCAATAAATGACTGTTGATTCAAAGATCACAGTTAATATTTGATTATTACCAGATAGTTTATCAAATGACAGAAGGTAAGAATCCATGGAAAGTCTTTTAAATTTAATGCAAGAATGATACAATTTTCTTTTCTTTCTTTCTACAAACATAACCAATCGTTTTATTTCTTAAACTACTGCAGAAGTTATTGGGCCCTGTGAAAAGTTGGACTGATTTATCAGATCAGTGATTAATGGTCTAAATCAATAATTTCTATTTTTATACAGAGTTCAATGAGTTCTGAGGGCATATAAGCCTTTATTAATACAGGTATTACTCATATTTCTTAACTCATTTTTAATAAGTGGAGGAAAGGAAAAAGAAAGTTTAAAGAAAAGGAATGCATCGTGGCTTGCCTTCATAAAAAGTTCATCCAAGGAAGAAGACATTTATTTTATTGACAACTTCTTGGTTCCATCTTGTGAATAAAATCTGCATTTAGAGAAAAAGGTAGGATACTGAAATTCCAAAACAGATTTAGCTCTATATTGAGCAAATGAGTTTTATGATATGCACAGCTGTGCAAGAACACTATGAGAGATGAATCATGTTCTTTATCTGGAGGAGTTTCCAATCTGTATAAAGAAAACAAAGGCACATGAAGAGTTTGAAAAATGCAAAAGGCTGCATAAGTCAGGAATCAATGGCATAGTGTGAACCAAAAGTTTCTAATAAGTTTATCCAAGAAAAAAATGACTTCTGTTGTCCTGAGAGAGGTGAAATTCTTAAGGGGTTGGGCACAGAGAGTGTTTATTGCAGAACGAGGCACAGCTCTGGTATATGACTGGACCTCTGGTGTGCCTGGTGCATAGTTAAAGGCAGCAGTCGCCACAGCTCAGTGTTCCAGTAGGCTCTATGCAGCTTTCTTATACTGCTGAACATGCTTCTCCTGGAGCAAGATTCAGCCGCAAGCCTTGGGAAGAAGCATATGTTTAGGGAAAGCCCCCTGGTAGAGAGCATTTATGGTCTTTCTTTTACCATTACTCTGTTGTTACTTTTAAAAGGGCATCTAGAAAGGAGTAGGTCATCAAGCCACTTCCCTAAACAAGGAAGAGGCTTATTTTAGAAATTTCTGTGTCTTTTCATTTAGGCCCGAGTTTATGCTTTTCTGGCTCCTTTATTTCAGTTCTTAAGTAATCTAAAAGAAACCACTTAGAGGACAGGGACAGGGTTAATCTTCATTTACATATTTGATACACACTTGGTTGTTCTATTTCCTTCATTCCCTTCTACTTAGCTCTCTTCATCCTGCTCAACTAAATCATCCCATTACTCTAGTTCTTACTACCCCTTACTTAATAAGGTACATTGCATCGCACTCATTGTATTAAAAAATGTGATTAAAACATACTGTAGCAGATGTGGCAGAAGGAATAGTGTTTCCAAGGCTGTTGGAAGACATTGGAAGTCTCCCAAGGAATTATTTAATAAATTCTGCTGTTCATGAAACTAAGAATGAGATTATTACCGATGTGTTCATTCAAAACAAAAAACAAGAGGAGGAAAAAAAGAGAAGATTATTTGGTTAGAGAAAAAATATGACAGCAAAAAGAAAAGGATTTTAAGACATAATTCTAAAATCAGCTGATAGAGTCTAAAGAGCATCTGGGGTAGCCTATAGTAAACAGTTAAACTCTTATAAAAATAAAGCAAAATGAAAAAAGATGGAAAAATAAAAATGACTTTTCAAAAAGCGACTATTGTTAAGTGGATCAATGAGACCACTAGAGGAAACTGTGCAAAAGTTGCTTTTGTGTAAATAAGATACTGGAGGTGTTAAAATTGTTTTGTTCCTAACGTTCCCAAGGGAAGATCTTACTTAGTAAATAGTGAACATAAACAGAACCTTTAGGTTTTAATAGCAATTCTGCTTTTGACCAATTTGGTTCTGAGTTCTTCTAGCCAAGTGACAGAACATATTTACATGATACAACACATGATACAGCTTTTGGTTATATAGAGTTTGCATGTTTTGGTATTTTCCTTTTCTATTTTTTTTTAACCTTTATTCAGGGATGGAAAGAAACCAGTCATTTGGTTCTTTCTTATAATAATAAGTTCTTGGTTGAGATAAGAAATATTGGATAGAATATTTGGAGTTTATTTGTGGTTTCAATAAGTAGAAAAACAATTCTACCATCTCTTTTTATTGGTATTTCTGAATTTTTCACATTCAAGGGTAATTATTCTAACAATCATGAGACTAGTTTAGACAACATCTGCAATTTTTGCCTACAAATTCTACGATAAAATTATTTGTAATTATTCTTCTGATGGTTTCATGTACATTTTGAAATTGTTCTTAATTCTCATTTATATTCTGCTTATTCTCTATTATATTAGAGTTTTCAGATGTCCACTGAGGATTACTTCACATTATGTATTTGGAAAAGGGGTAAATGTTGATGTTTATGCTTTTGCATGTCTGAATACAGAGGCCTATGTGACCAGGTTGTCTGTTGTCTGGAAAACCCTGCTTCAGTTGATAGCCTAATCATTCTGCTTTTTCTCTTCTTCCTATAGAAGCATGACATGAACTCACATGTAGATATTTCTCATTCATTTCTTGTTTTAGTATCTTAAAAATACTGTTTTCTTTGACCATCCCCTGCATCTCTGGCCTGAAAAAAAAAATGCAAAAAAGCAAACAAACAACAAATTCCACAAAACTCCAATAGTTTTAAATTTGTCCTCCTGGTCAAAACTTCCTTCCACTCACTCACACAGTTTCTAAGCTTGGCTTATATGTGTTAATAGAGTTAAGATTGAAGAGGGCTTAGAAAAATGGCTAGACAACATGCAGAAATATACAGATCTAAACCAAACCAATTGAGAATAACTCTACAATGCGGGAGGGACAACTTTAAAGAAAAAAGAGACAACCCCTTATTTGGAACAATAAAAACGATGTATATGGACTGTTAGTCAGAGCTTCCATGTGCTTTGGGTGGGATGATGCAGTGGGTTTGGTGAGGAACCCTCATTCTATCTTTGTAAGGAATTTATAGTTAAGGTAGAGTGAAAGAGGAATCTGAGTTAGTAGAAGCCCTTTATTAACAATCTATATTTGATGGGGAGATTTAAAAATGAAAACAATTCACGTACATGCACAAGCCTTTATTCTAAGAAAGCTCATGGAGTATCAGGAAGAATTTTTGTTGGCCTGGAACCCTAACTTGATCTTTCCCACTGTACAGATCACTTCCAAACTGCTGGTCCATGGAGAAGTATTATCATTTAAAAGTGTTAAAAACAAAATAAAAGCACACAATCTATACAAAAATACTAAAAGTAAAAATAAAGAAAAGGGAAAACAAATAATGGTCAAAGAACATTGACTTGAAAAATGTTAAAGTATATAAAAATTGAAACCAAAAATATTGCTTTGACTTAAAAAAATAAAATATAAATCTTTCACAAGTATGATTTCAGCATAGATATCTGGGCACATAGAAAATACATAACGATGACCAAAGGAGATAAACAGAAAGAACTATAATTTAGATATGAAAGAGGGGAACAAAACATACCATTCTAGTTATAAAGCCCATTTTGTAAGTAGCACTGCTGAAAAGGCAGTAAAGTATGAGGAGTATGGGATAGAGAAAATCATTCAAGGTGAAGTAGTAATTAACAAAGGATCAAAAATAGAAATATACAGAGCACAAAGAAAATTCAAGACAGAAGAAAATGGGTGGCTTTGAAGAAGAGAATAAAAAGAAGAAATACTTTAATATTCATTTTCTATTGCTATGTAATAACAAAGTTCACAAATTTAGCAACAAAACAACACTCACCTATTATCTTACAGTTTCTTCAGGTTAGAAATCCAGCTTTTGCAGCAATGTGGATGGAGATAGAGGCCCTAATCCTTAGTGAACTAACATAAGAACAGACAGCCAAATATTGTATGTTCTCACTTATCAGTGTGAGCTAAACACTGAGTACACATGGACATAAACATGGGATCAATGGACTCTGCAGACCACTAGAGAAGGGAGAGAAGGAAGGGAACATGAATTTAGAAACCACCTGTTGTATACTATGTTCACTCCCTGGGTGCAATATACCCATGTAACAAGCCTGCACATATACTCCCGTATCTAAAATAAAGACTGAATTAAAAGAGAAGAGGAAGAAGAAAGAAATCCTGTGTGGCTCCACTGGACTCTCTGATTAGGGTTTCAGAAGTCTGAAATGAGAGTTGGCCAACTGTGCTCTCATCTGAAGGATCTGGAGAAGAATCACCTTCTAAGCTTATTCCGGTTGTTGGTAAAGTTCCATTTGCTGAATTGTAGGTCTGCAGTCCTTGTTTCCTGCTGCCAGCTGTAGGCCACTGATATTGTTCAGCTGTCTGCATTCTGTTCCTTGTCATGTGACCTGTCTGCCCCCAAAGTCAGCAACCACGTACCAAATTTTTATGCTTCCAAATTCTCTGACTTTGTGTATGGTTATCAATTGCAGAGGACTCTCTGCTTTTTACACTAAAATTAACTCCAGATGGATTAAAGACTTAAACAAGACCTAACACCATAAAAACCCTAGAAGAAAACCTAGGCAAAACCATTCAGGATATAGGCATAGGCAAGGACTTCATGACTAAAACACCAAAAACATAGGCAACAAAAGTGAAAATAGACAAATGGGACCTAATTAAACTCCAGAGCTTCTGTACAGCAAAAGAAACAATCATTAGAGTGAACTGGCAACCAACAGAATGGGAAAAAATTTTTGCATTCTACCCATCTGACAAAGGGCTAATATCCAGAATCTACAGAGAACTAAAATAGATTTACAAGAAACAAACAAACCCATCCAAAAGTGGAAGAAGGATATGAACAGACACTTTTCAAAAGAAGACATATATGAGGCCAACAAACATATGAAAAAATGCTCATCATCACTGATTATTAGAGAAATGCAAATCAAAACCACATTGAGATACCACTTCATGCCAGTTAGAATGGTGATCATTAAAAAATCTGAAGACAACAGATGCTGGAGAGGATGTGGAGAAATAGGAACACTTTTACAGTGTTGGTGGGAGTGTAAATTAGTTCAACCATTGTTGAAGAAAGTGTAGCAATTCCTCAAGTACCTAGAAATAGAAATTCCATTTGACCCACCAATCCCATTACTGGGTATATACCCAGAGGATTATAAATCATTCTATTACAAAGACACATGCACATGTATGTTCATAGTGGTACTGTGAATCAACCCAAATGACCACGAGAGGCTGGACAAGGAAAATGTGGCACATATACAACATGGAATACTATGCAGCCATAAAAAATGATGAGTTCACGTCCATAGGGACATGGATATATCTGGAAACCATCATTTTCAGCAAACTGACACAAGAACAGAAAATCACCGCATGTTCTCACTCATAGGCGGGTGTTGAAAAATGAGAACACATGGACACAGGAAGGGGAGCATCACATACTGGGGTCTGTTGAGGGGTACCAAGGGAGGAACAACAGGGTTGGGGTGAGGAGGTTGGGGAGGGATAACATGGGGTGAAATGCCAGATGTAGGTGTAGGGGAGATGGAGGCAGCAAACCACATTGCCATGTGTGTACCTATGAAACAATCCTGCATGCTCTGCACATGTATCCCAGAACCTGAAGTACAATAAAATAAATAAAAGGGCTCAAGAGATTGGATTTGGTCCACCCATATAAACTACTTATTGTAAGATCAACTGTGCCTTACAATATAACATAATCATAGGAAAGACAATTTATCATTATCACACATTACAGAGTTTAAGGTATAGGATATTTGGAATTATTTTTAGAATCCTGCCTACTGCAAGAATATAACTATAAAAAATTTCTCCTGAATACTGAATGTTCTCAAAACAAAGAAATAATAGATGTTTTAGATGATAGATAGAATAATTATCCTGATCTGATCACTATATATTACATAAAATATCAGGATACACCCCATAAATATGTACAATTATTATATATCAAACACAAATTAAAAATAAAATTTAAAAATTATTGCAAAATAAAGGAAATATTAAATCTATAGTTCAAAAGAGCACATTGTATTTAAAAACAGACACAGAATGATAAAATGAGAAAAAAGTATCTCTGCCTATAGCTAAAAAAAAATCAACTCACCCAAAAGTGTAAAAATTCAGATCAGCCCCAGACTTCTCCAGAGTGATGTTAAATGCCAGAATGGAGTTTAATATTGCCTGTGAAATTCTCGGAAAAGAAAGTGTAAGTAAACAAAACTATATTTTTGCTTATGTATGCAAACCATATCCAACAAAACTATTATTTAAGCGTAAACACAGATAAACATTTTAAAATATGACAGTAAACAAGTAATATACTTTTAAATTTCCTTGAAAAAAGTATTAGACAAGGGACTTTGCTAGCCAAGTAATGAATAGAGATACTCCAAAAAAGAGCTTATAGTCACACAATGTTAACTGTTACCACAAATATCCTCCCCCAAATTTCAATGACTTAACATATAAAAGTTTATTTACTGCTGGTATCACTGTCCACCTTATGACAGGAACTTCAGTTCATTCCATGCTGTAGCACTGACTAACAAAGAGAGAGGGTAGGGGATCATGTGATGTTTAATGCAGACTCTAGGAAATGACACATATCTCATTAGTTTGAACCTAACCTGGTGGCCTCAACCTAACACAAAGGGATGTTGGGAGATACAATCTTCCTATGTGCTCAAGAAGACAAAGTGGAATTGATACTCGTCTAGCAATAGGACTAGATCCTAGAATCTTCTCTTCTCATCAAATATGTGTTTCAATCTTCTTTCCTCACAAAGAATATACTCAGTCCCTAAAGAGGATAATCTCGAATTCTATCCGTCTACTATGCTCAGTTCAAAGTCAAGGTGATACATCATCATCTTCTGATCAGGTTCAGTTGCTCTAAATACAAATAAAAATATTCTAAATTATTAAATAAAGATACAGACATCTATATAGATATGTATTTTTAGAATATATGCCATCTCCTCCTCTACACTGAGTACATAGAGGTGGATTTGTTCCATCATGGCCTTCTGTTAAGACGTGGTATGTGGAAGGAAGCCTCAACCTAAGTATGGAGTCTTGGCCCAACTGCTTTGCGATTGGTCGAGTGATCATTTTCAGTGCCTTGTTAACATAATTGGGATGAATATCCTTAGCAGTAGGCAGTTCCTTCACATTGGTTCCAGGACTAGTGGAATAAAAGCTGTAATATCAGGGAAAAAAAAAAAAAACAAGTTGAGGCCCCTGAAATGGCCCCTTTTCCACAGTAAACATATGTAATGGCTTCAAGGCTCAACTAAGGCACTATCTCTGGGAGGATATCCTGTAGATCTGAGAAAACCCCTTTAAGAATGTGGTGTATACACTGAAACAATAGTCATCACACGTTCTGTGATTGTAGAATCCTGAATGCCTGACTACAGAACATCAAATGACTAAGTGACCAGAACTGCTTATCATGTCCCAGGTATTGTCAGGCCAACAAATCATAAGATAAAGTGGGTATACCAGCAATCCACTGCACAACAGAAATAGTACATTTGAGATGAAGCCCAAGCAGGCATGGAGGGCATATATAAGTCATAGACCCAGGAGTCCCTGAGAGTGTCTGAGTTATTATAATAGAATGCTGCAGAACATTTCATCAGACCAAGGAAGCCACTTTGTGGTGAAGAATATGCCGCAATGGACACATGATCACAGGATTCATCCGTCCTACTATATAGACATACATCATAAACCCTCATGCTGTCAACCTGCTGAAACATTGCAATGGCCTCATGAAGGCTCAGCTAAGGCACCAGAATGGCCATGACACTCTGTGATTGGGGGTGCTGTCATTTAAGATGTGTTATATATGTTGAAGCCACAGCTTTTGTATGATGATGTACCTTTGAAAGACAGAAAATATGAACCTGAAACCCAAGGGGAAGAAGTTAGAGTGGCCTCTCTCATTCAGTGGCCTTAATGGTGACTTTGCTCGTCATACCCCCCACAACTTTATTACCTGTTATACAAAAGGTTCTTGTTCCTGGATGGTTTCCTTCTACCAGGGACAAATCAATGACTTTAGTAAACCCCAAGCTATAGCCACTGCATGGCCATTTTCAGACCCTCACACTAGTTGATCAGCAAGCAGAGAAAGGACTTTGAGAATCAGGAAGAGATAGGCGTGCCTCTAATAATGGCAGCAGGGTGGAGTATGTCTAGAACTCAGGAGATTCACTGAGACATCTCTTACTGTTTCCCTATTTAGTTAAAACCACAAAATAGATAACTGCAGCAACTGTGACCTGACAAGGGCATGACATTTAGGAGCTCAGACACCTCAGGCATGATAGTCTGGGCTACAAAATCAGGCAACCAACCAAGACCAGCAGAAATGCATGCTGAAGGAGAAGGAATATAGAAGGAGTAGTGGGAAGCAACCAACTGTGATAACATAAGTTAGAGTTTAACCCACTAGACTCTACATTTTTGTTAACTAGTTTTTTGTTTTAGAAATTGTGACAAGCTATCATTTTAAATAAAGAACCACAAGAGATGGACTGAGAAGATAAGTTACTGCCTCACTCATATCCCTCGGACCCACCACTTTGGCATGCTCCAGCCTACTTCCAATCACCAGCATATTTATTTCTGTGCCTAATGGCTTTTTAGGCTTTTTCCAGAGCTGAAAAAGATGTTCTTCTTGTGCATGTAAGAGTCTGGAAATGTCCAGGACTCTACTACCCCTGAGCACAGCTGTCACCCAGTGTTTGGAGGGCATTGGTATATCACTAACCTAGCATCTTGACCCCTTTATGTGGTCTATTAAGACAGGATTCTTCAGAGAAACAGAACTATACACACATATGCATGAGAAAGAGAGAGAGAAGGGGAAAGAGAAGATATTATGGAATTTGCTCATGTGATTGTAGGGACTGGCAAGTATGAAATTTATAAAGCAGGCTGGAAGTTCAGGTAACAGTCGATGTTGCAGTCTTGAGACTGAAATCTGCAGGACAGTCCAGTAGGCTGGAAATTCAGGCAGGTTTTCTATGCTGTAGTCTTCTGCTTTGATGCCTACTGATTGTAGACTTCACAGCAACATCTAGACTAGTGTTTAACTAGACACCTGGGCTCCATAGCCTAGCCAAGTTGACATATAAAATAAGCCATCACATATGACTTACGTTTTACACTATTTCACAGCATTTTCCATGGGATTTAGTTGTCTCGTGTGGTGATTTAATAAACTATTGTCTTTTTTTCCCTTTATCACTAGACCATTCCAATAAGCTTCTCAATAATGATATTTTCTGTACCTCCAAAACAAGCTATGTGCATTTGAATTCTTGGAGAATTATTTATTAAATTTTGAAATATTTGTAGTAGTCAGGCCTTTGGTAATAGAGAAGATACATAGATAAATTTAATAATTTCTTGGATCTTTCTCAAAAACTATTATAGGTTTCAAATGTTATTATGAATGTTATTTTACAGGCAACTGGAGTCCTGTGGGCCCAGAGAATATTGAAGGCTCATCCAAGTTGTCAGGCAGGGGAGGTGGGGGGAATGTGAAAAACCACACATCTGATCCATCTAGAGGTCACCATGTTCCTCCCATGAGCCTGGGAAGGAAGTTTAGAAACTGGCAGATACTTTGATGTGGTTTTGAAGGAGCACAGGCAGCAAATTGGCACCAGCATGCTGGCACTCCCAGCAATTCCCTGGCATCACAGGCTGGTGCTGACAGGGCTGCTGCAGGCTGTGTTGATGCTAACTTGAGAAAAACAACAAAACCTTTATTTGTCTTGCTATCCTGGGGCGGGAAGGCAGGCTGGTGAGGCACTACCTCATTTCAGTTTTCTTTTGTTTTGTCTTGAAACTAGGGGACTAAGTGTAGGATACTGAAAGAAATGGCAAAGAAATATGGTTATTAACCAACTGACATGTTAAAATCATTTTTGTACCCCAAAACCATAAATGCAATAAAATAAAAAAAGAGAAAAGAATGTATCTAAATGCCTAAATAAGCAAGAGAGAAGTAAGGTACTATGAAAACCAAGGTAAACAAATAGATAATGATGTTAAGGAAGTTAGGTTTTCCTGTTTTCTCATATTCCAATTTGATAACACTAGTGCAAATACTTTGCTTTTATAGACCATGGGATCACCCCGACATATCCATTTATGTTCTCGTGTGTAGAAAAATGACCAATGTTTATTTAACTCTAATTAAATACCACACATTGTGTTAAAAACCTTACAGTTGTTGACTCAGTTAAGCCTCTTAATACTCCTATAACGTATATATTATTTTTATATCAATTTTACAGAAGAGAAAACTAAGACTTAGCAAGTACTAGGTAAACTTGTGCAAAACTGCCTATTATTGGAATAGTCACATTTGAACTCAGGTCCATCAAAGCTCTTATTTCTTAGGACATTGCACATCTATGAATAAGAATATGATACAGCTACTGGGACTCCATTGGCCAAAAAGAAATAAGAAATCATCCAATATGGATGGCTTCTTAGCAAAGTGTAACTCAGGCATTGGAAACAGTTCAGCTTTCATGGGCAAGGATTTTTCTTTGAGATTAAATTTAACCTTAACATTATGAAAGACCACACAGTTGTTTGCACTAAATCTACTAATCACAATCATCTGAGCATTTTATACCAAAGCGCTCTCTTTACATGCACAACAGCACAAATTTCCAGTGGCATTATTTTCGTTGATATTTTGCATCTGAATAAAGGGTTCACTCATCTTAAGTAGTTATTATTCTGGTGAAAGGAACAATTCAGGGAAGAGGAAAATGTGGAAGTTAAACAGCTTTTCCCAGACAAGCCATAGTGAACCCTTTAGAATCAGACAGCACTATTGTCAACCATAACCAGGCCACATTAAGTATTTTAAATTTCATAATATGTATGATCCTGTTCTTTTATCTAGGTAACTATGAATTATTGTAGGTATAATCCAATTGACTGTTATGGAAATATGTATTTCTACTTTTACTTTATTGAGAAAGCATTTCGCTCTTGTTGCCCAGGCTGGAGCGCAGTGGTGCGATCTTGACTCACTGCAGCTTCTCCCTCCTGGGTTCAAGTGAGTCTTCTGCCTTAGCCTCCCAAGTAGTGAGGATTACAGGGATGCACTACCACTGCTGGCTAATTTTGTATTTATAGTAGAGACAGGGTTTCACCATGTTGGTCAGGCTGGTCTCGAACTCCCAACCTCAGGTAATTCACCCACCTCGGCCTCCCAAAGTGCTGGGATTATAGGCATGAGCCACCACGCCTGGCGAAATACATATTTCTACTTTTAGATCCTTCACTTATTGACTGAAGAAGCTCTCAGTTGTTATAAAAGAAAATAAAAAAATAAATGGTGGGTTTTGCCAAAGGTATTGATGTGTGAAAATACTGTTCTACATCTTCTTGAATGTTCTGTGTGTTTATGGACAAGGCTTGTACTGAGCCAGCTTCAGGAAGGTTGGCGAGTCTCATGGCCTTCAGCTCCATCCCTTCCCCCTGACTTCTCAGACAGTACAGGCCAGTTGTTTGGCTTTAGAGCACTGTTGGTGCCGTATTTGTTTTGATATCTCTGAGATAGTGACTACGGTGGATGTGGGAATAAATGTCAAGTTGTTAATGCTTTTGTTTCAGCTCACATCAAAAGATGTTTTTCAAGTGCTAATAGCTGCCAACCACCTACTGTTGATATAATTAGAATAAGAGCATTTTTTTAAATATAAAAATAACTAGATAGGACACCATTTGTTTGTGGTGTATGGCTTATTTTACACAGTGCAGGGGAAATAAGGGAAATTGTGTTGGCCAGCAGTAAACAGAAAATCAATTATCAGATCTTCAGCAAAATAACCGTTATCTGGAGCAAAAAGTTGTTTTGATCTGCTCCTATTTGAAATCAGCATAGCATTCACCATCAGACATTCAAGGGATCCCACGACACTTTTAAGTAGACATAAAACCCCTTTACACTCAACCGATATAATTTTTAAGAAACTTTTTCTTTTGAAATAATTTCAAACTTACAGGAAGTTTAGAATAAAATGAAATTCTGTATACCCTTTTCTCAGAATCAGTGAATTTTAACATTTTACTATGCTACTGTTTTCTGTCTCCATCTCACATGCCCATGTGTGTGTATTATATATGTATGTATACTCGTGTGTATCTGTATTTCTTTTTGAACCATTTGAGAATAAGTTGAGAATATCATGTCTCTTTACTCTTAAATATTTCAGGGTATGTATCCTGAGAACAAGGATATTAGTTTACGTAACCTTAGCACATTGATTAAATATCAGGAAATTTAACATTAGTACAATACCATGATCAAATCTGAAGACCTTATTTTAAAAATGTCAGTTGCCAAAATATCCTTTATGGTGCTTATTGTTTTGGCTCAGGATCCAATCCCAGTCTATTCGTTGCATTTAGCTTTTGTGTTTTTTAATAGTGCATGCCATTTATTTTGTAGTCTGTCCCTCAATTTGCATTTGTCTGGTGTTTTCCCCATGAGTAGAATCCAGGTTATGCGTTTTGGACAGAAATGACACATAGATGATTTTGGGTCTTCCTCAGAGCCTCACATCAGTAGGCACTTCGTCCTGCTATCTACCAGGCTTCTCTACTGTAATATTGCTATTTTTCCTATGTTTATAAGCAACAAATACAACTTTTTAACAGGAGAAATTTTGTTTTAAAAGTTGTTTCTATGATAGGTCAGATGTTGTAGAAATAGAGAATAAAGCAACTTGAGCCAAGGACTGAGGAGAATAACTAGGTTCTTCTTTTTGGGCTTCGAGAGAGATCACGTGAAATCTGTTTTTGTTCCTAGTGGAGATAAAGTAACTCGACACTAGTTTTCCTTACTGGGGAAAAAACCCGATGGAATTTAAATTCCATCAAGAAAATGTCATTGTTTCCCATTTAAGCAAATCAGGAGTATACCAACTTTGTTTCATAGTTCAGGAGCTTGCCAGGAACAACTGATGTGACCAAAGAACAGAGTTGAAAACTTCCAGTTTCTTATTTATTTCATTTGAATTGACATAGTAAAATATTGTAGGATGCATATGCCTGTCATTTTCTCTTGTAATTTCATTATGAAAACACCTTCAATAGAGAATCACCCTTAGAATCATTGAAATAAGGATTCTTATAAAGCAATAGAAGATACAAGAAGCATTGGGAATTAGGACTGAGATTCTCAAATTTATTTGATAGATTAATGTTTATCATTTTCAGAAGCATAATCAACAAATATTTCCTAATAAACTAACATCAAATATCACATATTATTAACCCCAGTAGTCTCAGAAAGGAAAAAGTGTTTTATGTAAATGTCTCAGTCAACAGGATTTGTAGGCTCTATGAAGTCTCTATTAAGCTGTAATATGGTTTTACTGTTGGACATTACTGGCTAAAGTTATATGTTCTGAAGTTAAATCTTACAAGTAGATGCTCAAATTCTTTCTCATTTGTGTCTTGCATCTTAAAAAACAAAACAAACAAACCCATACTATTTGGGGGAGTAGTTCTATCCAAAAGCCATGGCATTTGTACTTGCCCATTTTCTTGGAGAATAATTTCCAGTCTTTCTATATTCACCTTTTCTATGGTGACACTGGTTGAGAGTCTAATTCTCAGTGGTATGAAGTGTTCTTACCCCAAAGCTTTTTACCTTAGATGGACACATTTCAAAGAAACATTTTATAAATGTAAAAGGAAATGTAATAAAAAGGTAAACACTCAACAATGAGAAATAGTGGGTATTTTTTGAAGTATAAGAAAAGGACAGAAAAGCAATATTTCAATTTGAGACTGAAGGAAATAATTTTGAGAGTTTTATTTTCTCTGTGTGTATGAGAGAGTAAAAGAGGATGAGATCTTTGACAAATCTATTTCTGTGTTTCAAAGTTTTCAGATGAATAATTAAGATCTGGTTTGTCTTCCTTCTCCATTAGGACATGGTCATGTTTAAGATTAATAACCGTTAGTGGATCTTTTAATGATCTTTAAGAAAAATTGTTATATAAATGAGGAATTAGCATACATTAAACTAAAATATATAAGGTCATAATCTACTTACAGTTTTCAAGTTGTGTGGCATTTTCTTGGGATGGTGGGAGGATACAGAGCAAGGGGCATCTACTCCTGGGAATTTCAGACTGTTCACTAAACTTTATTCAAGCTTTAGGCACCAATCAATATCATCAGAGTTCAATGCCTGGATCGATGCAGTAAAAACATCCAGTGACAGCAATAATTACTAAGCACTTGCTGCTGATATGAAAGGAAAGCAGAATCCATTTTATTTAGCATAAGCAGTTTTTGAACATTCACATTTGGGTTTAGTTACTTTGCAAAATGAACAAAAATTGAACAGCAGCAATATTATGCAGCGTGCATTAAGCATCAGCATTATGTGCTGTAGTCTAAGTAATTTGTGAATTTCATTTATTTCTCTCTAATACTGTATTCAAATTGCATTACCTTCCCAGCACTGATAACATACTCTTGATGGATTGACTTTTTAAAAAATTGCTATCATTTCCAAATAGACTTTCTTAGTGTTTTGTAGTCATTTCAATGAATCTTTGGTCTTGATAACAATCTGTTTTAGATGAAATTACATTATATCCTGTGTTTACTCAAATCTTAAGACAGGCTTTATCACAAAACTGGAAATTAGAGAGAAATAATCTCTTATGAGAAGCAGATTAGTAATATGACCAGTGAGAGGTATCCAGTGACTTTCAGTCCCTTTTATTCTCTTAGCCTTGCTCCTTGAGTCTTGAATTTTTTTTTTTTTTTGATTCAAACATATTCTTATAGAAAACACACTCCCTTAAGTAACATCTTGCAGGAAAAATGGTACATCTTAACTGGCATGTCAGAGATAGTTACTTCCTCCACCATTCCCTCAAAGGGAAATATCTAAATCTCCAAGGGCACTGGTGTAAAGGTGACATCTTAGATATTTTGATATAAATGTTTCCTAAATTGTCTTTGAAAAATTAAACCATTCAATGATTAGTTTTGCTATTTTTTAAGTAAAGGTTTGGATATGATGAGAGAAATAACTGTAAATATAAAGGTTAGTCCATTCTAATCTTCAATCACAGTTGAGCTCTCAACATTCATCAACCCCAACTCTTGGGCTCAGTTAGCGCTCTTATTTTCATTTCTTTGAAGAGGTTATATTGGCGGGACATGATTAGATAGGGCCAGTGCCCTGGTTTGTAGTTTAGGAGACTGAATAGAACCTGAAAAAGAGAGAAATAGAGAAGCATGTTTAAAGTAAATGATGATACATTACTTTGAACTTTGTTGAGTTTGAAGTCTCTATAGGATATTCAGGAGAAAATGTCTAGTAGGCAGTTGTACGTGTCCACTCCTGTTGATTTAGTTCAAGAGCTGCCATCGCTGGAAAACTCTCAATGATCACCCAAGTTGAGGTGGTTACTCATCTATTGTGCTCTCACAATATTTTGTTTCTCTATTATTGATTTTATTACACTGTATATTCTTTTCTGCTTATATTTCTGCCTCCCCCACTAACTCTAAGGTTCTTGAAGGCAGATAATGTGTCCTGTTTATTTTTGAAATCTGTAAAATCAAATACAATGTCTAATATACAGTAGACACCAAATACATTTGGCAAATGAATCAATAGATGAACATTTCTCTAAAGCTTTGAAGGTTTGTTTTTAAATTATGTAGATGCAACAAGGCTATTGCCATGACTACTCCAGGTCAGTTAAGAGATTTCAAAGCACCTGAGGTAGATAAGAATTATCAGAAATCTCTGTACTCCTAGACTTTTTTTTTCACCGAAAACACATTAATCTCAAGTGACAAAGCTACTTTCACATTAGCACTCATTTGCGTACGGCACTCTTGCGTTATCAAGGCCACTTGCAACTAGCAAAAGTCATTTATGCCATTTGCAGCTTATGTTCACAGGGAATGTTGAATCTTTGTAATCCATTTTGCTGTAGAAGATTTTTATCGGTATAAAACTAAGTTATGAGAATAGAAAGAGCAGGAATAATGTGGTTTGAAGCTAACATAAAGCAATGGATAGAAAGAAAAGTGACCATAGCCTTTTGGAAGATGAGAGAAAGTTAAAGGCAGAAAAGATCAGGGAGCTTAACCTGGAGAGTTTTTAAAAGTTATTCTATAAAAGGATTGTGGAGAAGGTAGACTCATAATAAATCTAGGGCTGATTTATGTCTGGGGGAGCAGTGTGAATGGTTCTGTGAATCAGTATTCCGTCTGAAAAAGTGCACTCAAGGCGATTTCAATGAGGATTTCTTTACAACAGGTTGAATGTGAATATAGCATTATCACAAGGGAAAATGCAGGAGCTTGGAGATAGGTGGAAAACATTCCTAGGCCTGAAGAAATGAGGGAGAGGAGTCAGTTGCCTGAACCTGAAAGGATAGAGACCTTCAGTCAAGGAATATGGCCGGCCCAAGACAACCTTGCAGAGAGATAGCAAAAGGGATAAATGCCCCACCCTTACTCTTCTTCTTCATCCTTTTCCCCAGTCTCCTAATCATGTTCCCCCATGATAGTCTTCAACTAGAAGTTAGAAGTCACAAGAACTCGGGTGATATGGTCCTTATAGGTCTGTTTTCCTGACTGAGGATAGATGGAAAGGGTGCAGAGCAGATTTAGGACGAAAGGAAGACAATCATCACAGTGGACAGAAGCAAGTAATCTATACCATTTCCAGTGCATTGTCAATTTTGTAAGCATTCATATTTGCTTTCTATTTTAACACTTGTCTGCAAAATTTACCTTTCTTGGCAGAAATTCAGCCCTCCAGGTTGTGAGAGGAAATTCAGTGCACTAAATCATGAACAAGTCATTTCATTAAGTCTTAATCACAGATACCCCAACTTTCCAGATCTGGGATTGAGTGGTTCTCATTGTATTACCCCTGATGCCAGAGGATTGCTCAGGACCTTCTATGGTGTGTGTGAACTGCAGCAGTACGATGTTCCAACCCTCTGGCTGAACTTATACCAAGTAAGCCTCGATTTAAAGTTCTGTGGGAGACACACATGCAAGTGATTCACAGCCGCTGTCTTCCAGCAGTCACAATTGTGCAGAATTGGCAGTTGTTCCTCAATTCTGGGGGATTCTTAGGATTGTTCTAGTGTAGCAGTTGGCTCTGATAAAGACATCATCAATGAAATGTGTAAGCATTCCCTTGTGAACACACATTAGGTTGGTTGACATGAGAAAGATTTATTAATTTGCTGATTGCTCTTGGACATAAGCCAGTTTCCAGATAGAACTCAACTACTAAGTTCTTCTTTCAGTTTTTACCTGAAGGATTGTCAAAAATCTGCTTGTCTGATCCTACCTATATAATCCCACTATTCCAAACATCACTATCTGTAAATTTGGGATAGCATATCTCATAGGATTGTTCTGAAGACTAAACACTTTAATGCATGGGGCACACTTAGCGGAGTGCCTAAGAGGTAGCTATTTTTATTTTATTAATAATTATTAATATTATTAGCTAAGGGCTAGTCTCATATAGATCTGTCACTAATATCTCTTTATTTCAGACATTGTGCCTTGACTTATGTAAGAAACCCCTGATTTATCTGTCTTAGTCTGCATATACCAGTATTTAACTCAGAAATTAAAGGCAGGCCGTCCATGAACTTGTACGTGATACTTGTGGCCAGGAGGCAGGATTATTATAGGCCTGAATCTACTTCTTAGGTATCCAAAAGCTCAATACTGATTATTCTAGAGCCAGAGCCCAAGTAGGTAAGAGACATTACATCCCAGAAGACATGGCTAAGCCTTAGATGCAAGGTGGTCAGGTACTTCCTGAGTGACTGTTCCATCCAAGATATACCTGGTTTCAGTTCATTGGTACATGAGGAAATGGGTTGGTGGGGTAGGAAGTGCAGAAACTTTGAACCACTGTTGTGCTGGAACTGGAGATAAGATTGCGGTAATTTGATTTTCCAGAGAAATGTGAGGTGCTGGCACTTGCTAGTGAGGGACATGTATGAGACAAAATTAAGGATTACAGCCAGGCTCTGAGGATTAGGGAGCCAGTGTCCTCATAAGCCATTTGCCTTAAGTCTTCTGCTGTCGTGTTGGATAGTACTGATGGAATTTTCCTCAGTAGGGATGAGGTTGGAGCACTACTGCGCTCAAGAACATAGTCTCATAATTCTCACAGGAGGCCTGAATACAATGAGTTACTATACTTTATGGCCACACTCTCCTCTATGCTAACTGTTGGAGCTTGACCCATGTCTTTGACCCACTGGTGGTGTGGGGGGAACATAAGCAATATTTTGAGTTTTAGCTGTTTTTGTTTATTTGATAATGTTGTCTACTGTTTCCGATACTCAGATGTTTCCTGGGAAGAGCTTCTCAGCATGAAAACTAATTGTTGACTCTCCACAATCACGAACAAACTCTTCCCTAACTTAGTAGGGTTACTCTATTCTTGCCTGGAGTCTGAGTTCTGGAAAAGGGCAACATGAAGATTAAAAGGTATAGTTTCTATTTAGCAGGTATCTTCTCACCTCTTAAAATGTATCTTTACTTAAATCCAAAGGCAGACAGAATAGTGAAAATTGTTTTAAAATGTGACCAATTTTCTTATAGATATATGTGTGCATGGATAAACATACACACTGGTTCTTCTTGAGGTAACAATGAAAAATTATCTTTGCTTTGAATTATTCTAATGCAATGAAAAGGTGAAACTTTTACTATTAGATGATGTAAATAGTCTTTTCAAATCACTCCTAGAGAAAAAATGTATTAGCTCTTCATTGAGGCCTTTAAATATTGCAAGTTTTCTTTGTTTATATCTCTCAGGGCATTCACGTCTAATACAAGAGGATTTTCTCTACCCTAGATATATAAAAAAACTTTGAAGCATGGTACATTCATGTTTTCACTCAAACATATGTAAGATTTATCCGTATTTGTTTGTTCCCATTTTCCCAAATAGATGGAAAGTCTGCAATGGTGAGAATAGGAAATGTGTGATGCTATTGAAGCAGTCCCCACATTCCACCTAGTTTTTCTGTTTGGTTTAAGAAATAACTCTTAATTTTGTCTTCACCAATAACATCCATATGGTTTTCTATATATTGTGGTTAGCTTAAAATGATAATATTTAAGCTCATATTATTGAGTAATCAAAATGCTTTGGTACTACAGTAGGAAAAATGGAGATAAATCTTTCAAACGGCTTCAGGATATCCTGGGCAGCAAAGTTGTCATCATTTGCTATGGCTGCCAAAGAGCTTTGTGATCTTTTCTTTTTTGGCCTGTTGGTTTAAAAAAATAAGAACTGAGTTTCATAATGGTGAAATGATTTTTTTATGGTCACAGAGCTTGATAGTGGTTCTGGGAAGGGTGATGCACAATCTCCCAAGTTTTAGTTCACTGTTTCCTCTATATGACCATACCATTATCAGGAACTGAGGAGTTCTAGAACTTGAGTGGTGTTTACTGGGGGGAAATACCTTAAGGTTTAAGGTCTTTGAAATTAGAATCAATGAATGAAAATTTTCAGAATTTTGGAGGTTTGATTAAATTCTTTGGTGATGACTGAAAATATGTCTATTATTATAATTGAGAACTTAAGAGAAAGAAAGCAATTGCAGTTGGTCTGGAGAGAATCAATTACTTTTTCTTATAAGGAAGTGGTGTCTCTGTGGCTAGGTTGTATCTTCTTGACAGAAAATCTGGGCACAGTGGCTCATGCCGATAGTCCCAGCACTTTGGGAGGTCGAGGTGGGCAGATCATTTGAAATCAGGAGTTCAAAACCAGCTTGGCCAATATGGTGAAACCCCCTCTCTACTAAAAATACAAAAATTAGCCAGGTGTGGTGACACGTGCCTGCAATCCCAGCTATTCGGGAGGCTGAGGCAGGAGAATCGCTTGAACCCAGGAGGCAAAGGTTGCAGTGAACTGACATTGCACCAGTGCACTCCAGCCTGGGCAAAAGAGCCAGACTCTGTCCAAAAAAAGCGAAGAGAGCAAAAAGAGCAAGAGAGAGAGAGAATAACTATTTTATACCACTTGACATATTGCTAAGCACCGAGACCCAGAAAAATACTATACACATTGTAGAGTATGTACAAATATGTGATCGATGAATCAGGAAGAACTGAAAAGTAAAGAATTAATGTCAATGTGCTCTGCTCAGCAAACAATTCCCAGAGTCCTATAATGGCTTTGGGAGGGTCCTGTCAATCTGGAGCCAAATAGCATTACTATATTATGGGGTGTGTGTGTGTGTGTGTGTGTGTGTGTGTGTGTGTGTGTGTGTGTGTGTGTGTGTATTAAACTAACATTTATTTAGAGTTTGTAAGATTTATGTTCTGTTAGGTATTAGAATTGGGTTATTTTATTTAATCATTATTACACTAATAAGAAATACATTCTAAAACAAAAACCCCAAAAAGAAATGTGCATAGCTATCTCCTGCTCTAGGGAAGAGACACAGATGCCCATTATGCCAACATGGTGAGAGTCTGGCCTTACCAGAAAATCCAGAAGTTTTCCCCTAATAAATTTGAAACAAATTGTCCAGTTTATAATGATCTAAAATCGTACAAATGATTGGGTAACTTTTAAACTTTTCTTAAATATAAAACCAATAAAGATGTAGATTTTTAAAAATTTACAAAATTATATACATTTGTCATGCACAGCATGTTTTATAATGTATATACCTGCTGTAGAATGGCTAAATTGGGCTAACATATGTAGTAGCTCACATAATTACCAATTTTGTGGAAAGAATATAAAATCCACTCTCAGAATTTTCACAAATACAATATATTATTATTAACTGTAGTCACCATGCTGTACAATAGATTTCTTAAATTTATTTCTCCTGTTTAACTGCAATTTTGCATCTTTTGATCCACATCTTCTCAACACCCTCTTTCTCCACTGTCTCAGTCCCTGCTAACTACTGTTCTACTCTAGAGATCTACAAGTTCAACATTTTAGTTAACAAGATTAAGAAATAAGCTCACACAGATACTAGTTGATGCAAATTCAGGAGTTACGGTAACTAAAAGAAACATGAGGTATGGCTTCTCAAGATCTTCAAGAAAAGTCAAGCACACTGGGAAGAAATTTATGGCACTTGACTGGCACCTGTAAAACTCTTATCTTGAGCACCTCAGCAACTGTAACATTAATAAAAGAAACCTAGACACCAAGGTCAGCTAGTTGGTTTAAGAAAACCTGAGTACCATACAAAATAAAGAAATTCAATTACGATAAAAATATGCCCAAACACATTTCACAGAAAAATGTTCATGTTGTAAATGTGTTTTTCACTAAATGATCTCTCATATTATTGTGTAGAACAAAATATGTGCAATTTTCATTTAATGACATCAAAATGGGAACTAACCATCTGTCTCATAGTATTTTCTATCAGTCATTTTTTTATATTGAATGAAAAATAATTTAAATGTCCTATATGATAATATTTAAGATGTGAAAAGTAGAATCTTTACATTCTATGGATTTTTAATAGAATGGCTCCATGTCCACACATATGAGTATCCTTGTTCACCTGTCTACAGTCTAACATGGATGAGAGGATACTCTTCTTCTTTTTTTTTTTAAATTTATTTTATTGCATTTTAGGTTTTGGGGTACTCTTGATGGTCTTTTCCTGCACGCCAATTTATGTCTTATTTGGTTACGCACTATCAAAAATGCTCTTATTGAGAGTATTGAGAAACAATTCTTTCTTTCACAAAAGAGTCACAAAAATCTTTTCATTTTACTTGAAACTCATTCATCGCTATATGGACCAGAGCCCTGGGGACTTAGTGAGCCTAGTGCAAAACAAACTTTGTGCAAACAGTGTTAAACAGCAAACTGGCATCTGCTTTAAGAGCATGGAATAGGAACCATGAGTCAGAAAGCACATGGCTTTTTCAGTTATTTCAAAAGAACAAGTACCTAAAAGAAGAAAACATCCCCCTCGGATAGAGTGTTAAGCAACCAGCACCACGCTGGTCATAGCACATGGTAGGCCTTCAGCAAATACATGTTGCATTGAATTTGCTGCCTGAACTAAGACAAATGTTGGTGAAATGTGAAGCCTAATTAAACAAGTTCACTTTTGAAATATGACTTCTTAGTCTTTATACAAGTTCATAATTCACTTAGCAGAATCCAAAATTACTATTTTAAAAATAACAAATTATATTCATTTGTTTATAAAAATAGTTTTTCAAACAGGAATGTGTCCATCAGCAGCAATATTAATGTGGATTTTATTAACTCAGTGCCACGATTTCATTTTAACTCTAACCTCCACAACCAGTAATTAAGTACTTGGTGCTTTTCTCTATCTCTCTAGGCACTGGGATTTCCTTCAGTACTGTAATGGCCCTCTGAACTCTCTAATGACTCATCACCAGTAGGGTCCATACAGTAACTTTAATTGCTTCCATGTCTCCTTCTCGCTCCAAAAATGGAATTCATAAACGCAGGTGTGGAAACACAATTAAGCACATAATGTTTTCCATCTCTTCCTAACAACTGCTTTACTTCATTCACATTTCAGCTTATAAAGCTTTACTCTCAATGGAGCAATCCACAGGAGAACCTCACAGATGCTAAAAACACATATACACTATAAATTAATCATTGCCATTTGAGAGCATTGAAGAAAAAGAAAAGAACTTGTAGAGTCTAATGTAATGCATTGGATATCTTGTGGCAATGCTTTATATTTAAATTCATCTCAAAGTATACATACAGATACCAATTAGCAATAGCAACAATGGAAAACTGATTCTTTCTGATTCATGTAGTCAAAGATAGTAAATAGAGTTTACTGTGTTGTTTGGGAAAATGACCACAGTACTAAATAAATAGGACTGTATAACTAACCTATCTGAGAAACAATACACTGTGAATTTTTAACCATCCTGTTATTTAGGTTATCAAAAATTGTCGTATAAGATATCATATTTATACAATACAGATCAATTTATAAAGTGCTCTCATGTACTTTATTTTTTCCTTAGTACTTACTACAAATCTGTAAAGTAAGGATTATCATAATCTGATGCCTGAATTTTGAGATGACAGTGGTTTCCTTGTTGAATCATGAGATCATAAATTATTCATTCATTTATGTATACAATTAATACATTGTGGGCATTAGAATTCATATCTTTAGATATTCATGTTTTAATGCTTCTATACCTCATAGTTTCTCAACACTATGAAGACTCTTGGATCACAGTTTTTTCTTGGTATTCTGATGGCGAAAGAGGATTGGTGATTCTATACCCACTTCTTAATATGGTTTTGAATATCTAATGAGGTTACAACGTATGACTATAATAAACTCATGGTGGTTCAACAAATTGTATTATGCTTGTCAAATTTGAGTGACAAAGCATGGTAGTAGACGAAAATGTGGTAAAAAGTGCAGTTGGATCTGTGCAAAATTGCTTATATTTTTATAAAGCTGTAGTTTTCATTCTGACACTGCCACTTTCTTTGGCTAATACGTGTCACAAAACCTCACAATTAGGGAACACCATCAGTTATTTGTCTATGTCCCACCTCTGTGGACACTAAACTGGAAAAACTAAAGTCAGCCCTAGACAAGTGCACTATGCACTATTTTCTTGTCTCTCAATGTTGTAACTGCCATGATACCATGAGGCACCCCACGAAGCTGCCTGGGCATGTCTGAAGAAAACATTTCAGTACTATTTCTAAACTAGGGATAAATAAATGGCTTCAATCTTTAGAACTGTCAATCCAGCATATATACACACTCAAATTAACCAAGCAACCAAGAAGATATTTAAAAATAGTTTTGAAGAGTTCAGTGTTTATTCTCTGAGCAGGTTTTTCAAATTAGAAATTAACATTTAAGAGAAAACAAACAGAGGGTTGTGGCAAACCAGCGCTAAAAAAAACCACATTAGCACATGGTCATGTGGATTCTTTTTTCAGGAAAAGCATTCCAGATTCCACAGATTTTCAGTGGAAAAACAAAAACAGAATTCCCATCCATTTCCAAGTATGGCAAAGTGTGCACAAAACTTGTGTGCCTTTGCCCTGTTTTCTCAAAGCACAAATTGTTACCCTAATAAAGTACTCCCAGTGAACACAGAGGACACTGGGGAAGGATACAGAAATGTTTGATTCCAGTCTAACACCAGTACCAACTCTAACAGCTGGATCCTCAGTTTCCCCAAGTATAAAGTGGGATAATAAATAGTTCCTTCTCTGCTGCTTTCATTGACTTTTGGTGAAGATTAAATTACATAATATGTGAGAGCCTGTAAGGTGTAAAAAATGTAAGGAAAATTTATTAATCTTATTTTTATTCAATTGCTTTTTCTCATGTATTCTCTAGTATCATGTATGAACAATACTCAATGGTGTGCTGGTAAACCTGCTCTCAGGGGAAAATACTCTGGTTCATGTTGTTTGCTGATATTTGTGGTATAAATATCACCATGGCCAATTTTAAGCCATCAGTTCACAAAATTTCTATTTCATGATTGACTCTTAGGAGCTGGTAGTGAACTAGCACCAGTACAGCCCTAATCTTTAACTAGACTAGAGGAAGGTTTGAGAAAAATAATTTTGTCTGGTCTCAACTTTTGCTTACTTATTGTTTTGTTTTTTTACAGTTGTTTTAGATTCTTGCTGTATCCCTGAAATCTCTTTATCTCCCTTATCTATTAAATCAACTATGAATGCCTCCAGCTGTTATGAAAATTGAAAACTGGCTGAGTATTTATTTTGTGACAAATACTCAAATACCATAGTATGAATATCAAATACTGTGACAGTTATTCTAACAATACAAAAAAATCTCGTTTCATAAACCACACTAGAGATTAAATAAAACAACTTTTTAAAATGTGGGCAAAATATTAATATACATTAAAGAAGAAAGATAGTTCACGCACAATGTACCTTCCTTCTCCAGTAGGTTGGAGGTAGTGGGATGAAAATATTGTGGGATTTTTCATCAGAAGTTCTGTGTTTGAACCTTAGTGTGGCCTCTGCTCAGTATTTGATCATGGTCAAGTTTCCTCACTGAGATTTAGTTTTTGATTTTATGTTTTTGTTGTCGTTGTTTTGTGTTTTTGTGACAGAGTCTTGCTCTGTCACCTAGGCTGGAGTGCAGTGGTGCAATCTCAGCTCCCGGCAGCCTCTGCTTCCTTGGTTCAAGCAATTATCCTGCCTCAGCCTCCTGAGCAGCTGGGATTACAGGCATGTGCCACCACACCCAGCTGATTTTTGTATTTTTAGTAGAGATGGGGTTTCACCGTGTTAGCCAGGATGGTCTCCATCTCCTGACCTCATGATCCGCCCGCCTCAACCTCCCAAAGTGCTGGGATTACAGGCGTGAGACACCGCACCCGGCCTTATCTTCTGTTTAGTGGAGACAAGAGCATTAACCCATTTATCTTCCACATGAATTTGTTTGGGGGTTCAGAAGTATGTGGCAGTTTTTTGTAAAAGTGAGGTACTAAACACAAGGCAGTTGCTGCTTACTGCAGGAAGAGGAATAAGCAAAGCTGTATTATTAGGCGAGATGAAGAACATTGAGTAGCAGGGATCGATCTGATCTAGGTTGTAGGTCAGAGTAAGCCTTCCTGCTGTGGTCACAACTAAGCCTTCCTGCTGTAGTCAAAACTGATCTGAGGGATAAACTGGCTTAGCTAGTGAATGAGATAGGGCATTTGGGCAGTGGGAGTGGTATGTACAAGGACTTTATAAAGAAAAGACACAGGGTGACTACAAAGGACTGAAAGGTCATGCACAAAGATCTTTGGCTCTGGCCCTGCCACCATTATAATTAAATATACACATATGCAGTGAGAAGGAAAAATAAAAGCAATCTTGCATCCTAAGATAACCACACTTAAATACAGAAACACCTTCTTTAACATGTCCCCAAGAAGAATAAAGCCTTGGACTTCTTGAAAAGTAAACAACTTTATCCCTGACTTACATAAGCTTAATATCTACAGATACGTAATGATTCTGGAAGGTATAATTATCAAGTGAAGATATTCTTAGGATTTTTTTTAGCAATGAATATGATAAACAGACTATTTTAAAATAAAGAATAGTGAGTAGCACATGTAGAAATTATAAGTACATTTTTGAACATGGTCTTCCTTCCATCATGCTGGTTAAATATCTCTTAATATGTTTTTGTGGTAGGTCAAAAGACCTTCAAGTACGTTTTGAACTTGACAATCTATATATAAACAATTATCATTTGAAAAAGTTATATGAGATTAATGGGGAAAAAAATCACACCCTAGTCTGGAAGAGTTTCTGAAACTCCTAAATATGATAGAGAATCTTACACTGAACATCTCTCTTGCTATAAAGGAAGACTTGGGATATTGAGAAGCAGATGGTTACTTCCAGTGATCTTGGGAACATTTGGATACCAAATGTTTGAGTAATACTGAGGTTCCCCAGAAAGGCATGAAAGAAAAAAAAAATTAAAAACACATTTTTTATCCCGTTTGCAATGAGGAACCATCTACCTCTGTTAGTTGTAACTCTAAGCAGACTTATGTGATCTAAATTAAATACCTGAATTTTCACTGTCTCCTCATGTAGCCACTTCCACACTAGTGACCCTGGAGTTTACAGTGGATGACACTGTAGACAAATGAAATTTTATATTATTAGGTGAGCCTGTAGTTGCAGATATCTGGTATTTTTCCTAGTTAGCTGACTGGATTAACCTCTTTCACTTATTCTGCAAATTACTAAATCTTACTAAACATAATTGTACTCTTCTATAAAGTGGAAACTTTGTCTCCTTCTTTACAAAAATGCAGGATGTTTAAAAGGAAATGTATTTCCTTTAAGACCTAGAGCTGGGCCTGCCCTAAGTCGTTTCTCCACATATTTTCTTCTCTAAACCTGAATGTGGATCCATTCAAGCTCTGAGTGTTTCCATATAAGAAGGAGGCACCTCCAGGACCTGTTCTACCACATTAGCTACCCAGAGATGGAGGAAAAAGTTACATGAGGGGAAGAATCAAGAACAGAGAATTATTTCTCCCCTAAGACCTACACAGAAGTGCTCTACTTGACTTCCCAAGAATTACAGTGTACTCTTCCAGCTGGTATCTTCAGGCCTGGTTTCACCAAACCAGTTAAATGGAAGAAAAGATGAAGGGAAAAAAAAGACAAAGGAAGAGATAATGAAAAGAGATTTTTCTCTTTAGTTATAATCCTTTAATTCTTCCACTAAAGGCTCTACTCACCACATTAGTGCGTATCATAACATATTGAGGATTCCATTTAGTCTTTGGTCATTACAACTTCTGAGATGGGGAGTGTAGGGAATATGAAAGAAGAGGATAGAGTCTTATATTTCCCCAAGATTGAGTGAACAACAGTCATGACTCATTCTCATTTTGTTTTAAATAATCATAAAAAAGAAATACAAATGAACCAGAATCTTTTTCTCCTAGACAGACAATATGGAAAAACACCTGTAATATTTTTATGTTAACAATGTTAACTAAAATGATACTTGTTTGAATTTGCAATTAATGCTAGAAGTTTCCTGAGAAACCAAAATTAAAGATATGCTCTTAAGTTTACTGAATAATTATCAATACAATCTAAAATATTCAGAAACAGGAAAATGAAGGTTTTAGTTACTTAGTCATTCAAATAAAAATAGATATGTAATGGGATGATACCCACATGTTATTATTATACAGTTTATAAGACTCTCATGAGAGAGAACTATTCAAGAAAAAAGAAAGAAAAAGAGAACCAGCATTTGAATGAAAGACATGTTATTTTACATTATATAAATGCACCTGATAGTCATGTATACAAAATAGAAATGAGTATTACAATATATATGTATATTTGAGCAGAAATTTAACAATATCTCATAAATTACAGTGACATTGGGTGGGTAAGAAGACATCATGACTACCTGCATAACCTCACAGAAGGATTGAAGTTTTTAAACTGTTCACAGATGTGCCAGAAATTAAATAAATAAAAGTAGCTTGTCTTGCTCAGGAAGTTCCATTCTCTATACTAGAGGAATGAGACAGAATATACACTTGAGAGTCTCTTTCAGGTTAACTCACTCTCATTGGGTTAATATTCCATCAATCCAACTTCCAACTTGACTCTCTGAAAAATTTTTCTTATACTCTTCTCTAGAGAATGTTCAGGGACTATGGACATTTTCATATGCTAATGACTTTTGGAGAGGGCCCCTGGTTCCTGTCTTCTCCTTTGGCTAAGCATGATCTTCCATATGGTGTGTTGTGGTTGGCTGTATCTGCCTTTGAGCATCCTTCTGTGGTGTTCACTGGGTAAGTCTGGTCCCTCTTATTTATTGTGGATGCTGTGTGGGACTGGCTACAATCCTGCCACGGTTTCCACTGGAAAGTTCTCTGCTTTCTGTGGCCATTGATCCCTACTCCAGGTCTCTTTAATTCTACTAGTTCTCTTAGCGTCTCCATAGATCATGGCCGTTACCACCACAAACAAAGAATGTTGTTAGCAAAACAGCAAAGAGGCTAAATGTGGGTTTTAAGAGAAGATCAATGCATATTTAGGCTCTCCCAATTTTACGCTGTGTGAATGTAAGCTAGGAATTCCTTTTCTCTAAAAAGGATTAATTCATTTATTCAACATACACTTAGTTAGTGCCCACTATATGCTAGGCACCTTGTTGATAATTGGGAACAGTGAGGTGAAAAAGAGATACAGTACCTACTCTCACAGGGCTTAGAGTGTGGTGAGGAAAGTCAGTGATACCTCTCCTAGCAAAATCTTAGAAATTTGGGATGGTAAGAGAACTGTTCTAATTGTCAAAAGATTACTTCTCCAACACTCAACAGAGGAGACCTATGATCAATAAATGGAATCATTGTGTCTCAGTCCATCCATAACAAAAATACCATAAACTGAATGGTTTATAAACAACAGAAATTTATTTCTCACAGTTCTGTGTGCTGCACAAGTAGATTCCACATCTTGTGAGGGCCAGCTTTCTGGTTCATAGATGGCCATTTTCTCACTGTAACAACACACGGCAGAAGGGAAGAGCTCTGGTCTCTTCAGCCCCCTTGTAAGACTCTAATCTCATTCATGAATACTCTACTTTTGAATCACCTTTCAAGGACCATCATATTGGGGATTAGGTTTCTACATAGGAAGCTTGGGAAGACATAAACATTCAGTCTATAGCACACAGTAAGGTTGTTTTGAACTTAGTAACAGGAAGCTGTCTGTCAATAAGTGTAGTTGACCATTGAACAACAAAGGTTTGAACTGTGTGGATCCACTTATGTGTGAATATTCTTCTGCCTTAGCCACCCCTAAGACTGCAAGACCAACTCCTAATTTTTCTTCTCCTCCTCAGTCTTCTAAACATGTAGACGACAAGGATGAAGACTTGTATGATGACCCACTTTCACTTAATGAATAATATATTTTCACTCACCGTTTTCAAATAACATTTTCTTTTCTAGCTTGCTTTATTGTAAGAATACAGTATATGTTAAAGCCAAAATAGGCAAATGGGATCTAATTAAACTTAAGAGTTTCTGCACAGCAAAAGAAACAACCAATAGAGTGAACTGGCAACCAACTGAATGGGAATATATTTTGCAATCTTCTCATGACAAAGGGCTAATATCCAGACTCTACAAAGAACTAAAGCAGATTTACAAAAACAAAATACAAATAAACCATTCAAAAATGGGCAAAGGATAGGAACAGATACTTTTCAAAAGAAGACATTTATGAGGCCAACAAACATATGAAAAAATGCTGATCATCACTGGTCATTAGGGAAATGCAAATCAAACCCACATTGAGATACTATCTCACGCCAGTTAGAATGGCAATCATCTTAAAATCTGGAGACAACAGATGCTGGAGAGGATGTGGAGAAATAGGAACACTTTTACACTGCTGGTGGGAGTGTAAATTAGTTCAACTATTGTGGAAGACAGTGTGGTGATTCCTCAAGGACCTAGAAATAGAAATTCCATTTGACCCAGCAATCCCATTACTGGGTATATAGTCAAAGGATTATAAATTATTCTATTATAAAGACATACACATGTATGTTCATTGCAGCACTATTTACAATAGCAAAGACCTGTAACCAACCCAAATGCCCATCAATGATATACTAGACAAAGAAATTGTGGTACATATACACCATGAAATACTATGCAGCCATAAAAAAGGATGAGTTTATGTCCTTTGTAGGGTCAGGGATGAATCTGGAAACTGTCGTTCTAAACAAACTGACACAAGAACAGAAAATCAAACTGTATGTTCTCACTCATAGGCAGTGCTGAACAATGAGAACACATGGGCACAGGGAGGGAAACATCACACACTGGGATCTGTTGGGGGCTTGGGCCCTAGGGGAGGGACAGCAGGGCGTGGGGAGGAATAACATTGGGAAAAATGCCTGATGTAGGTGACGGGGGGATAGAGACAGCAAACCATCATGGCATGTGTATAGCTATGCAACAATCCTGCAAGTTCTGCACATGTATCCCAGAACTTAAAGTACAATTAAAAAAATGCACTTTATATTACATAGAACCTACAAAATATGTGGGGTTATCAGAAAGAATTCTGGTTCTTTCCTTTTTTTTTTTTTTTTTTCTTGAGACAGGATCTTGCTCTGACACCTAAGCTGGAGTGCAAGGGTGTGAACATGGCTCACTGTAGTCTCAATCTTTTGAGCTCAGCCAATCTTCCTACCTCAGCTTCCTCTGTAGCTATAACTACAGGTGCACACCACCATGCCTGGTTAATTTGTTTATTTTGTGATTTTTCTAGAGAAGGATTGCTTGAGGCAGTATCACAATCATAGCTCACTGCAGCCTCAAATTCCTGGATTCAAGTAATTCTCTTGCCTCAGTCTCCCTAGTAGGTAGGACCATAGGTGAGTTCCACTATGCTTGACTTTTGCTTTTTGTTTTCTTTTGTTTTTTCTTTTCATAGAGACACAGTCTTGACCAGGCTGGCCTTAAACTTCTGGATTCCAGTGATTCTCTCACCTAGGCCTTCCAAAGTGCTAAGATTACAGGCACCAGCCACCATGCCCAGCCTATACTTGGAGTTTTTAACTCTGCCTGGGTTTGGTGCCCCTAGTTCCTGACTTATTCAAGGGTCAACTGTACTTTCTAACTACTGAACAGTGGGCCTCTTGAAATAGTAAGGTCACTGCTGTAAGTCTTCAGTAAGAGGTAGTATGACGGTCAGGAGGCTACCTGTCTAATTCCTGCAGGTGATGGGATGCTGGGGTAGGTGGTTTGCATCAAGCCTGGCTCTTGTTATGGTGGTGAGATGCCCCAACAGGATGGTGGCATAATCAACAGGTGAGAACTTAATTATTAACATCACAGTTGACCTGCTAGTTTGCCAAGTACATCTGTATGTGCACATTGAGCCAATTCCTAATGAGCGTGTATGTTTTTCCTTGTCTTCTCTGTTGTCAAGTAAGAGTTAACGTGAATTTTTCCTCCTGCCATTGCCAATTTACTGTGCAGAGCTGAGGTTTGGGATGAAGGGGATGTTAGGGAGAAAAAAAAAAGAGCAGCTGCCTTTATGCTCCTAGGCATAGAGAAAAAGCAGGCCAGACCAGTCGGAGGCAGGGGAAGAGGTGAACCTGAGGACAAGGAACAGATGGAATGTGAGGAGGGCACAGAGAAACAGATTCATGAGAAATGCAGACGGGGGGAAGTACATGCAAAGTTGGAAGAGTAAGGAGATGGTAGGGGAAGAAAATAAAAAAATAATGATGGAACCCAAGAAAGGAATTAGATAAAATCAGAGGGAGATAATGAAAAACAAAAAGAGGGAATGCAAAGCAAAGGAGGAACACACACAATTTATTAAGCAACATTTTGGTTGCCATAAAGGGCCTTGTTCCCCGAGTAGGGAACAGAGCAAGAAGAGAACATTTATTGTTGCAGGAGCCCTCCCTCCAAAATGTCACAGTGCAGGTTATTCCAGATGGGCTTCTCTGGCAGGGCTGTCCCTGGTTCACCATAGGGCCGTGTCTCTCTGTCTGTCTCAGCTTTCTTAGGGAGGGGTGGACCGAGAACTTCCTCTAAGTCAAGCAAAATGTTTTTAGTGCAAGCATAACTTTTTAATGAGTAAATACTTTTTAACCTCCGATTATTCTTCCAGACCAGATAGCACACAAGTTTCTTAATGATAGTCATTGGGTTACACATATGTTCTGTTCAACTGAATGCAGCATAAAAAGTGTGATGTTTATGATTCTGCTGATAATAACAAGTATCACTTGCCTTGTTTAACAGGGATAAATCATTCATTATAAAGAAATCAAAGTAACTGATTTTCTGTATCACTAGCTCTTCTTCTGGTGGACCAGACACAGACTGGTCTTCCTGGGCATCATTTCCAGACCTGGGAGATAGAAAACCAGAAAGAACAGCTGTGGCAGTAAGCAGGAAGTGAAAAATAAATCTGATGGGACATTATCCTAGCCCAACTAGTAATTTTTTTAAACACTGAGATTTCTCTGTTGTCACTCTTGTCTTTATAATTCATTAATAGCATTTTGTTCAGCATCTTGTGTTAAGTCCTTTGTTCTTCTTTAATCCTCATATTTCATATATGTCAGATTCTCTGACACATGGAACTGTGATAAACACTCATCAAAGCCCTTGTTACGCTGTATTTCTGTGCACTGAACTGTTGTCATCTGTTATTATGTAAGCAATCTCTCTCCATATCTCCATTCCTCTCATTATCATTTATTTCTAGCTCAATATCTACTATATTTTGTGTTCGTTTATTTTGAGGCAATAATCTTATCACCTTATTCACAAAATCTGTTAGTAAATCTTGAATATTAGGATGCATTTAGAGTTATATTTATGTTAAAGTTATCTTCATTCACAAATATTGTTGACAACCTTAATATGTGAAAATAAGACGAATAAAAGTCTGTTTATGTTTTCTGAGTTTGGGGCCTAAAAAGTAAAACTGCTTCATCCTAGGGGCAAAGTAACTTATTTTTTAAAGTTGCTCAAAAAGTGGTTTGGCTGCTAGTTTTGGACTAAATGTGAACCTTTGGGGGTTGAAATTCATTTACTTCTGGCAAAATGTGACTTCCTGCTTCTAAGAATAAAGGCTTGAAAAGACTTATTAAAGGGAGGCTCCAAAAAGACTTCTTAAACTTCAAACAGGTCTTACAAAAGAACATTCTGATGAGTTAAGTGCACATGAATTAGAAACATATGTATTAAATTTCCCTTAAAATACACATGGGTTTAAAAATTAAGCGGGGAGAAAAGACCCTTGGCAAAATCTATTTTAGGTTTGGCTAAATCCAAACAATTTGAAAATCAATTCTAAGGAATGGGACAAAAGACAAATTAAAATTCTTAAACACTTTAAGACATTGAGTACATTTAAATTTTTTAAAATGATTTAAGCTCACTTGAATAAGAAATGCTGGATTTGTTTAAGATTCCCCTGCAATGAAGGAAGAAATGCCTGGGAACAGGATCCATTTTCTGAAAACTCCAAAACCTTGGGAAAAAGTTTAAAGATCTTGATGATTTTAAATCAAGGCCAGGCCTGCCTGGAGGAAAAATGAGACTTAATTCAAGGGAATTGTGACTTTTGTCTTGTTTTCCTGTTCATGTTCTTTCAGGAAGAACTAAAAAGCCTTCCCGACTCTTGTTTCTTCATCTCTCACATAAATGATGTCATTTGCTCTTTCAAAGACACACACACACACACACACACACACACACGCACACACACACACGAAACACTGAAAATTCACTGGATAATACTGTCAGCATGGTGTGTTGAGAAAAAAAAAGACTTGAATGTACTCTACTATTGTACTTAAGCCAGGCATAGTGTCACAGTCCTCATTTAAATGAAATGGCAACAAAACATGGATGGTTTCAAAATGATTGGTTCAGTTAATGGAGATGGAAAAAATCTGAACCAGAATTAAAATTTTAATAAATATTATCCCCTATGTAAAGTTAGTGCCTGATATTTATAGTTTGTATCTGTATCTTGTTCTTGTAATACTCCTTTATAATAGATACGAAGGTCTTAGTATCTAAGTGAGCCATAGAACTGTCTGGACATCCAGAAGCATTCTCATGTGATTATTACAGCAAGGACCTAAAACCAAGAAACAAAGACCTAAAAGTGGCATGGACCTGTGAAAGCCATCTTAAAGGATGCTACAGTTCAAAGGACTGTAAAAATGTAGTTTTTTTTTACAGAGTACTGTAAAAATGTAGTACCATAAAAATGTAGTTTTTGTCTTTTGTTTTTGGTAGGATGCTAGGTAGAAAGTTGAACGATGACAAGCAAGAAACAGGTATAGGGAAAGTAAGCATAATGTTAAAGGTCAATTTTATTTTATAAATATGTATTAAACGTGTTTGTTATAACAGATGTTGGGCCCAGTATCTGGCTAAAATGACAAATGGAAAAGTATCTTGAATTTTAAAGTATCTGGAATCTATAGTGAAGGCAAACGTATATTCAACTTGTATTATTGTAGTTCAGTTCTATAAAGCCTGGTGACTAAATACATGAGGCTTGATGCAACGTGAATCCTAGTGACTAACACATGATCTGGATTCAAATACTGCATCTACTGTCAGTACTACTTGTATGACCTTGAGCAGTTTAAATAATCTCTTTGAGTCTCAGTTTCCATGTCTATAAAATGGGAATGCCATTAACTTTCCTATAGATATGATGAGTATTAGTACAGTATCTGGAACTTCATACCCAGAACAGTGATTTATTTCATTATTATTGTAAATACTATATTCTGCAGGAACAGAGCAGACAGAGTGGGTGTACTCTGCAGTGAAGGGAAGTGAAGAAGTAAGTTCTTTTGAACTAAGTCATTGAATCAGTTTGTTGTTACCCCTAAACAAACCACCTCAAAACATAGTGGCTTAAAAAATAAATACATATTCTATCTTACACATCTATGGATTGGCTATGTAGTGCTTCTAGCCTGGGCTTCTATCGCTGGGGAGGGAGGTTTAGAATAACCTCACTGTTTGGGGCTAAGAGGAGTAGCATAAATGAGGCAGCTGGAATGGTTGGATCCTCTCTCAAATAGTTTTTCCTCCTCCAACAAGCTAGCCTGGAGAAAGAATTTCCTGAAGCAAGAAAGGGAAAGTTTCAATGCACAAACCCTTATCAAGCTTCTTTGGTGTCACATTTGTTATTGATCCATTGGTCAAAGCAACTCACGTAGCCAAGACCAGATTCAAGGAATGGAGCAATAGATTCAGCTCTTGATGGGAGGGATGGCTAGTCACACAGTAAAGAGAGGTATGAATAAATTGAGACAGACTCATTATTTCAGCAGTCTGCCAAGACCTTAAAAAGTAATTGAACTTTTGTGTTCAGAAGAATCTCCAGAGTTGTTGATTTACCAGACAGATCTCATTTTAATTTTGGCAAAAATGACAACAAAGTCCTGGAAGAAGTTATCATTACTTTTGACTATGGAATAAGCATTGAAGAGTGAAAAGGATAAATTCCAACTTAAGAATTCAGCTGAGTTGGGAGGCTCCTTAATGCTTTCTTCAACTACATAGAGAGGCATACGGATATAGGGACAATAGTCAGCTTGCCGGTTTGGATCAAGGGAGCCCACCCAAACAATTCTAAGGCACTTGAATTCCCCTCCCCACACTGTTGATTAATTAACTCTAAAGCTGCAGGATCTGTCGTTGTTGAGACTAACAACCTGTATGTAGTAATTATTAGGCATCCTATTTGGACTGTCAGACTGCAGGTATGTATATGTTCATGCCCATTGGCATGAACAATCGTTTATCTGCTGCAACACAGCAATAGAATGGAACCTATCATCACAAGCCCAGAAAAAGATCTTCTAAAGGAGATTGTTAAAATAAAAATTACTAGATAAAACTACACTTTTTTTCAAATTATTTTAATTTAAGTGCTTTAGATTATTCTGTCTTAAAGAATGGGTAGGAGTTTTCTGGGTCAGAAGGAAATGACAGACGTCCTACATGGAGAGACTAGGATAGAGCATGAACAAAAACAATGACAAAGATAGTGATGTGGCCCCAGGGTTGTGGAGGGAAGGAGGCAAGGTGGAGAAAGAAAAAAACAAGGGTGAAAAGTGGACGGCAAGGAAGTTGAGGAAAAAAGCTACATGATGCAGACTGATTTCTAGAATAGAAGCTAGGCAGCCAGACTATCCCTGATTTCTGATACCTGTGGATGGAATAAAACTCGAGGCTGTAACATTGACACTGCAAATAGGGACAGCTGTAAATATATAGCCTATTATGGACCAGGCTTTTTGTATTAATTCAATAGCAAGAGCTAACTGTACTCTTTGGTAAGTTAGGAGTTTAGCTGCCCTATCTCTACTGGAAGTCATGCATTGAAGACCTTCTACCTACTCACGTGTATAAACCCTAGGGTCTAATAAATGCTCTCAATCACTAAGAAATCATTCGTGTTTTGTTGTGAGTTGGACTGGAATAGATCAATAGTGCCCTAACATGTTCATTATGTTTAATATTTTATGCATATATAAGATGATTGATCATCTAAACTGTTCGGATGTGATTACTCATCTTAAGTCCTGCTTCTGGCCTGCTTGTTTGCCAAAGGGCTTTGTTATTAAGAAACAGTAATGAAGTACTCTAGGTTTTTTTTCAGCCATAAAGATAAGATCCATTCAATTCTCAAGAGTTTTGAAGATGCTGAAGGTAGTAAATTTATCCCTATTGGTCTATTATAAATGAATTTCTATGCCCAAGATTTTCTAATACAATAATGTCAACAACATGGTAATCCTAAGTGTTCACTTGTGGGTCTGTAAAAGACATAACCTAAATAGAGAAATAAATTAAACCTGAATTAAAACTGGTTAGTTTGACAATTATTTTCATTCCGCAGAAAGTTATTCAATGTATCTTGACATGAACCTGTGATATCCCTGTTTAATTTGGAAATATCTCCCACAGCATTCTTCCTCTACCTCTAACTGCTGGGGTTTATCCTTAGGACTGTAGCATTTTTGACTATGTGATTAGGCCATGTGGTTATGGAAAGAATTTAAATGCCATATCCAAAATCGAGCTTATTATCTTTCCTAAATTAGATTTATTCCTGACTTCCATAATTTCGCTAACTGCTTCAGCTAAAGATGAAGATTTCATTAACATCTTTCTCACTACCTTGTTCCCCAGTAAGTTTCATGCCATGTGGTTCCTATCTCTGAATGACCTGACCATTTGCCACCTTCTTTCAATTCTATCACCATTGGTCTACTTAAAGTTTTTTTTTCTCCTTTCGATTATTGCATTCAATAAATTCTACTAGTTGTTCTCATTGCGTCCTGTCTTTCCATCTAATCCATGCTGCATACTCAGCCATGTATTTATTCAGTAAACCTTTGGTACATGCCAGCACTTTTCTAAACACAGCAGATACAGCGGTGAACAACTGAGACAAAAATCCTCACCTTCCTGGAGCTTACATTCTACCAGAGGAGGAGGCAGAAAATAAAGAACATAGATACATATTATATGGACTATGATAGTAATAAGTGTGAAGGGGAGCCATAAAACAAGCCAGAGGGAGATGTGAGAGGTTAGGAAGGGGGACTAAGATTTTAAATTTTAAATAGAGTAATGGAGAATGTCTCATTAGGAGACAAAGTTTGAGGGGAAAAAAACAGAAAAAAGAATACAGTTAGGGTGACTGTAATTAGTATAACATATAAATCCCCCAAAGTCATTGACTTAATTTTTTTAAATGTGTAGTTTTTGCTCACATAATAGTTTAATGCAGGAAAACTCATAGCCCTCCATGTAGTGATTCAGGATATAGTTTCTGCAGAGTTTTGACCCAACTGTCTGGAATTAGGCCACACTTCACAAATTAAGAGTACAGTCCTTGACATGACTGTTCTCACTTCAGACATCAGCCACAAGTTTTTGGGTCCGCAAGTTTTTGGGTCTCCAAGATAAGCTGGCTAATAATTTAGGGGTTTCTATTACCCCCTCAGGTTTGATAATTCACTAGAACAACTCACAGAAATCAGGAAAGTGTTATGTTTATCATTACAGTTTTATTATAGCAAAAAGATAAAAATGTGAACTAACCAAAAAGAGAGATACAAATGAAAGGGTCTATGAGGGCCCCAGCTCAACACTGGGTGACAGTACACAGATAATTGCCATCCAGTATATTTTTCCCAAGCTTCAATGTCCATAGTTTTTATTGGAGTTTCGTTATGTAGACATAACTGAATGAACCATTGGCAATGTTAGTCAACCTCCAGTGCTCCTCCCCTTCCCAGATGGATGTCATATGGCTCAAAGTTCCAACCCTCTAATCACATGATTGGTATTTCTGGCGTGCCCATCCTCAACCTGGGTCATGTCATCAGCATTAACTATGTAGAAACCCACTACAAATAAGTAAGACATCTGGTCACCCAACAAATTCCCAGAGTTTAGAAGCTACCTCTAAGGAACTGAGGACAAAGACAATACAAATCCTTTATTAAAAGAGTGTCTTCCATAGAGTGTAATCTGCCATCATCAACCTGTGACTTGTAAGGTTGCCACAGAAGAATAAAAAGAGGGAGGATCTCTTATCCTGGGTGGGACTAGAAGTGACACATATCACTCAGTTCATATTCTATTAGTGGAAACTAGTTGCATAGCCACACCTAGATGCAAAGGGGGCTGGGAAATGTAGTCTTTAGCTAATGGTAGAGTAGCACAAACAGCTCTTAAAAAGAGAAAGAATCTTTGGTACAAGTTAGCTGTCTCTATTATACTTGCCATGCAACAGCCGTTATTCCTTTAATTATTTTTCTCTGTTTCCCCTTTCCAAAATCAGGGATTCTTGACACATATATCAGGTCACTTGATGTTATCCCACAGCTCATGGATGTTTTATTTTTCCTTTTGTTTATGTTTTTGAAACTTTTTTCTGTGTATTTAATACTGCTATGTTTTCAAGTTCATTATTTTTTCCTGAAATTAATCTGCTTTTAATTTCATCCATACTTTATCTCAAATATTATAGTTTTAAATTTTAAAAGTGCAATTTAAATACTTTTAAATATCTTCCACAACTCTAGTTGACATATCCAATCTTTCCTCGAACTTTTGAACATATGCTATAGAATTTTGGTAAGACTTTTAAGGCCCTAGTCTGCTAATGCTTTTATATATGTCCATTCTAGATCAGTTTTGATTAATATATTTTCTTTTCATCATGGAACATATTCTTTTGCCTCTTGCACTCTGATAATCTTACTTTGGAAGCCAGACATGGTACATTTTATTCTGTTGGGTGCTTGATACTATGTATTCCTATAAGAATCTTTAAGATGTGTTGTAGGATACAGTTAAGTTATGTAGAATCAGATATGAATACTTTCATGTCTTTCTTTTAAAGATTTGTTATGAAAGACTAGAGCTATATGTCATCTAGCCCTAATTAGTCCTCGGCTATGGAGATAAGGTCATTCCGAGTATTCTATTAAATATTAAATGGTCCATACATTTTTTTCATTCTCGCTGTTGGCAACAGGCATTATTCCCAGCCTTGTGCAGTCTCTAGGTACTGCTCCTCCTAATTCTTCCAGGTAGTCCTTCCCTCTCCCTGGGTAGTTCGCTAACATGCATGTGCTGATCAGTATTCTATTGAAGACCCAAAGTGAACCTTGACAGATCTCTAGGGTTCTCTCTTGTGCGCAGATTATTTGTCAGTGCTCTGCCCAGCAGACGTTAGTCTCCTTGGTTTCCCTGAATTCTCAGCTCTGTCTCTTCAACTCAAGGAGTCTGCCAGGTTCCACATTGGTTCCCACGCTCTATGAATGTCCCAGAGGAAATTCTCTCAAGATATGTGTGGCCTCTGCCATTTTCTAAGAAAATTTCAAGATTTAACTCTTTTCTTTACTGTTTCTCATGGAAAAAGGATGGATGTTGCATGATGTTCAATAGCTTTAAAATGGATGTTTCATATTTTTGGTTTAAAAATTGTTTTAGGTGGGAGAATAAACTGATTTTCTATTATTTCATCTTGATCAGAAGTGGAAGTTGACTGTGTGGTTTTGATTTATGTTTTGTTTTGCTTCTGTGTTCACTAATTTTTAGTGAGGCAGTAATTATAATGCATATTTTCTAGGAGGTAAGAATGCTTATGTTTAAGAGAAGTGGAGAATTCTACAGTTTTCTAGGGTAGTTAAGAGTTGTCTGTCTTCTAAAGGAGTAAATTATTTGGAGAAAATGAACCACCCACTTATGTTTTATCTCATTTCTGTATATCACTAAATTCCTGAATATACATTAAATCTTTTTCAATATGTTATATTAATTTCTTCTTTGCTAGAATCATAGCTACTTCATTGCATACCTGCTACTCTATATTCTTTTACCCTGTGTACTTAAAAAAAATTTGACAGTTCATTAGTTTTAAAAAAATAACCAAGTGTGGCTTTACTATTTTTTTTTTAATAATTTCAGATGTTCATATGTAACACTATTTCCCTGGGCAAGAGTCAAACAGGTAAGCAAACAAAAAGCAATCTAATATTTGCCTGGAAGCAACCACCCTTCTAATCACTTTACAAAGAGGCAGAGCTCATGGCAGCAGCTTGGAAGAAGTTGACCTGCAAAAGTGTATATGTAAGCATATCATTGCTTCAGCAAAGGCCATGCTAAGAACTGCTGTGTTCAGAGACTCAGAGAGTTAAAAGTATGAGAACATAGTCATTTGTGGATCTCACCAAACGTCAAGGTGTTTTTTAGCCATGGTCTGGGGATTGTCACTTCAGCAGCCTTATTAAAAGAAAGGCATTGTTTTTGCTTCATTTGCCATCTGGAGTAAAGCTCTATAGGCATTCTGATCAAGCAGGTCATCATCAGGAAGACATGTGAAACAAGAGTTCACAGAAATTCTGGGAGAGGCCAATAACATGCAGAAAAGCTGAATAGCAGTAAGTTAGGCTGGGATCAAACTTTATTGTGGGAAAAAAACAAAAAATACTAAAACTATGGAGACCGGATAAGCCAAAAAGGAAAAAAAAAAAAGCTGACAAGCTTCCTAGGATAACAGTTTAGAAAATGAAGTGGAGCTTGATCTCTAATCCCCAGTCTTCAGACTCACTCAAGACCACTGTAAAAGAAAAAGAGGGAGAGCACAGATGACTGAAGAACATCCTCTTTTTGGTGGGGGAGAAGAGTTAGTTCATCATTTCTTTTTTCGAGGAACCATAGTCTTTGTAGAGTCTATTACTCCATGAACTTTAGGGTTACCAAGGAAGTTTTCTTCACCTCAGCAAGGGGTTCATTTCTCACATTTTTGTTTTTGACTATTTACTACGACACTGCAGACGTGTTTGAGATCTTTTCCTTCTCAATCTCTGCCTCATTTCCATTCAACACTCTACAGTTTGCCTTCCCCCAGTGCATACAATTATCACCTCTCCATTCTAATTAGCTTCCAAGCTGACTATATTGTCACCCCTACTTTTATGTTATTGGCTCCATATATTTTGATCTCTTAATTGGCTTTTGATTCATCTCATTTTGCAAACTGTTGCCAAGTATTTTTTTTTTTTTTTTTTTTTTATATACTTCCAGGGCTGCTTTACAGTATACTTTTTATTTTTTTAGTATGTCCTTTTTCAAATCTGGTTTCCAACTCAACATAGCTCAAATCTGCTCTTGCTGGCAATATATTAAATCTTACACACACACACAAAATAATTTTATTGAGGTTTCTTATTTCTCTTTTTTTCTTTTTTTTTTCTTTTTTTTAGCTGTAATGGTGCACAACCCACTGCCAGATCAATTTTTTAAGGGATTTATTATTTTTCCCTTGATATTCCTGGACTTTGTCAGTGATGACAATCATTTTATATTGAGACTAGGAAACTTCTCTCTTACAAATCACATTTGTGATAGTTTGTAATGTCTTTAAGACTGTAGGAGGTAGACATCTGAAAAGTGTGATTTTTTGACAGACTGTTTATGTACTAATGTGTAAAATTTCCCAAAAATCTGCTCTGCCATTTCTGTTGCCCGTGGGGTTGAGAAATCCAACAGCTCCGTATGTTGGTAGTTGTCTAATCACGTTGCACTGCTTGTCTACTCCCATTGACTGTCACTCAGCAAAATAGTCCATCAAAGTTTCTAAAAATGTAAAAATAGTTCTTTTCCTTACAATTTTTATAATGTTTTAAAGTTAAATTACTCCTGCCAGTTCATTGCACATAGCAAGGATTTATATTGACACATTTCAGTGTTTAAATAAAAAGTAAATATAGTAGTTAAAAGTGAGGAATAAATATGAAAATATAAAACGCTTAAAGCTTTACAATTGTGATAATAGCCACTGCAGTCTTTAGTTTGTTATAGTTTTCATTTTGCTCTTAACTACCCAAATTCTGAGTTTAAGGGCCCTGATTAAAATGAAATGAGCGATTCTGTTTTAAGGTGCCATTAGAAGAAATTGCTTTTAACTCACTTGCATAGAGAACATTATAAGCTATAGAAATCTATGTGAATCATTTGAAAATTAGGAAGTTTGGGTAAACAATAAACAGATGGCTTTCCTGCTTAAGGAACTAACTCAGTCAAGCTTGGATAAATATTCTATACCCCAATTCTCTCGTCTTTAAAATGGTTATAATGATAATATTTAGCTCATATGCTCGTACGATTGTGGTGCAGATTAGATGAGATGATACATGCTACAGTGACTCCCACATATAAAATACCTGACAAATGCTAGTTTTCATTATTATTTGATGGAATCGATTGAATCAGATTATAGTTAAGCCTTAAGCAAGAACATCGTTTGTAGGGACATTGTAGAATGCTTTTTCAGCATTCATAGTAAGCTTGAATTTTGGAAAATGTGCATTTTGGTGTGTAGAGTGGTTGGACTGGATGAAGGAAGTGAGTTGTAGTCTAGGTACTTCACTGAATCCACTTTATCAGACAGATATAACCACATTAACATCTTGACCAGATCAATTGATCAGAGGAAGAAAGGCCAGACAGAATCTTAGGATAGGTCATGAATTGGTCCAAGGGGACATAGCACTTCTTAAATGTATTTGATCAGTTATGGAAGAAAAAGAAGGAGACAGATGGACTCAACAGGTGACACAGGGTAAATTGAGGGCTTCTGATGACAAATTTAATCTACCTGTTATACCATATATGATAAATAATTCACCTAAGAATTTTTCTCCAGAATAGTTTTGTAGGTTAGAAAGAATTCACTGACAAAACTTCTTTATTCTAGGAGCATCAGCACTTATTTTTTTGAATAAAAATATGGTATATATGTTACATCTATTGTGTAATTCTTAACAACAATGAAACATACATTTATAGTATAGAAGTTGTTTTTCAAAGTTGTATAACTGGTAAATAAGAGAGGTAGTATTTGAAGCCAGACACGCCTGATTCTAGTGTGCCCATGCTTAGCAACCTGTACTTTTCCCAAGATGCTCCACTACTCTCCTTTGATAAGATTTCAATCTCTTAACTATTAGAAGTTGACTTGGTGCCCAACCTGGTAAGCCTCTCATGATATGTCAACTTTGGTTGAATGGGCAACCAAATAGTTATTAGTGCATTGTTTGCTTATTTATCTCATGGAACTAAGGGCCACTTTGGACACTTTTGGGTCCGGTTTGCATTTGTGGTCCCAGTGGCCCATGGATTGATAGACATATTTAGAGGACTTTGGGGTATGCCATGATTTTTGAGTACCTGAGGGGTAGATTCTCTCTGCAGTTCTCTTAGATGCTTTCTATTGATATTAGAGCTTTAATCTTAAATCAGTGGAGACTTGGTGCTTCTTTTTCACCTTAGCAGAAAGCAGGAAAACGCAAAGGCAGGTAGTGAGGAGGCGCTGCTGTTTGGTGTTGCCGTACAGCGCTGCATGGTTTCACCCCTTTCGTACAGCAGGGGAAGACTGTACCAAACCGTCACTGCCACAGCAGTCTCCCAGTGTGAGCCACCTTCCTGGAGGAAATACTCTTGATCTATTTGATTGCTGTGGGATATGACTAACGCTCAGGTACACTGGGAGAAGGAGAACCCTAAAAGAGCCACTGATGAGAACTACTGGGAACTGCCAAGACCAGAAGCCCCTAAGTACTGTAAGCTGTAGAAGCCAAAGCAGAAAGCGGATCCTCTAATAGTAATAGTCACAGGCAGCTGCTGTCACCCCAAAAATGTTGCAACTGCCCCTGCTGAAAGCTGCCTAGAGATGTCCAGGAACAGTCACTTGAGTTCACCAACAGATTCATTGTTAAAATTAACCCATGGGAAAAGAAGTTAGAGTATCTGACCAAGGACGTCATGCTTGGCCTTCTTATTCACTGCAAAATCACTACCCTGATAGGACAGTGTCAATGGCCTTCAAGGTTACTTATGTTCAAGAGAGGTAGAGGTTACTGGTTGTATTTTTTTTTTTATTGCTTCTGTGACAAATTACCACAAACCTGTGGTTTAAATAAACAGAAGTTTATTGTCTTCAACTTAGGGAGTTTGCAGTTCTGCAGGTTAGAAATTTGACTTGGGTCTTACTGGCTAAAATTAAGGTGTTGGCAGAGCTGTGTTCTTTGTGGAGGCTCTAGAGGAAATCTGTGTTCTTGCCTTTCCTAGCTTCTAGCATTTGCCTACTCTTCACACCCTTCCTCCATTCTAAGCCAACAGTGGTGGGTCAAGTTCTTCTCCTATCTCATCACTAGATTTTTTTTTTTGGAGACGGAATCTCATCACCCAGGCTGGAGTGCAGTCGTGCCATCTCAGCTCACTGCAACCTCCGCCTCCTGTGTTCAAGTGATTCTCCTGCCTCAGCCTCCCGAGTAACTGGGATCACAGGTGTCTGCCACCATGCCCAGCTAATTTTTGTAGTATTAGTAGAGATGGGGTTTCACCATGTTGACCAGGCTGGTCTCGAACTCCTGACCTCAGGCGATCCAGCTGCCTCAGCCTCCCAAAGTGCTGGGAATACAAGCGTGAGCCATGCTGTGCCTAGCCTCATCACTCAGATCTTTTGTAGCCACATCTCCTTCTGACCAACTCTCTGGTCTCCTCCTTTTACTTACAAGGACCCTTGTGATTACATTGGACTATTTGGATAACCTAAGATAATATTCTCAGTTTAGGATCTGCTAATGAATGAGCAACTTTAACTTCATTTGAAACCTTTATTTCCCTTTGACATTTAAGTTAACATATTCACAGGTTCAAGGGATTAGAATATGACTATCTTAGGGGGCAGGCGTTATTCTGCCCACCACACCAGAGTCTTTTCATATGGGTATCATTGAAGAGAGAAGAAATATCCACTGATAAAAGAGCCAGAGATTCTGGCTGAATGATCCAGACAATTATGGACACTTCCAATAATGACCTGTGCTACACATGTTTTGGCAATATTAAAAAAAAAAAAAAAAGAATGGCTCTGCCCTCAGTAAGCCCAAAGGCAGAGGGTGAGAATAGATTCTTATCACAGATTCCTATAAAAGATATAGAATTTCACTTGTGACAAATGTCACAATGACGAGATATGTGGTGTCTAAAAGAAGGAGCAGTGACTCACTTAGAGAAGGCTTTTCTGAGGAAGTGTTGATTGAGCTTAGATGTAACAAGAGAGTTAAACTAGATGGAAAGCAAGCAAGGGAGAGGAAGGATGCCAACAGCCCTGGTCAAGGCAGGCACAGGGTTAAGCAGAAAGAAGAACAGAGATTGTGTGGAGCATTGTATATGAGGAAACTAGAGAGCAAAGCAGGTCAGACCACATGGGGCCTGGCAACCACATTCATTCCTTTAACCTTTATCCTAAACTCAGCAGATTGTCATGGGTTTGTGCTAAACAGAAGTCTGAAATGGAGTATGTGTGTGTGATTATTTTGGCTTTTTGAAGATATCACAGTTGCTATAGTTTGAAGAATGGATTAGGAAGGGTATGTCAGTAGGAGGAAGCTGAATGAATAAGTAAGTATCAGTTGGGAGGCTGGTGGCATGTTGCTGGTAAGAGAAGTTGGCTGGTTTGGATGATGGTAGAAGCAGCATAAAGAGGAGGACAAAGGGCATGTTGAGAGATCTGTCAGTGGTGAAATCATCAAGAGCAAAGGAAGGATTCGATACGGGGAGATGATGGAGAGGAACATGCTGAGTATGATCTTGCATCTCATGGCTAAGGGATGTGGTCAGGTGGTTACTTGCTTGGGGCCTTCAGTTGTTGCTATTATTTCCGGAGTCTTGATACACCTGAGACTGCATCTACCCACCTTCCCAGCCCATCATCTCTAACTGTCTTGGAAGCTGTTTCTTGTTTTGCACTCATGTTGAACTCCCACCTGGCCTTTAAGTTGGCCTCTACTCACTCTGCTATGAATAACACCACATTTCATCTTTCTTGATACCAAATTCTTGGGATTCCTACTATTATTTTTTCTTTTTGCTGACCCAACCCATAAGACTTCTGATACAGAAAACACTTCTTCAATGGTGACAGAAGATGATCAAACGTCTAGGCCTCACCATTGCAATCTTGCCTCAAGTTTCCCGTTTGTTTATTGAATATCACATTTGAACTTTTCCAGGCTCCCTATGTCTAATTCCTGCTGTCTCTCTATGCTGTTTTCAGGTTGAGGCCCCCTTACCACATTATTGGCTTCAAGGTTTCACAGTGTTCAGTCTTACACTACCTCCTTATTTTCCTCCTTCCTGTCCAAGGACATGCTGGCCAGGATGATTTGGTTTTCCAGTTGCCATTGTAATCATTGGATCATTGCACATTGTGGCCTGGTGAAAGCCTCTAGTTTGACTATGACAACTTCTAGTCTATGTCTGTTTTTCCATGGGCTGCAGTGATTTAAATTTTAACTGATATAGTCTCAAAATAACTGATCAAGAACTTCCAGTGAGCATTTTGCCTTCAAAGAACTTTATAGGTTTGTAAAAACAAAGAACAACAAAAAAAACAGATTCCTTCAGAAGTATAACTGCATAAAATAATTTGTAGTGATAGTAATTGACACAGTCAATTGACTGTGTCAATAGCTTTATAGACATTCTTCCTTTTGCTTCACAACTCTGAGAAGGTGTTATTTTACCCATTTTGCAAAGGAAAAAATGGAAGCTCAGAGCAGTTAAAAGTATGACAGCTAAATATTATAATTTAGAGTAAGGTAAATCATTTTCCTAAAGCTACATAGCTCATAAATGATGGAGTGGATACCAAGAGTCTGGTTTTAGCTGAGCTGCTTCCCCTTAGGCTATGTTTATACCTTTGAATAATATTGAGACTATTTGATATGCCTACTATTTGGCATTATCTGGACTGTTCTATAGCAACAGTCCTTGCTAAAGTTCTCAGTTTCTTTGGCACCAGAAAAAAATAGCTGCATGGGACCAAGAACCTGAATGGGCCTAGGTTAGGCAAGTTAAGTTGATATAATTTTTGGTGCCTATTCTCTTAATACTGTGACTGTTCATGCTGCTACATCCAGAACTTGGAAGTGGCTATTGGCACAGCCATTGTACCAGGGGATGTTACTTCTTAGCCTTTATCCTTATAGTCCCTGCTTTCAGGCCTCTCCCCATCATATCTACTCCCTCCATGGGCAGTTCTGGCCAAGAGAGGCTCACGTATGGAACTGCTGAATGATCTTGGAGAAATACTCCTTCACTGATCCCAGCAGCCTTATTATTGTGCTTTGCATTTTGTTTAAATTGATTACTTCCCAGGTTTGTCCTCGGACCTGCTGAGTGAACATGTTTCCGATTACCTCCCCCCAGATTGATTAGTTGCACTTTTCTAAATGGAATCTAATTTTCCTCCTTTCTTTCTGTATTTGTAATCTCATTAGATCCATTTGTATTAATTCTTAGTCTCCTGGTGTGTGCAACAGCTTCCAAATTTGTAACATCTGCAAATTTTATTAGCATGCTGTGTGCTCTGTCTTTCAGATCATTAATGCTAACCATCAATAATCCAGATGTTAGAGAAGGCGAGAGCTTTACGCCAACCCCTGTGGCCCTCCACAAGAGATCACTCCACACCCTGAACATCGTCATTTATCATCAACTATTATTTATGACCATTCTGCAAACTGACATTCGTGTGATCACAGATTTTGCAAATCTACTGGTCATTTAAAAGCACAGTTCAAAGTTGTGTTTCATATTTTAAGGTCAAGAATGTAGTTTCTGGCATATTCTTGACTGTCCTGTAGCAATTATTATTTTAAAAGTTTTAGCTTTGTGATTGTCTTCAAAAATATTCATAATAAGAAAGCATTTATATGCATTTTTTTATTCCTCACTTTTCTTATCATTAAAAGTCATTTTATAATTACTAATTTGGAACAAATATGTTATCTTTCAATGTAAAAAACCCACAAATATCTAACATTTATTGAGCTTCAATGTGCAAAATATAGAGGCCCCAAATTTAGATGTATGAGAGCTGGGATTTTATGAAATTTTAGTTGCATTCACTGGCAAGTTATCCCTTTATGGTTTTGATATTCATTTTCTTGCTTAAAATTCTCTGCAAAAGATACCTAGTAATTTTAAAATACTTTATTAGGATAATTATTCAAGTGTTGGCATCATATTTATGATAACATTATTCATGGGGTAATTATGCTCACTTTAATGAGATCTATTCTTAAAGAATAACTTTAATAATTCCTGTATTTGGGAAAACTTCCTTCTTAAAAAAATCTATCCTTCCCTTTGCCTCTCTCTTTCTCTCCTTTTTCTCATTCTTGCTGTCTTTCTATTTTAACTTACTTCTAGAACTAATCTTTTTTTTTTTCTTTTTGGTCTAACTCTGCTTAATTCTGGTGTCTACAGAAACCCACTGATTGCATTCATATTCATTAAAAAAAGTAATGCCATGTTCTGAAGGACTTTTACTCATAATTCATTAAAATGTTCATAACATTTTTCATACTGGAAGAGTCTTTAACAAATTTAGCAGGCAGTAATCAGAGCAAACTATTAATGCATTACTAATTATTGTATTTTATATGGAAATAGTCCCATTCTTCAAGTGTAACTTTACATATTGCTAACTCAATCTCACATAAGGCCTTGGGGTAGAATACCTACAAGAATGACTAATTTCATTCTACATGGGAGGAAAATTAAATTTTAAAAGGTCAGCTTATTTATCTAAAGCCTTGCCATGTGATAGTTAAGAAGCTAGAGACCTATACTTGTGTGTGCTCATGAGTGAAGGCAATAGCTAAAATTCACTATAATAGGAAAAATGTGAACTTTTTCCGTAGCTCACAACTGACAACAAATACAGGTACTGAGGTAAGAATAAGATCAAGAACTAAATAATTTGAAAGTACATGTAATATAAACATTACTAGAACTACCTATAGAAATGACAATTGAGTTTTTAACTTTCAAAATAAACAATTCTAGGCTGGTGTATCTGCTCAAGCAATTAAATAAGAACTCACTTTTCTTGTAACTTCCTGGTCTGTCCTCTTTGCTGAAAAAGTTTGCTACTCACAGTCACAAAACAATTGTTCTTTCTCTCAGCATCACATCTACATTTCAGATAGAAAAATGAAAGAGCAAAAGGTAGAAAGAAGTATAGCTGAGGCTGTCATCTTTCATCAGGAAAACAATGGCTTTTCCCAAAACTTCCCCCAGTAGACTTCTGTTTCTATCTCCCTAGCTGAGGTGAATACATTTAACATACCCTTAACAAGATCTAGCTTTAGTTAATAAGGTAAGAGGGAGAATGGTTTGGCATGGCAACAAGCAAAGTCTACCCCAAGCCCTATGGGATGCCAATCGTGTACCGCTTATATGACCTCTGCCTCTCAGATTTGTAGCAACCAGGGCACACAAATAGCTCCTTCTCCGAATGCCGCAGTCATTCATCTGTCCTAGTGAAGCACCGCCATGTCTTACAACATAGTCTCAGTGGTGTAGGCTTCTTATTGTCCAGAATTTGAACTGGCTTTCTTGTCCTTTTAACTTCAAATCCTGGAGGAAGACCTCTGTAACTGTATGCATCAAATTAAATGGGGATAAAGTTGGGAAGAAAAAGAATACAAAAGTCTTGAGCTATATCTCCCAGTTTATCCAGAACGCCTTTAGGAACTTACAGGTTCAGGAATTGGTAGCAGGCAGGGTTTAGGGGCACGAAACACTTGGGACTGAACCCTGCTGTGTCATTTACTATCTCTGGGGACTTTGGCAAGTTAATTAAATTCCATGAGCCTGTATTTCATTATCTCAAAAGTATAATAGGGATAATAATTCTTACCTTAAAGGGTTGTCTGGGAATTGAAGGAGATAATGTATGTAAAGAGTTTGGCACAAAGTAACTGATCAATAAATGACAAGAAATAACAGCAGTCTTCCAGTCTCCCGCCATCTCAGAGGTCAGAGGAAGAGGCAGTTTATGATTTCTCCTCACATCTGCATCTTCAAAAGAGCAGAGAAGTAAGTTTGAAGTCAGACTACTTATGACCTAATAATGTCTCACTTAAATTGAAGCCTGTCTATGGGCCAGGTGTGTTGCATTTATTATCTCCAATCCACAATATGTTTAACCAGAGAAGAAACAGAGACTTTAAGAAACATTAAGAGCATGCTTAAATGTTCTTGAAAAGTTAGATTCTCTTATCTTAATCATAATTCAACAGCCTTCCCCAATCAAAAACATTTAGACTGAGTGAACTGAGATTTCTCACTTCTTGAGTACATAACAGTGGAAGATTATGAAGAGTTTATTGAAAGGAAAACAGTTTATGGATGAATGGCCTTCAATACTCATCCATTTCTTATCTTGAATATTCGAGTCTATTGAATTAACACCACAACATTAGCTGCAAGCCCAGAAAAGATGGAAAAATAAAATTTAAACTACTGCCTAAAAATTCTCTTTAATAAAATAAGGTACACATAAACCTCCATAGAAATTAATCTTATAGCTCACTCCTCTAACCCCAACTACTTAGGAGGCTGAGGCAGGAGGATTACTTGAGCCCAGGAGTTGGAGGCTGCAGTGAGCTATGATCTCAGCACTACACTGCAGCCAGGGTGACAGAGCAAGATTCCATTGCTTAAAAGGAAAAGAAAAGAAATTGATCTCATAAAAGAAATGAAATGAGAGCTCTTTGGCCTTTGTGAGGAGTGAGGATATGTAACCTCAGAGTGTTCTCATGTTGTTTATAACACTGTGTAACATTCTGCTCACTTATCAGTCATCCCCCATGAGACTGTGAGATATTTAAGGACAGGGATGGTATTTTATTTGAATCTTTGGCTTTTAGCACAAATCCTCCTATACTGTAGGTGTTCAAGAAATGTTTAATTGAATGAATTCATAAGCAAAATGTAATAATAAAAGTGACTAGTATTTCAATGAAAACAAAGTGGATAATTTCTAAATAAGACTTCATATTGGATTTCTGGCATTACAATTGTTGAATTTCTTGGAATTTTTATGAAACTCACAAAGTTCAGTGACTGTAATTGCAGCATTCTCCATAGATCCACTTACACTCAAGAGCCTCCCACTTATATTCAAGAGCTTCTTTCTCCTTTATCAGTCCAGCCAGCCAAAGTCCATTGTAAATCATACTTTCTTCATTAAGCTTTTCTCTTTAACAGTATCAAATACTGATGTTCTTTCCCGTGTGTGTGTGTGTGTGTGTGTGTGTGTGTGTGTGTGTGTAACTCATAGATTGTATTCAGCCCAGAAATATATTTTTAATTGGCTCTTCTTATTTTCTAGCTGTTTCATGTGTCTTGTCTCATTCATTCATTCACTTCATAACCATTTATTGAATGATTTTATTTGCCACACAGTGTTGTAGGTGCCTGGAATACAGTGATGAAGAAACCAACTAAGAAAATTTCAAATGCAAAGTCAGGAAGTCAAATGTGGCGCTAGGCTGGGCATGGTAGCTCATGCCTGTGATCCTAGCATTTTGGGAGGCTGAGGTGGGCAGATAGCCTGAGCTCAGGAGTTTGAGATCAGCCTGGACAACATGGTGAGACCCAGTCTCTACTAAAAGTACAAAAAATTAGCTGGGCATGGTTGTACATACCTGTAACCCCAACTACTTGATAGGCTGAGGCACGAGGATTGCTTGAACCCAGGATGCGGAGGTTGCAGTGAGTTGAGATTGTGCCACTGCATTCCAGCCTGGGCAACAGTGAGATTCTGACTCAAAAA